>NC_051066.1:147261945-147606945 GCF_004664715.2 Peromyscus leucopus | reverse complement strand
CATCATCAGAGAAGCTTCCTCTTGCATAGATGGTAACAAATACAGAGAACCACAGCCAGACAACATGAAGAGAATGGGAGACCTTGGAACGCTCAGTCCTAAAAGCGATGTCTCCATCAAATCCCTCTCTTCAGGGCTCAGGGAATCTTGCAAAGAGGAGGTGGAAAGAGTGTAAGAGCCAGAGGGGATGGAGGACACCAAGGAAACAGCCTTCTAAACACAGCTGGAATGACACACACATGAACTCACAGACTGCAGCAGCATGCACAGGGCCTGTGTGAGTCTGTTCCAGATGGGGTCCTAGTGCTCAGAGAAGTAGACATATGCCCCTATCTCTAACCCAGAAGCTATCTCTAATTGATAACCACTTGCTAATTAAAAATTGGTTTTCTCTAACAGAGTTTCACTGGGGTAGTCCATGTCGACATGTCAAATGGTGCTGTCATCACTCAGGTCTTGTTTACTAGCCGTACTGACTAGACTTCATGGTTGCAGTTTCCCTGCCATTTGTGGAGAGCACTCTCTAGCAGGATGTACCCTGGAACTCTGGCTCTTATGATCTTTCCATCTCCCGTGTGCAGTTTTCCCTGAGCCTAGGCACAGGGATTGCATTGCAGAAGTGTCTGTTGGAGTCGGGCACTCCACAGCCACTTCTTCTCTAACCAGTCACTTGCATTGACTAGTTGTGGATCTCTGAAATAATTTCTATCTGCTGCAAAAGAAATCTTCTTTGATAAAGGGTGAGAGCTACAGGTATCTGGTGGTACTAGAAATTAATTGGAAAATATACTGGTTTAGGAACGTAGCAAGGAACATAGCAACAAATGTTCCTTCAGTTTTCTTGGCCCCGCCAGCCATGGGTCGTTGGCTATGTTTACAGAATGAGACATGAGTTTCCTCTCATTGAGTGGGCATTAAGTCCAATTAGACGGTTGTTGGTGACTCCCAAGATAAAAGTGTCACTATGGCACCATTTGGGGGAATCTTTGCTCAGTCAGTCATTGTAGGGCTTGTAACCTTTGCAGGTGGGAAAGACTATTAGCTTAGGTCACACCTTTGTAACCTGTCTCCCAGTGGCCACAAATGTGAGACTGTATGGGAAGAAGATCCTTTTATGTATGATCACATATGATGTTCTAATAGGAAGAGTTTGGGTTTAATCATTATGAGTCCCCCTCCGTGTTGTTGAAGAAGGTCAAACACCTACAATCTACCTGTTTGCTTCTTAGATGGCCAAGATTGCAGGTGTGCACCACCAGCTCCCTGTGACTGGCTTCATTCCATAAAGGACATTTTGAAAGAGCACAGCCATATACATGGGAATAGAAGCGAAGGAGAGAGGAGAGTGAGATATATGGAAATCAATGAATTTCTGGGGCTGTCTGAAGCATGAAGTGAGACAAGAACAGATTCTCCCTCCCAGCCTTAAGAAAAAAAACTGGGGTCCTGTTTTCTAGGTAACCTTCCTGGTGATGTGAGTAGCAGTCCAGTCATCCTTGTTCCACATTTAGTATCCTCCTATGAGTGAGTACATACCATATTTGTTTTACTGAGTCTGGGTTACCTCACTCAGGATCATTTTTTTCTAGATCCATCCATTTGCCTGCAAACCTCATGATGTCATTGTTTTTCTGTGCTGAGTAGTATTCCATTGTGTATATGTGCCATAATTTATTTATCCATTCTTCAGTTGAAGGGCATCTAGGTTGTTTCCAGGTTTTGGCTATTACAAACAATGCTGATATGAACATAGTTGAGCAAGTGCCCTTGTGGTATGACTGCGTATTCCTTGGGTATATGCCCAAGAGTGGTATAGCTGGATCTTGGGGGAGATTGATTTCCAATTTTCTAAGAAAGCGCCATATTGATTTCCAAAGTGGTTGTACAAGTTTGCATTCCCACCAGCAGTGGAGGAGAGTTCCCCTAGTTCCACGTCCTCTCCAGCATAAAGTGTCTTCAGTGTTTTTGACAGGCGTAAGGTGGTATCTCAGAGTTGTTTTGATTTGCATTTCCCTGATGATTAGGGATGTTGAGCAATTCCTTAAATATCTTTCAGCCATTTGAGTTTCCTCTGTTGAGAATTCTCTGTTTAGTTCTATAGCCCATTTCTTAATTGGACTGTTGGTCGGATCGCCCAATGACAGAGAAATGGCTGAGATCTACATGAACAACCTGGACATGAGTGGGAGTAATGAAGGGCGAGGGTCGAGGGAAAGAGAGCCTATGGGAGTGGGAGATCCCAGCTGGATCAAGAACAGAGAGGGAGAACAAGGAATAGGAGACCATGGTAAATGAAGACCACATGAGAAAAGGAAGAAACAAAGTGCTAGAGAGGCCCACAGAAATCCACAAAGATACCCCCACAATAGACTACTGGCAAAGGTCGAGAGACAGCCGGAACTGACCTACTCCGGTGATGGGATGGCCAAACACCCTAATAGTCGTGCCAGAAACCCCATCCAAGGACTGAGGAATCTGGATGCAGAGATCCACGGATAGGCCCCGGGTGGAGCTCCAGGAGTCTAATTAACGAGAAAGAGGAGGGTTTATATGAGCGAGAATTGTTGAAACCAAGGTTGGATAAAGCACAGGAACAAATAGCCAAATGAATGGAAACACATGAACTATGAACCAGAGGCTGAGGGGCCCCCAACTGGTTCAGGCCCTCTGAATAGGTTAGACAGTTCATTGGCTTGATCTGTTTGGGAGGCACCCAGGCAGTGGGACCAGGTCCTGTGCTCATTGCATGAGTTGGCTGTTTGAAACCTGGGGCTTATGCAGGGATGCTAGGCTCAGTCTGTGAGGAGGGGACTGGACCTGCCTGGACTGAGTCTACCAGGTCGATTTCAGTCCTCGGGGGAGGCTTTGCCCTGGAGGAGGTGGGAATAAGGGATGGTCTGTGGGGAAGGGAAGGGGGGAAGGAGGGGGGAGAACAAGGGAATCTGTGGCTGATATGTAGAACTGAATGGTATTGTAAAATAAAATAAAGGAAAAAAAGAAAAAAATTAAAAAAAAAGAAAAAAAAAACTGGTTGTTGGACATTTTGATTTCATATTCCTGGTCATCAGAACCCTGAAGTAAAAGATGCCCATTTTTAGGGTTTCTAGAACTTTTGTAGGAAGCCCAAAGCAAGCAATCCATGATAGAATACAGAATTCTTCTTCACACTTACACAAGTGGAAGGAAAGATTGCAGCCACAGAAATACTTAAGCACATACATTTTAAGCAGCTTTATACACACAGAAGAGACAACTAACTTGATAATTTTCTCTATATTATTGGACAAAATTAACATCAATGATACATCACCACAATGGGATATTCTAAGAGAAAAATTTAGAACACATATTAAGCCAAAACTTGGTGGGAAATAATAAATGAATCTTGCTCTGTGGGAGAAGAGAGTCTGCTCAGGCTACCTGGTGTGTGATCTGTTTGTAAAGGTCCATGAAAGATCGAGTTTTGCCACTCATCCAGGGAAACAAGGAAGGGATGGATATCTAGAGTTCAAGAATATAATTTTTTCTTTTTACTATGTATGCTTATCAGTATACATAGAACCAAACAGCAGAAAGAGTGGACCCTGACTCTGTTTTTTAAATGTACTACTATTCATTCATCAGTTATACCAAGTGACTCCATGTTATCATGATGTACAATCATACCAACTTGGAAAACTTGTGTGTACAATGATGGCACTGTGCTTTCTACTATATTTTTCTGTAAATGTAAGCATATTTGAAAAATTAAAATCTGAGAATAACCCATGAAATGTCATGCAATAGAAAATAAGCTATAGTAAGCACTTTGAATATAAGGTGTTTAAAACTTCCAAATAGGCCGGGCGGTGGTGGCGCACGCCTTTAATCCCAGCACTCGGGAGGCAGAGCCAGGCGGATCTCTGTGAGTTCGAGGCCAGCCTGGGCTACCAAGTGAGCTCCAGGAAAGGCGCAAAGCTACGCAGAGAAACCCTGTCTCGAAAAACCAAAAAAAAAAAAAAAAACCAAAAAAAAAAAACTTCCAAATAGAAATGATAGTGGTCTAGGAAAGCAGCAATAGAAGGTTCCCCTCTAGTGTCCATGACCTCACCAGCCACGGGTAGTATAACAGATTTACAATGCCAAGTATGAGTTTCCACCCATTGACCAGGATTTATGCCCAAGCAAAGAGCTTGGTTGGTTATTCCAAGAGTGCCACTATTGCACATTGAGGGGATCTTGGCAGGCTGGTCATGGGCTTTACAGCTGGCTAGGATATTGATTTTTTTCTCTCTCCCTCTTGGTAGCTTGAATAACACCTTTCAATATTAAGAGGGCTAGTCCTCAGGAAGGAGGCTTCCAGGTTAGTTACAGCTTGATTCCTCCAAGTCCTGTGTCTGAAGGACTTGATATCTTCAGCAATTGGTTCTTACCTTCACGTTCTGGGAGGAAAGCAATAGCTTTGTTGTTTGGGGAGTTTCCTAGTCTCCTCTGACCACAACTTGAAGGGAGGTTTCCCATGCTGGTCTATGGTTTTGGTGAAACATTATCACCCCAAGTGGTGTCATTTCATTTAAACTATATGCTATATGTATATTTTCAAGTAAATGTAAAATAATATCGTTTTCTCATAGCATTTTCAAGCATCCTTTATGTGGTTTATTCCCCCTCCTTCTCCCCCCCCCCCTGTTTTACTCTTCCTCCACAAATTCAAGCCCCTCCCATTTTCCCATTTCCCTCTTTCATAACACTCATGCCCTACTATCCTCCCTAAAAAGCTCCCTCTCTCCCCCTTCTCACCCAACACATTGCACCTTTTTGGTTTCCTGGTTTCTGCAGTGATTCCATGTTATATTCTGACATCTGAAGATTTGGAGCTAGGTCCCACTAATAAAAAGAGGACATGTGACATTTGTCTTTTGTCTTTCTAGATCTGGGTTATCTCACTCCATACAATATTTTCCAGTTTACCAATCATTTACCGCCCAATTTCATGATCTCACTTTTCTCTACATCTGAATAGAATCCCATTGTGTATATGTACCATGTTTGCATTATCCACTCATCAGTTGAGGACATCTAGGTTCTTTCCATTTCCTAGCTATGTGACAGAGCAGTAAGGTACATGGCTAAGCAAGTATCTACGAAGTAGGATTGCCAGTCTGTTGGATGTATGTCAAGGAGTGGTGTAGCTGTGTCATATGGTAGACCTACTGTGGTTGTTTTGTGAGAATACCTCAGTAGTCTCATATATTTGCATGCTTAGTCCCCATTTGATGAACTGTCAGCAAAGGGTTGGGAGGTGTGGCCTTGTGGAAGGAAGTGCATGGGCTCAGTGGGCTTTGACTTTCAAAAGCCCACAGCAGGCTCAGGCTCAGTAGATCTCCCCCTTTCCCTCTCTCCCCTCCTCCCCACTCGTCCCCTTCCTCTCTTTCTCTCTCTCTCCCCCTGCAGATCAGGGGGTGAAGCTCTCAGCTACTGCTCCAGCACCATGTCTGCCTGCATGCCACTATGCGCCCACCATGATGATAGTGGACTGACCTTCGGAGACTGTAAGCAAGCTCCCAATTAAATGTTTTCCTTTATAAGAGTTGTCTTGGCCATGGTGTCTCTTCACAGCAATAGAATAGTAAGACACCCACTTTTAAGTTTTAGATAAATTTCCACCCTGATTTCCCTAGTGCCTGCACCAGTTTACAATCTCCCAGCAAATGAACAAGAGTTCTTCCTTTCCCTGAATCCTGGTCAGCGTTTGTTGTCAGTTGTTTTCTTAATCCTAGCCGTCTAACTGGGGTAAGATGAACCTCAAAGTAGTTTCAGTTTGTATTTCTACAATTGCTAATGATGTTGAACATTTTTTAAGATATTTCTTAGCCATTTTAAATTTTTCTTTAAAGGACTCTCTATTCAGATCCATAGCTAGTTTTCAGTTGTGTTGTCTTCTGGGTTTTATTCTTATTTTATTTTTTAGTTCTTTGTATATTCTGGATTTGGAGAAAGGATGCTAAATCCTTCCACTTTGGATAGCATCATATTGAAAAAGAAATGGCATAATGTCAGGATGGGCAATGGCCAGGCCCAGTTCTGCCTTGGACTCCCAGAGTGAACTGGAAGGGTCTTCTCCCTGAACTCCAGTTTTTTCTTCTGCAAGATGAGGAAGATTGGATTCTATGAGAGCAGAGATCCTACCACAGACTCAGCGAGGAGCTGTGACCCAGTCAAGGAGCAGCTGGTAGCCTGTGCGTGATCCTTATCACTCAGGATTCCTGGGGACAGAACTGCATGGGTGACCAGAACACAGTGTCCTGTGCTCAGAGGTCAGAACAAGGAAAGCCTAAGAAACTGCCAAAAAAGGTTGTCCAAACATTGTCCTATTCTGTAATCTCAGAGTGCACAGAGAGCTGAACATATGATATCAGGTTTCCATGTCAGCCATATCCTGTAAACAATACTCCAGAAGAAACACAATAGCTCTCTGTTTACCTATCTAGGCAAATGTCACCCATTTTAATCATGTTATATGTTTAAATTATTCAAGAATAACTTTTCCTTTACCTAGTAAAACTCATTACCTATAATTTGGTGACCATATTTTCTTCTGTAACTCAGAATGCTGATTCCATGCATGACATTCAAGTGTGAAAATGTTTCTTTAACTTCCATGGATTTTGGACTGATAACACCAATGTTACTTGTGGTCTACAAGTTCCTGAAGGTTTTATTTAAATGGTATTGTCTATAAATCTTTTTCACAGTAGACTAAATTAAAGATCTGTAATCCAAAAATATGAGCAAAGTTACCAGATGAACTAGCCAGCTGAGGATGGAGCAGATACTGATGTTTACTCCAAAGAGCAGAAGGTTCAGAAATAAGCAGGCACATTCAGAAATGTTAATGATTATGTGTATGTGTATGCCCCCAAGAAGGCCAGAAAGAGGGCATCAGATCCCCCAAAACTGAGTTTCCAGCTGTTGTGAGCCAGCCAGTGTGGGTGCTAGGTGAGCCCAGGTCCTCTGGAAGAGTGGTAAGTGCTCTTAATGGCTGAGCCATTTTTTCAGCCCCCAATAGTAAGCAATTTTATGTCAAGATAATTTAAATGTGATTTGCTAAGGTCCCTGCAGAGGGAACTAACCACTCTAAGTACAATAAGAGTACCTTAGGAGGAGATCAGAATAAACCCATATTTTAATGTTAGGCTATATGGTGTGATAAGCCACTGTGGTTATGATGAATGATTTTTTTTATATGATCTTGGATTTGGTTTGCCAATGTTTTATTAAGATTTATTCTTTTTCTCCTTTGCTTCATATAGTATTTTTATAGCATATTAGGATTTTAGGACAGAAAGGATGAAGATGTAGCTGAAGTCATCCTTCTTCAAGATCCACTGCCATACCGCTTTGCCAGGGCCTACACTCCTGTGGTCTGCTCACAAAACAGTCATGAGGAAGCCACGAAGAGAATGTTGTGTTGGAACCTTTACTATGATCTCCCCATAGCAGAAAATCTTACTTCTACACAAGGCAGACATCCTCACTTTGCTCTTCCACATCAATAGATTGATCAATTCACAAGCATTGCTAAATATTCACAAAATGCCATTGGGAATACAGCAATTCAGCTCTTCATAGAAAAATTCCCACTAATAGTGTGTTCTTTAAGTGGGTTTCATAAAATGAAGTAGGGAACCAATATGTCCCCATCTTTTACTAAGTCATCCCTCCCCCAAGCAAAGTGTGTTAAATATTTCACATCCTGTAGACTATCTTTGTGACTCACCTGATGCTCCATGAAGAACCTCAATTGTCATACTACTTCATAGTCAGGTTTCTTAAAAAGATTGTTTCTAGGCACCTCCTGTCATAATGAAAGCCACAGAGAAACTAGGCATGAAAGATAACGCTTCAGGATATTATAATGCCTTCAGTGTTTCTCTTTCTGATCAGGGTTGTTTTGCTGACTATATGCATCTATGGACTTATATATTTAGGACTGTTACTCTCTTCCTGTGAAGAATGACATTGGGATTCTGATGAAGATTACATTAAATCTGTGGGTTTCTCTTAGTAAGATGGTCACCTTTTTAAAATGTAGTCCGGTAACATGTTCATAGGATGTCTGCACATACATCTAGTGCCCTCTTCAATTTATTAATTTGGTGCTTTATAGTTTCTATCATAGTTATTTCACCTTTTGTTCACTTTCTGTTTAATTTTTAAATTGGGTTGTTTATTTTATTTATGTTTAGATTTTTTAAGCCCTTTATACATGCTAGATGCTCATCCTTTGTTAGATGTATTGTTTTTGTTGGCAAAGATTTTTATCCCATTCTGTAAACTGCCTTTTCACTGTACTGGCCATTTCCTTTACTGTATAGAAGCTTTTTAATTTCAAGCCCCACATGTCAATCATCAGTCTCATTCTTTGGAGCTACTGAAGTCCTACTAGAAAGTCCTTACCTGTGCCCATAGGCATATTCACTAATTTTTTCTCTAGCAGTTTCAGGGTATCAGGTCTTATATTGAGACCCTTGGTCCATTTGGAGTGGGGTTTTGTGCAAGGTAAGAGGTAAGAATTCTCATTCTCTCTCTCTCTCTCTCTCTCTCTCTCTCTCTCTCTCTCTCTCTCTTCTCTCTCTCTCTCTCTCTCTCTCTCTCTCTCTCTCTCTCTCTCTCTCTCTCTCTCTCTCTCATTGAAATCCATGTTTTCCAGGACCATTTATAGAAGATATTGCCTTTTCTTCAATGTAATTTTTGGCATCTTTGTGAAAAGTCCTGGAGCTGTAGTTCCACAGTTGTGTTTTAGTCCTCTGTTCTATCCATTGGTCTATGCATCTCTTTTTGTACCGGTACCACGTTGTCTTTATTACTATGGGCGCTGTAGTATAATATGAAACTAGGTATGGTGATACCTTCTGCAGTATTGTTTTTGTTCAGGGTTGCTTTGGCTACCCTTGGTGTTTCGTGTTTCCATATAAATTTTGAGGTTCCTTTTCCTATGTCTGCAAAGAAAGACCCTGGCATCGTGATTGGGGCTACGTTGACTCTCTGGACTGCTTTTCTAGGACCGCCATTTTCACCATATTAATCCTGTCAATCATGAGCATGGGAGGGCTTTCTTTTTGGCGTCTTTCTTCTTTACTCAGCATCTGAAAGGTTTTATTGTGGAGGTCTCTTACTTTCATAGTTAGGCTTATTATCTGGATTGTTTCTACGTGGCTATTGTGAATGGGATTGTTTTCCTGGTTTCTTTTTCAGTACATTTGTAACCGTCATATAAGAAGGCTTTGACTTTTGTACCATGTTTTGTATTTTTTTACTTTGCTAAAATTATTTATCAGCTCCAAACTTTTTTGGTGGTGTCTTGGGCTCTCTTGTGTGTAGCATCATGTCATTTGTAAATTGGGATACATCAGCTTTCTCAATCTGTATCCCCTTTTTCCTTCTCTTGTCTTATTGTAGCTTAGACTTCAAGCATTGTATTATCCAAGAGTGGACAGAGTCTTGTTCCTGATCTCATTGTAAACGCTTTGGGTTTTTCTCCATTTAGAATGCTGCTGGCCATAGGTTTGCTGTTAATAGCACTTATTTTGTTGAGGTTCATCCCTATGTTCCTAGATCTCTGTGACTTTTGCTATGAAGGATGTTGGATTTTGTCAAAAGCCTTTCCTGCATCTAATGAGCCGACAATGTGATTTCCATCTTTGAGTCCACTTAATGGCAGATAATATTCATTGATTTAAGTATGTTGAACCATGCCTGCATCTCTGGAATGAAGCCAGTTTGGTTATGATGAATTATCTTTTTGTATATGATCTTGGATTTGGTTTGCCAACATTTTGTTAATAGTTTTTACATCTATGTTCATCAGAGAGGTAAGTCTGTAGTTTTCTTTTTCTTTGTGTGTGTGTGTGTGTGTGTGTGTGTTCATCAGGGTAATACTGACTTCATAAAAAGGATTTGGAAGCCTTCCTTTTTTATCGTATATAATAATCTAAGTGATACCGATGGAAGGTCTTCTGTGAAGTTCCAGGTAAAACTGCAGTGAATTCATGTGGTCCTCAGCTTTTTTGTTTTGTTTTGTTTTAGTTGGGAGATTTTATCATCACTTCAATCTCAATGCTGTTTGGGGGCCAGTGTATACTATGATTTCATCTTGGATTAATTTTGGTATGTTGAATGCATTAAAAAACTTTCTATTTCTTTCAGATTTTCCAATTTAGAGGAATAGAGGTTTTTAAAATATGGTTTTCTGAGTCTCACTGGTATCTCTTGTAATGTCCCTTTTTGTTTCTACTTTTATTGATTTAGAATTTCTCTCTGTGACTTTGGGTTAACATGGATAAAGGTCTGCCAATTTGTTTATCTTTTCTAAGAATCAGTTCTCATTACAGATCCCTTGTATTTTTTGTTGCTGTTTCTATTTCATTATAAGATAGTATCTATCTTTTTAAGCCAAGCGCTCATATCTATAAACTTATTATAACTGCCTTTGCCTTATCCCAAAATGTCTTGCTTTTTAAGTAGTTGTGGAAAAATTTTCATCCCTCCCAGATTTCTTCAAAGACTCATTGACCATTGAAAAGTGAATATTGCCAATCTCCATGTGGCTGTAGATAGTGTTTCTAACTTTACTCTGTCATAGTCTGATGAGGTATAAGAAAGTGTTTTATTTTGAGTTTGTTTTATTCTTTTGAGTTCATTAAAAACGTGATTTTGGAGCCTAAATCATGATCCATCTTAGAGAAAGTTCCACAGCTTCCAATAATGAGTACTAACTTCAGTTGTAAGGATGTCTATTATGATGCATATATGATCTGCAGTTGCTTAAACCAGAATTTTGTTAGTTTTCTTTTTAGATGACTCAATACAGATAATACAGAAGAAAGTGGGGCTATTAAATTTATATGAAACTTTCTGTTCTTTTATGGCCAGCACTAAAAATATAGTTAAAGGGAAAAATACCTTATAAATCGTTTCAAAATGACTGAGAATTTGAGAAGCCTATTTCTGGATCCTATACTATTAGATTTCCCAAGTACATGTGGGGAGAGCACTGAGTCACTGCTGGACTCCACGGTCATTTCTGCTGTTCCAGCTGGTGTTCTATGCAAGCTGAGGGCTTGGTGGCCTCAAAGGTCAGTTCTCAGCATCAGAGCTGCCTTTATATTATAATCTTGCCCTCTGTGGATACTAAAGCCATTGCATGTCCCGGTGAACTTTCAGCCTGTGGATTTGGCAGCTTCCTACTCACTCTACTGACTTCCACTCAGAGACAGCAAACGTCCAAGCCCTGGGGTGACACCTGAGCATGTCAGAGAGTGGGAAAGTAAAGAGAGCGATGAAGTCTCCATTGAGGTTGAAGATGGAGGAATCAGCACTCTGAGGGTCCAGATCTTTCTCAGCAGTAAACATCCTGCCTGAGGGAGGAGGCTGGGAAAACCAGCTGAATTAGTGGAACTAACTAGGCTCTCAGCTCAGACTGATCTGCAGCAAGCCCTAGGTGGGACAGAGGGAGCTGCATCGCCCAAGTAATCTACCAACCATAAACTCCCAGCTCTCAGTCTCCACAGTCGCTCACAGGTGATGGGACTTGCTCCTTGCCACAGCTTGGGAGCACTGACCATTGTGCTCTCCATTGGTCATATTGTTTTTTTACTTGCAAGTTTTCTAAATGGTAAAATTTTAATACATGTTTTTTAAACAGAAAAGTTTTTAAACTTTTTATTTTTTGAGATTATAATATAATATTATTCCTTATACCCACAGATAAATGTAATTCTCTCCACTCATGAAAGAAATTTCCCTTTGCAACAGAGACCATTACAGAATAAGATAACCAATCACAGAAAAGTTGTGGAACCCAGTTCCAACCCGAACATCTAGAACATGGCTCCTAACAAGAAGATAAGTTTGTCTTCTGCCTTGGGAGTATAATTTGTCTATCCTTAGGACGATTATGAAGAAACCATTTCTGTCCTTTACATTTGTCCTCAAGTTTTTTTCCTTTCCCCTGATGCACTGTATCAAGATGCTTTTCATTATCACACCACTTTTCTTCTCTGGACATGATGGATCTTGTTCCCCTTTATCACTGCAAAGAATTATGAGATACAGCAGTCTATTATAAATAACATTGAGTCGTGTTCTGATGTGGAGTCACCAGCTCTCGATAGGTTTAATTGGACTTTTTGTGATTTTGTGAAGATCATGAGCTATTTGGTTTTATCTTCATCTTGTGAACACAGCATGACACAGACTCTGTTTTTTGCCCCACAACCAAAATCCATTTTCTAGATTCATTTTTCTACAAGTCAGCGCACCATAGAAGAGTTCTTCCTGGTATTTTCTCAAGGGAAGTACATGGAGTAGTGGAGAAGTAAGCAAGAAAAGGAAGTAGTTTGCCTTCTTGGTAATGTCAAATCTTTTGACTGGCATCTCTACTGAGGGCAGTTATCTTCTGGCTTGGGACAAAGAGATAAGATTAGGAGGAGCTCAGAGCTCCTAGATAAAAGCCAGTATCTACATGTTCTGTTTGATGACTGAGTACCTTTATCTGTGGTCTTCCCATGAAAACGTGAGTGGACTCCACCTTAACCCCTTCCACACAACACCCTTCTGGATAACCAGCATTGGGGGTGTAAGGACTGAGATACTTTTTCACATGCCTTCTCTTAGATGCCCTGCCGGGCTGCTGTGAGGGCATGCAGGCTCTCTGCAGAGATGGCTAATGCGCTGTGTGCTCTTCCCACACCACGTCTGCCTGGGGAAACTAAAGTCCGGCCTCACGAACCATTCGGGATCTTCTCACAGTTGCAGGGAACTTCACTTTTACAGGAGGTGGACAGGCTCCCTTTGCATCCACTCAGCATGTTCATAGCATTCTTATATTAACACGTTCACTAGTGATGAGAGACATAACCAGTGGCTGGCTGAAGTTGTTTTCCATTTGCAAAAGACTTCCCTCATTAAGTGGGTACTGTGGTTTTAGATGATTTCATGAACATAATGAAATAAGGAAACCAGTGTCCTTTCTCCTTCTTCCAACAGTCATTCCTGTCTCCAGCCAAACACATAAAATTTCTCCCACACTTGAAAAGCCTTCTGTAGCTCCCCTCACTCTTGAGATGCAGCCCCAATGCTTATTCACTGAATACAGACCACAGAGCACTCTTGACCTTGTCTCTACTGCTCTCCATCCTGCAGATGATGGCCTGCCGTACTGCACTCATAGGCTCTCATGAAGCTGCTAATGAGAGGAAACACTGGAGGATTTTCATACAGGTCAGTAGTAAGGTTAGGCATTTTAGTGTTACTTTAGTGCAGCGGTATCTCAGTTATGACTGAAGTTTTCTTTGGAATCCTTACATTCGCCTCCTTCCCGGTGTCATTCTTTACCTCTGTGAATAGACCTTTGAGATGAGACAGATCCATGTCCATCTCATTCAGAAAGAAGAAGTGCACATCATGTTTGTGACACGGCGTAAAACTAAGGCCATGGTGGAAAAGGCCCCACACTTGAACTACAAAGTCTTGGACAGGCCCTGGTTGCTCTTGTGATCTCTGCCTTGAACTTCTTCTGGAAACACCATGTGATGATCTTGCAGTGACGATAAAGATTTTCTGGGACATGTGGGGGTAAGACAAAGACTGGCATCATGTGTCTATGGTCTCTAGAAAGACTGACAATATCTCCTGCCGAGAAGAAGGCAGAAGGCAGCACGCCAGATAAGTAGGAATGGGGGAGGCCTTTTGTGACTCCAGCCACATCTGTGCACCAAGCAAAGAACATATAAAGAGAGGGTTGGCTGAGCTCTCAGTGAAGGCCCCGCCTGGCGAGATGAAGTCCATCTTCTTCAGCCTTTCTCTGCTCCTCCTTCTGGAGAAGGAAGCAGCTGGGATAGAAATCTATGGTGAGTGCAGGGAATCACTTGATAGGAAGGCATTCAGGGAGAATGTCCATAAGGGTGTTCTGGCGGTGAGAAGAGCCCTCCACAGGGAGATCTTGATGCATTTAGACTCTTCTCCATCCAAATCACCATGCTTTGTGGGTACCTCAGAGGGTTGATGGGGGGAAATCATGGGATAAGACTAGGAAGGGAGCCGGGCAGGCAACGTAACTCAAACATTCTTGTTATCAATTACCAGGTGGGAGAAAAGGACACTTTCTAGTAAAATCGCCCCCAGTTGTATTTATCCAAAAAGGCCATTTCCACTACAGGCCCAGAGGAGCCCAGGAAGATGAACCTGAAGGAAGCGTTGTTGTGCAAACTAAACACCATGTATATCGCCAAGATGCTGCTGAGGCTGACCTGAGAGAGACTCAGAGTTCACAGGAACAGACAGGTTTAAATGAAGACTTAGTTTGTGATGAAGAAGACGAGATTAGCCAGCAAAAATCCCAGCTCAAATCCCAGTCACAAATAAAATCCCAAACCCAACTGAAAACCAGTGGAGCCCAACTGAAGTCCCAGACAGGCCAGCTAAAGACCCTAGGCCAGGTGAAATCACAAATCAAGCTGAAATCCTACAGAGCCCCTCTGAAATCCTACCAGGCAGCAATAACTCTCCAAGAAGGCCTTCCTCAGCAAATCAAGGGCAAAGACTATGCCCTGAAGGAAGATCTGGCCCAAGTGCGTCAACAGCATAAAAAGGTTCACAGTCTCCAAAGAAAGCTTGGCCAGGCCAGGAAAACAGCAGCGTTCTTTCCATATTTTAGACACCACTCCCAAGACTATGATGATGGGTATTTTGTGCAGTTTCAAGAACAACTACAGGGTGGAATTCGTCACATAAAATCTTTCCACCGAGGTCACGGGGCCTGCTACTGTCCAAAAGGAGGGCTAACCCTATATCAAGATGTCTTCACAGAATAATGCATTCATTATTCAGTCAAGGATCAGGACACATTTAGAGGTAAGTGTCTTACCAAACAGGAGAGCTAGCTACCCCTGTGCTTATAGGTGGTCCACGATGGCCTCCCTGGGCCCATTATGGGATTGGTAGTGAAACCTCCTGCAGGGGATGTGCTGGATGGCAAAGTGTATGGAGCTGAGCTCCATTCTCTGGTGAAGAAAGCCCTGGTAGAGGCCAAGTGAGCTTCCTGGACTGTCAGTGTGTCTCACATTCCTCTCCCTAATGTGTCTTTTCTAGACATTTATTTTGCACATGTGTAGCAATTAATGCTTTGACGATGTGCCACTTACAAATCATGTACATTTAAGATGTATTTTTGTAGCTTCTTATGCTTTGGGTTGACATGGCTCAGTGTCTTGCTACAGTGTTACCAAGCATTAGTGGTTTTGTTTCCCATACCAGTTAATGTTCTTCAGTCCCATTATCCTTTATCCTTTGCAGGTTCCCTTATCCTTCAGAGATCACAGATGTGGGGTGGGGGGGTGCTCCATCTTTGGGAATACAGGAGCTAAATGAGTCCCAAGAGCCATCCTTGTTTGTGATGCAGGAGCTGTGGAAGGGAGGCCCAGGGTGGTGAGGAACTAGTTCCAGGGGTGTTTGCTCTATCAGGAGAGAAATCTGCAGCTTGGGGAGGAAAAGGACGTTACCTGCATGTTTGTGTCAAGGGGCACTTCATCTGAAGAGAAGGAAAGCAACAGAATCTGTGGGTCCAGTGACCAGTAGTGGCTAGTACCCCAAATGGCCATCATTTGGTCCACACAGACAAGGGCCCTGGTCACACTCGCTTCCTGTCTGCTCGTCTTCACTAATGTGCATCACCGTCTGTTTCCTCTCTCCATAGGAGTCACCTGACCTGTATGGATTGTGATATCTTCCAGATGCAGACTCCTCTGTAGTCCTAGATGCTCTTGCATAGATGACAGAACCCACCACACTTTCATTCTTGAAGCTTCTAAACTTGATGCATCCTCACACCAATGCTCTCTAATAAAGAGATCCTTTCTGGCATCATTTGTTTTTTTTAAATATATATTTTCAATTAAAGCAGAATTTTATCTTTTTCTCCTCCCCCTTTTCTCTCTAGCCCTGCCCTGACACCCTCCTTCCAACATCTCCCAAACTCTCAAATTGCTATCATATTTATATTTGATTATTGTTTTTGAGTACATATATATGTATATGTATTCATAAATATATAAATACAACTTAATGAGTCTATGTTTGTTGTTTGCATGTATGTGGCTTCAGAGTTGAACACTCTAATTCATACAACCAATGAGGGGGCTCATTCCTGGGATAGGCTCATTCTTCTTTTCCAAGGAGTCATTAGTTTCATTCATTCTTTGTTTAGGAATGGGTCCCTGTGAAATCTCCCCCTTTTATAGTAATACGTCCATTGATGTTGCCATTATTTTGTTTTGTTTATGAAACAATTTCTAGTAGACACTGTTTCACTGCAGACTTTTTCATAAGATCTTTTTGCCTTCTCTTCTCCAATGTTCCCTGAGCCTTCAATGCAAGAACTATGGTGTAGATATATCTGTTGGGGTTGGGGTCACCAAGATCCCCTGATCTCTGCATTGTTTCCGGCTGTGGTGGTTTCTGTGGTGGTCTCCATTTGTTAAGAGAGGCTTGTTTGATGAGGAGTGATATAAAGGTAAGATTGAGATGAATTACACTGGTCTAGCAAAGGAAGGGGCGGGGGTAATTGAGTCTTTTCTAAGTTTCATAACCTCACTTGCCCCAGCAAGTTGCATAAGTTCTCTGAAGTAGACATGATTTTCCTCCTTTCAGTGAGCCTACATCCAATTAGACACATGTTGGGCTCCTACCAACATGTGAGCGGCCCTTGCTGCACCTTTAACAGCTACCTTACCATGTTGTGTACTTACACCTGAGGATTTGGAGCTAGGAACAACAGATGAGAGAAAATGCCATGTGTGCCTCTCTAGGTCTGGACTACCTACTCAATATAATCTTTTCTAGGTCTATCCATTTACCTTCAAATTTCATGTTTTTGAAGTTTGTTTTGGAAGAAAAGTTTTATTTTTCTTTACAGCTGAATAGTTTTCCATTGTGTATATGCAACACATTTTCATTATCCATTCTTCTTTTGAAGGATATTAGGTTTTTTTTTTTTCATTTCATAGCCATTGTGAATAGGGTGGCTACGAACATGACTGAGCAAGTATCTGTGGAGTAGGATGTGGTCTCCTTTGGGCAGGAGTGATGCAGCTGTGTCTTCTGGTAGATTTACTTTTAGCTTTCTAAGGACTCTCCACACTGATTTCCTGGATGGTGGCACCAATATATATTCCCACCAACAGTGAATAAAAGTTCTTCCTTCTACACATATTCTCATAACTACAGCAAAAAAAAAAAAGAAAAACTAGCAAAAACCAAAAAGGAAAAAAAATATACCCGAGAAAAGGAAAAACAGAATGTCCACATGCAAAAGAATAAAATTAGGTCCATGTTTATCATCCTGCCCAAAAATAAGATCCAAGTGGGTAAAAGACCTCATTGAGGTCCCACTTTTCATTGAGGCCTGTGGTCTATGGCCATACCACCCTGAACGTGCCCGATCTCGTCATTGAGTCCTGTGGACAGTTAAGGACAGTTAAGTTATCAATTGCCCATCTACCAATAAATAACCCCCTTGACTTATATCCATTCAAACAAATGTCATTAAACTCAATGGGTTAAAAAGGAAGGAAAGAAAAAGTATCAAAGCAGATGGAAGATTGTTGGGAAGAAGAAAGTTTTTATTGGGGGAGGGGTTTGGAAGCGTTAATGGGGTGAAAACACAGTATATACACGTATGAAGTTGTTATAGAGAAGAAACTGGTTGATAGAGTTCATCATGTACCTCATAACCCACCTGAGACCAGCCCTATGACCCTTTTCCTAATGGGCTCTCAGAAACCAATATCTTAGAAATGCCAGGAAAGATGTATTTCAAAGGGTTGTGGCAATGTTTAGATTGTGGTTTCAAATTGTGCTGGATTAATAAAGCAGTGGTTGTAGGTTCTCCTCCAATATCCATGACTTCGCTAGCACTGAGGAGTTGACTAGGTTTGCAGTTATGGCCTCCCTCTTGTTATGTGCACCTGAAGTTCAATTAGAGAGCTGTTGGTTACTGCCAAGGTATTGTAGTAACACTACTGTACCTCTAGGATTATTGTGTCATGCAGGTTGTTGCTACACCCATAAACTCTCACCAACATGACTGCCTAAATGAGCTGAAGAAGGATAACACCAATAGACATACGAAAGTGGATGGGGAAGGGCTGTGAGGCCTCAGTCCAACACAAAGGACCACAGGCAACTAAGGGATGCTGAGAGCAGGAGAAATGGTCTTCTCCAGGAAAGAACACACTGATTGGTTATGCGATACCAAATTGTCAGCCTTGAAAACACACATATATGTAATATTATACAGATTGAACAGGTGATATACATGAGTATACATATATGTATATGTTATGACAATGCAAAAAAGATCCCACGAATTGGAAAGAGAGAGCAAGGAGGTGTGTATAGGAGGGTTTGGAGGGAGGAAAGAAAGGAGGAAAATGTTTTGGTTATGTTATAATCTAAAAATAAAAGAAAAAACTCACTATGAGAAAAATAAAAAAGGAACTTTAAAAGGCTATGCCAAATGTTTTGATCTACTGATGCCTGCAGGTATACCAGTCTAGAGGAGTATATCCCTCCCTCAGTCCAACTACTTTAATTTCTTTTCAAAATGTATGTCTCATATGCTGACATATGAAGTCTCAACCATTCCAGTAAGATGAAGAGCTCAGGTCTCATTTCTGTTGATGTGCTAAAATACTTTGATTTTTTTTAAATTAGAGATGAAGGTTTTATTTTAGCTTGCAATTTTAGGCTACAGTCCATCACTGAGGGAAAATTGAGGCAGAAATTTGAAGCAGCTAGTCCCATCTCATCCATGGTCAAGACCAGAGAGAAATAAATGCATACACACTTGCTTTCTCTATTCTTACTCTTTCTACTCCACAGTCCAGGATCTAAGCCCAGGGAATGGTGCCATCCACAGTGGGCTGGAACTTCCCACATTAGTCAACATAATCAAGACAATCCCCCACAAGCATGCTCATAAGACAATTTGATCTACACACTCCCTTACTGAGACTCTCGTCTTGGGTGATTCTAGGTTTTATCAAGTTGACATTTAAAATCAGCTATCACAAGGAATGTGTTTTTTTTTAATGTCGTTTTAGGGAACAAATACAGAGGCCCATAGCCAGACATCATGGAGAGAGAGAGAGAGAGAGAGAGAGAGAGAGAGAGAGAGAGAGAGAGAGAGAGAGAGAGAGTCTAAATTGGAGGTCTTCATCAAATTTCTCCCCTCAGAGCTCAGGTAATCCTGGGGCAGAGGAGATGGGAAGATTGTAAGAGCCAGAGGGGATAGAGGACACCAGGAGAACAAGGCCCTCTGAATCAACTAAGTGAGGCACATATGAACTCACAGGGACTGAAGCAGCAAGCCCAGAGCCTACATGGGTCTGCAACAGGCCATCTGCATACATACACATTAGCACTATTAGCTTAGTATATTTATGGGACTCCTGAGTGTGAGAACAAGTTGGTCTTTGACTCTTGTGCCTGCTCTTGGGATTCTTTTCATCCTGTTGGGTTTCTGTGTCCAACTTGGATATGATAGTTTTCTTTTTATTGAAAATACTCTTCTTTCCTATAGTACATCTCAAGCATAGTCTTCCTCCCTCCACTCCTGGTTCTCCCCCACCTCCCCTCTCCCCTGATCCACTCTCCTTGTTTCCTCTTCAGAAAGGAGCAGGCCTCCAAAAGACAAAACACCACAAAAGAAGATACAACAGGACAAGGCAAGAGCCCTCATGTTGAGGCTGGACAAGGAAGCCTGATCTTTTCTAATGAGAGACAGAAAGGGAGTGAGCCCAGAGGACGGAGAAGGAGGGAAGGAACTGGAAGGAATAGAGGGAAGGGAAATGATAAAAATTAATAAATTAACAAAAATAAATAAATAAAACACAAACTACACCTCCATTTATTTTCAAAAGACAGGCTACTCTGGTGGGGTAAAACATGCACTGTGATCGGTTACATCCATTAGGAAACAGATATCAAGAGCCTTAAAAATGCTTACACCTCCAATCTTAGTCATTTCAGTCCTAGGAATGATTTGTAAAGGAACAATTAGTGCTCTGAAAGTACTGACGTGCAGAAAGAAATGAAAGTAACTCAAATGATACAAGAGTCAAAATAAACGACAGCACAAATGCTGTACATCAGAGTTGACTAATAAAGAACAAACTGGTGAAAAGAAAAATACCTGAAATGTTAGGCCATTTATATGTATAAAATTTCCTGTGACAAGTAAACAGACATTAGATCTCAAACTGGGAATGCATGGACTCATGGAGGTGTCTATAGCTTTATACTTACAAAATCTGTAAAATAAAAAACACCAAAAAGGGAATGTCATTCTCCTCAATGGTGTGGCCACTGGTAAGACGCCTTTGTGCCAGCAAACAACCCCACCATGTTCAGGCAAGGAACCCTAGTTAACCCAGAGAGTCACACACAAAAAGAAGGAAAGAATGTAGAAGCTGAACGCCTCCAGAAGGAGGGTTTCAACAAGGGAGGGGTGAGAGGGAGGAATGCGAAGTGAACATGACTAGAATTAATTATACAAATGTATATAACAGTCAAACAAAAAAAATACTCAAGATTTTAAAAAAGTCACCTTGGAAAAACAGACAGACTAATTATAATTGTTGGGAAGAGTGTCTTCCACATGAAAACTTGGCTGCCCAAATGATCTATTTTCCAGGATCTAAGATGCTTCCTGAGAAGGCAAATTCTTTAGGAACAGATGATAACATTGAGGAGTAAAGATGATTTTCCAGTTCCAGTTCAGCCACAAGAACCATTCATCTTCAGCAAAATCTGTCTCTGTCTCTAGGCTTGAGTTCACCATTCATACATGGGAAAGTGCAGACAGTAATCCTGAACTCCATTTCATATCTGTTGGCTGAGATGAGGTAGGGCTGCCCCACTTCTGTGATTATATGACAGGAATGACCTAATTTATTTATTCATGAGTGCACGTGAAGCTTGTGAGAACAAAAGAATGACTCTCAATGTGGTCAAATACCAACACACCTGCCTCTGGCCCCAAAAGTCCAGAGTCACGTGACCTGGAGTCAGAGCCACCATCTTTTTGATTTTCAAAAGTATAACTCTCCAGCTACAGAAAGCAGTCACTCCTTAACTGTGTTTCCAGAGGAGTTGATATTCTGTATGTGTCTGGTAAAAAGAGCATCAGAATGTTGCTTGCGTCCTCCTCAACTTCCAGTTTTTATAATCTTTCTGTCCCTCTTCTTGCTACCTTAAAAGATAGTCTCTGAGTCTTGGGATTATACTAAAAACATGTCATCTGGACATGATAGGACCACTACATTCATGACTCTACCAATGCCAAGGTTGCCTGCACAAGACCTGCACAAGACCAACCAATCAACATTCTAACATAGAGCAGGGAGGGTACACATGGACACTCCCCCAACTGAGGAACTATGGAAAGTTTCTGGCTTACGGGGTGGGGGGAGAGAGAATTAGTTTTATTTAAATGTGTGGACTCTGGTAGGACTACCACACTCTAGTGGATGGTTCAATAACCATGATTATATGGAATCCATGAGTTATTTAAAAAGTGGACATGAAGTTGGGAGGGATATTATGGTGAGGAGTGGATTCTGAAGGAACCCCACAATGAAGGGGGGATGAATACTATTAAAATACATAATATGAAAGAATAATAAAATACTATACTAAAATGCAGAATTCTTTTGAGCTTTAGAACCTTTAGAACACAGTGGTGTTACTTTGTTGGAAATTTGGTGAATATGAGTCAATTTTCTTGTAATTTCCCCATTTGGAAGGGACACATGTGTAGATAGATGTGTAGATGATATTAAGTTCTTTTATTTTTGAGATTATAACACAATTACATAATCCCCCCCCTCCCCGCTTCCCTTTCCTTCCTCAAAACCCTCCCATATACTCCCTTTCTCTCTTTCAAATTCATGGCCTCTTATTTATTTAATTGCTGTTATATGCACACTTCTATATTCCTAAGTATAACTGACCCAGTCTGTACAGTGTTACTCGTATGTAGGTTTTTCAGGGCTGACTATTTGGTGTTAGATAATCCGTTGATGGGCTCTTTCCTAGGGAAGACTGTTCATCCCACTCTCAGTTTTCCTTAGTTCCTTGTAGTTCTTTGTGTGCAGCTGAGGCTTCATAGGCTTTCCCCCATCCACTTTGGCATGTCTATTGCTGTCTCTCTTCAGCTCATGTTTAGGCAGTCATGTTGGTGAGAGTTACCAGGAGACACAGTCTCACAGTAAACGCCCTGATCCTTTAGCTCTTCATATCTTTCCACCTCCTCTTCAGCAGTGTTCCCTGAGCCTTAGGTGCAGGAGCTTGGTAGGTGTCCCCACTGGGACTGGGGTCTACAACTCTGCATTTTGAGTGGCTGTGGTTTTCTGCAATGGTCTCCACCCACTGCAAAGGGAAATGTCCTTGATGAAGGATGGAGACTACATTTAATCTGTTGGTTTAAGAGCAAATGTTTAGAATGCAGTTAGGAATTATGCAGTTTAGTAGAGTGCTGGTTGTAGGCTCTTCTCCAAGGTCCATGACTTCACTAGCCCTAGGCAGTTAGTAGGTTTCCAGTGTCAGATATGGTTTTCTTCTTGTTAAGGGTGTCTTGAGTTCAATTAGAGAGCTGTTGGGTACCACCAAGGTATGTGTGCCACTACTACACCCTTGGGGTTCTATCATGCCATCCTCATCATTATATAGCCAAGGGTGGAATAAGATAGACTTTTCAAATCCTTTGACTAGAATAAACATATTTTACATATTGGAAGGCCAATATTAGAAGACAGGATGTAAATTATTATATATTAAATTAGATTCCCTGATAAATGAAATGTTGACTTCTAAGACCTAGAAAGTAAAAATTAGAAAACATTTAGAAATTAGATTTATTGAGATTGTTTGTAATTGACAAAATGAGGTCACACATTAGTACAACTCACAGTCAGTTATGACTGGTATTCATATATAATGAATTTGCTTAAATCCAACCCCCTTTCTTTTCCCTCCAATTTCTGTATCTACTTCCACTACACCTTTCCAGCTTCATGTGTTCTTTTGTTAAACCCACTGAATTCACTTAATATTTTGGGGGTAAGCCGGGCGGTGGTGGCGCACGCCTTTAATCCCAGCACTCGGGAGGCAGAACCAGGCGGATCTCTGTGAGTTCGAGGCCAGCCTGGGCTACCAAGTGAGCTCCAGGAAAGGCGCAAAGCTACACAGAGAAACCCTGTCTCGAAAAACCAAAAAAAAAAAAATATTTTGGGGGTATAGGATGATCTACTGCAGGATTGGTAGCCTCTCAAGGACTATATCCTTGAAGAAAATTTATTCCCCCTTTCCCTGCAGCCATCAATTGATAATAGTTGCTCATCTAAGAGTGGGCATCACGACCTCTTCCCGATCCATGCTGGGGTTTTGGCTGATTTGACCCTGTGCAGGTTTCATGCATGCAGTCACAGCTGCTATGAGCTCATATGGGCAATGAACTGCCATACCTGGCAAATACTGCTTCACTGAATTTATCTGCTGCCTCTGGCCCTTAGGATCTTTTCCATCCCGTCTAAGATGTCCCCTGATCTACAGGGGTAAGAGGTATGATATTGCTATCCCGTTTAGAACTGAGTACTTTGTAGTCTCTTAGTCTCTGCACACTGACCAACTGTGGGTCTCTGTATCAGTAATCTGTCAAAGGAATCTTCTTGAGACCCACTGATCTATGGGTATTAAATAAGAACTTAGGAGGCTGCTTATTACTTTGTATGTACATTTAGCAGAATAATAGTACAAGTTTTTTCCTAGGATCCATGACCTAGCCACAGATTTGGGGCCCAGTTAAGAGTGACAGGCATGAGTTCCACCTTGTGGAGTGGACTTTAAATCCAACTGGAAAGTGATTGGTTACTCTCATAACATTCATGTCACTATTACACCAGTGGGTATATCTTGCTAGGGCAGTTATAATTGTAGCTTGCAGAGTTCACTCAACAATGTTGATTATTTTTCTCTACCAATAGCATACATAGACCCTTGCAGCACTTCATTTCTCCATGTCCCTGACTCAAGTGTGTGCAGTATTCAGCATCTAGTTCTGGATGGTAACTAAGAGCAATGGCAACAGCATCTAGTGTTTGTTTGGGTATCTCTAAGGCTCAGAGAACACTGTGGAAAATGGGGAGGAAGAACTATAAGAGCTGGAAGACAGGGAGAAGGGCTAAGAAATGCCATCTTCTAGGCAACACACAGACATTGCAATCATGAGCTCTGAACAACTATGGGTGACCGCACTGGGTCTGCACAAGAATGGACCCATCAACAACTCAGCAAAGATATAGGAGGTACTCAGAGTGTCCTACGCTTCACTGATGAACCTTTTTCTCTGCATAGATTCAAAGAAGGAAACTCATTGCTTTCAGTTGTATAACCTCTAGTGACCCAGTAGGCTCCAATAGATAATCCCAGTCCCATAGTCACACTGATGTCCCCAGTTAAACTAAATGGGCCACAAAACAAAGTCAAAGATCACAAATCTGGGAAAGGGATAGTTAGGTAGGAGAAGGGTTGATAGACTTGAAAAGGAAATATGAGTGAATATACATGTGTGAAACTGTCAAAGAACTAAATTCACAAAATGGTTTGTTTCTCAGTAGTAACAAATATTAACACTTTTACACTAACAGTTGATGTTTGGCTTTAATGGGTAGATGCTAACAAAATAGCAATTAAAATTCTTACACCACAAAAGGAAATAAAATGTCAAAATGAAACTTAGAATGTTGTATGCTACTTTAAAAAAAAAGGCAAATAATAATAATTCCAAATGGATCTAAGACTTTGATGTAAAATGTGAAACACTGAGACTGCTAGTGGAAACACTTTCCCATGTGCCCAGAGAAAGTGACACTCTGGGGAGAGCTTAATAGCTCAGAAATAACAGCAAGAATTGACAAATTGGATTGCATCAAATTAAAAATATTCTGCAGACCAAAAGAAACAATGTTCAGAGTGAAAACACAGCATACAAAACACAGAATGCCTTTGCTAGCTAAATCCTTAGGGGACTGAAATTTAGAACATATTTAGAACTCAAAAATTAAATTCTAAAACCTAAATCATCCAATCAGTAAACAGACAAATCAACTGGACAGACACTTCTCCAAGATGAAGTAGAGGGGCTGGAACGACGGCTCAGTGGTTCAATTCCCACCACCCAAAGGGTGCCCCACAACCACCTGGAGCTCCAGTTCCGGGGTGTTTGACACCCTTTTCTGACCTCTGACAGCTTCTGCATGTATGTGGTGCACATGCATACACTCAGGCACACACTTACAAATAAAACAAGTTGTTTTTGTTTTGTTTTGTTTTAAGATGAAGTACAACTGGCCAGCAAATATGTGAAAAATGTCCAACATCCTTAATTATCAGACAGACATATCGGTGAGAAATATAATGAGATTCCTTTGGTATGATTTTTATTTTTGAGAATTTCATACACTGATGTATATATGAGCACAGAGGAGGGTCTCTGGGTGAAGGAAGGCAAGCCATGAGAGGTGAAAGAGAACAAGACAAGGTAATGGAGACTGAGCATGAGCCGAGTACATGAAGTTCATGGAAGGAAAGGTCACGATGAAATCCATTCTCTTGTTCTATGCTGAAGAAAGAACATAGATTAAAAACACCAAATCATCAAATCTGAGATAGGAGAGCTACGTGGTATCCCTAGGAGTCTATCTAATCCTTTTCCATTTCCTTCAAGCAGGCTTTGGAGATTAGGCTGAAAGAGTACTCAGCTAACATTGACCACAGTGCCTTGTGACCTCAGTACTTTCTATTTGCCAAGAACTCTTTCTTACTGAGATGAATAATAAAAAAGATAGGATAATGCCAATCGTATTTATGGGTCAGAGAACAAAGTCCTTGTCCAATCCTCTGAACCAAAGACATAGATAATACAAGGGAGATTTGTAAAATAATAATAATAATAATAATAAAGTTAATTAAATAAAGTAAAACAAAGAAAGATGGGAAAACAAAAACCAAACAGCACAGAAAATTAATGTATTGCTAAAGATAAACCCTGTGACATGAAAAAGGAAGGAGGTGTCTGGTGGAGAGTAAGCCCTAAACATGGCATCTTGATGCTCAAAGGAGAAAGCCATCCTGGAGCAATGAGGGAAAAGGGGGTGATTGTAAAGTGCTTTTGACAACTTTTTTCCTCTTGGAGAGAGTAACGAACAGTATGGTACTTTCCTTAAGAATATCTAGACAACCTAAACTGTACAAATAGCATGGGAAAGTACAGAAAGGGGTCTGAAGGCTCCTGCCCTGGACTCAAATTCTGTTAGGTCTAAGGGATTCAGTATCCAGCAACATTGTGAGATATCGTGAGTCATTCCAATTTCAAGGTCCTGCAGAAACTTCCTTGCGACTCTGGAGGAAGAAGGACTTGAAGGAAATCTAACTTCCACTGAGTAGAAGAACAGGAAGAGAAAGAGGGGGAGTTACCAGAATGGCCCCATAGGTCCCTAGAAAAACAGATCCAACTGTCGGTTAGCAGCGGTCTGCGCTTCTGACAGAGGCAGTCAGGTGGCTCCCAAGAGAAAAGGAGAAGCTTCAGGAAGTTACTGTATTTTCTAGCTTTTCCTTGCTATGACAAAAGCCTGATGCAAATGCTTTAAAATAGTGAAAGATTCATTTTGCCCTAAGGTTTCCTAGACTTCAGTCCACGGATGGTCTGCTTCATTGCTGTGGGTCTATGGTGAGGTTGAGCACCATGGTGGCAAGAACATGTGATAGAGACATTTCTTCACATGGTGATGGCCAGTAAGCAGAACAGAAGAGAAGATCAGGAGGGCAGGTGCACCCTCCCAAGGTGTGTCTGCAGTGGTCACTTCCTCCAACTGGGACCCACTTCCTCTTTTCCATCACCTCCCAATAATGTCATCAGGGATTACTTTACTAATGGATCAATCCACTGATGATGTCATAGGTAGCCACATACAATCCCTTCTCGGTGATGGGATCCTCAAGATGAGGACCAAGCTTTCCACATGTGAACCCTTCTCAGGACACATCATATCCAAACCCTGATGCAGCTGAAGCTCGGGGAGCCTTGGGAGTCCTCATCCAGAGAAGTCATTGTGTAAGGCCATCTTCACTAGGCTGCTTTCTACATATTTTCTGTTCATCCACGGTATGGCTCAATAAGCCTTTACTTCTCATTGGTCACACCTCCTTGAGGCCTAAGCACCTCCTACTATCAAGTCTTCAATGCTTGTGCCTATGGAAGGGGGTTGTCAGGATCTACCGTGGCACTGACTTTATCCGGAGTTCTAAGAAGTGTCTTTTACACTCTACCTGTCTCCTTTCTCAATTTACTATTCCAGGAGCTTCCATCTCAAGGCTCTCAGGTAAGGCAAATGTATAGAGGGCTAGGACAGAGCTAGCTTCAGCTAGTTATGTGCTTTGGAAATGGACATTTCCAGACCCAGGACACAGGCTTCGTGAGAACTGAGGATGCTGCATGAGGGTGGGGGAAGTCCCCCTGTTTGCTGCTTCTCTGAGTGATTTGAGCAGAGCACGTGACACTTGACCCATGACACACCTGGAGTTCCTGTGCCTGTAGTGACTTTGAGATCCGAAAGCGCTTGGCAGAGTCATGTGTGTTTCCTCCTTGGTGACCCATGTGTCTCCTTTGTTGCCAGCTGGGGTCTTGTGTGCTGCCTGCGTGGAGGTGGGTGAGGAGTCCATGAGCATAGTCTGCAGTTGCAATGTGTATGGCAAGCCCGCCACTTGGGAGAAATTTAAACTGTGTGTTAAAAATGGTGATAGCCGCCAAGCAGCGGTGGCACACGCCTTTAATCCCAGCACTCGGGAGGCAGAGCCAGGCGGATCTCTGTGAGTTGAGACCAGCCTGGTCCTGGTATCCAGGACAGGCACCAAAATTACACAGAGAAACCCTGTCTCAAAAAAAAATGGATATAACCACCCCATTTATCAGAGTCTCAGTGGTGGAGGACTTAAGGGAGCGTGAATGAACACAGCATAGGCTAGTGTGTGTCTGTCTATACAGTTACCTCTTTTCCTCACAGAAATATACAAGCATCTTGTTCAGATAGGAGGTACGTTCTTCTGTCTTATTTGATAAACTTTTAATTTTTCTGATTTCTTTTGTGCTGAAAAATCGTACCCAATTATTCATATAATGTTATGTATTTCTTATACTCCTAATTTCATGTTTAAAAAAAAAGAATATGACTTTTCTGGAGTTTTGGGGGTTTCTTTCTGACTTAATTCAGTTGATTCCTGACATGTTAGTTGTGCTGAAACACTTGGGAACTCTTGACTATATGCTCATTTTCAAAACTGAGTTATGGGATGGGGCTGTCGAGATGGCTCAGTGGTTAAGAGCACTGGTTGCTCTGTCAGAGGACCTGGGTTCAATTCCTCCCATGTACATGGTTGCTATAACAATTATCTGTAACTCCAGTTACAAAGGATCAGTGCCCTCTTTAGGCCTCCACAGGCACTGAACATATACGTGGCTCATAGCATACATGCAGGCAAAACACCCATATGAATAACACAAAAATTATTTTTAAAATTTGAGTTATTTTTTAAAAAACTGATATTTTAAGACATTAAGTTAGAAACAACACCAGATATGAAAGAATAAATATTACATTTTTTCACTTGTATAAGTACCCCAGATGATAAAATTCATAGAGACACATAATGAATTAGTAGATTATGATGGTCTGAGATGTGAGAGAAATGTAGTGTTATATAATACCACAGATTTGGATTGTAATCATGAAAAACATCTGGAGATGGATACTAGCAATACTGGTGTACTTAAAAGCATGAAGTTGAAAAATAAAAAAAATATTTACTATAGTAAATTTTATGTCACATATATTAAAATATAAGGTTCTTCATTCATGTAATTGTAGACTGATTCCTTACACCACTACATTTACAGCACAGATGGCTGTATAAGCTGCACAGTTCTGGAACTGACCTGACTGGGCCATTACTGGAAATGAACAAATGACAGAGACATGTCCAGAAAAGCTGGGATCAGGTGGGCCATGCTCTCTGATGGAGACACAACAGCAGCAGAAACTTGGTGTGTTGATTATATACGACATGGAGGAGGAGGAGGCAGGCAAGCTAATCTTGGTAGGAGGTCTCTGTAGGGGAGCAGTCTCAAGCTGCAGTCATCTGGATGAGGAAGCTGTGGTTGGTAGTTTTTGTACACACTGGTTTTAACTAAAGGTCAACCATTCATCATCATCCATACTTGGGCCAAGTGAAGGCCTTATCATTTCCATGGCTCTGAGGCATTGGCATCCTTGACATGGCCATGCTCATGTCAAAAATACACATTCACCCAGGCCTTCATCCACTCTACAGAGATGATGAGCTTAGGGTAGATAATTTTGGATGGACTTCTGTAATCCCATGATATTCATACACTTTAGGTTTTCTGCCTATTGTTAGGATAATTTACCTTATATTTTCCAGGTTGTCAAGTAATTTTCTTGCATAGAATTAAGCAAAACTCTTAAATCTCCTTTTCTGTTCCCTAAGCATATTATTTCACAACATCTGAGTGAAATTTTGCAACCCTTGTTAGTAATAAAATGTTTTCAAAAGGAAAATGTCCTATATTTTTAAAAATTATCCAGCAGCAAGAGTTGTACTGTCATTCTCTAGAAATCAGTATGTATGACTTACTCTCCACTTGTTTTTCTAGTCTTTCAATTGCCCATTTCTCTTTTCATTTTTTGTCAGTATGTTGAATGTTTAAATTTAAATTTTCATTTCAATGCATTCTCTTCTCTTCTAATATGTATTACATAATTACATGGTATTTGTGATTTTCAACTTCCTGCTTTTTGTTCACACATCTTATTCCTGATAAAACTCAGTTTTATCTGCATTTTAAAAAAGAGATTGTCAAAAAATTTGCTCTTAATTCAGAAATATGATCAAAAATTTCTGATCCTTTCCTTATTGCTGCCAACTGAAGCATTTCCTGGATTTTTCTAAAACAAAGAAGAGATGTGGGAAGTGGGGTCAGGGTTGAGTGGGTATCGTTAGCAATTGTATGTTAGAATCATTTCAGGGTGACTCACTGGTCTCCCAAGGGAAATAGTTACTTCCCTGGGACAGAGACCAGTTCAGTAAGAGATCAGAGTGGCTTGGTGTAAAATCACCCAAACCATGTGGTTTACATTACAGTTCCTTTGTGCATTTTCTTGCTGTGATGGCCTGGTTAGGTTTTTTGTTTGCCCCTTCCATACAGCACTACCCAGAATGCTGGCTGGGATGATTGAAACTATGTTTTCAAGTAGACTTCCTCATGGAACTACTTTCATATGGCTGAGTGTAAAATGGAATACTGTAGGGATGTTCTCTTCTCCCAAGAACATGTCCACAGTATTTGTCCTCTTGAGTGTATGTCTGAGTCGCCAATGCCATAATGAGCCCTTTATGCTGTTCTCACAGCTGTGCTAAGCTTTGTTTCTAAACAAGAAGGCAAGTCTTCCATCTTGTCTCAGGAGACTAATGGCGTCACCAGCGTTCCCCACAGCCTACTGCTAGTGCAGCTGTCTGACACTCCTGTCAGAGTTTTCTGTACTAAAATACTGGGTTTTCTTTTTTGTTGGACTCCATGGCATACATTCAGTAAGGAAACCAACACTCTTTCTTGTTTTTCCAACAGTGATTGCTATCACCGTTCAATTATTGTAATGCTTCCCCCTTTAAAATGCCTCTGCACTTCACCTTGCCTTCCGGATACATCCCTAAGCTCATTCCACTACACACACAGTCTACTTGAAATGCTACAGCTAACAAACCACCACAACCATGGAGGTCTTGTCTTTCCAGAATAAACTAATTGTAGAAGCATGTACCCATGTCTCTCTTAGATAAATATAGATACCATGTCCATGTTTATAGTTATATAGCTCAGAGCTACTTTTGGACATTGATATGCCCCAGTTATTTTTTTTTCCAGAGTTGAGGTTTCAATCAAGAGCCTCATATGTGATAGGCAACTGGTCTACCACACAACCACATCTTTAACCTCTCCGTTTAGTCTTTAAACTTTCTACCTTGGGTTTCCTTGTGTTCAGTTCTTCCTATGTTGTTCTACACATATGAATGCTCCTTTGTGTGTACATGAGAAACTATGTCAAACTCAATGTCAAACAAGTAGCTTTATGAGCTTCTGTGTGATAGCAGGCTAAACAATGTCACGATGAAAAAAGCACCACTACACTGTGACTGGGAAAACTTGATCAGGCCCTGGCTACTTCAGAGCATGACAAAAAGTCCCTTCCCAACTCGACTCCAGATTTCATTTGAAAATGAAAGGAGTGCATTTTAACTAAAGGTCAACCATTCATCATCATCTATACTCAGAAGGTTGATAAATATTTGCTGAGGGTTATAACAGGAAAACATTGCGTCCTTGCACTAAATCCCTGGGAACATTACCAATGTCCCCAACAGCGCAGAGGGGAGGAAGTTGACATTTAGAGATAATAAAAAAGGGGGGGGGGTCAGTGTCTTTTGTAGCTTCAGCCACATCAGTGGTACACCCAGTTAAAGAATATATAAATGAGCACCTCAGTTCAGTTCTCAGTGAAGGCCCTTCTTGACAAGATGAAGTCCTTAGTCTTCATCCTTTCTCTGCTCCTCATTCTGGAAAGACAGGCAGCTGTGGTTGGACAATATGGTGAGTATGAATATGGTGGCTAGGGGGAAAGCCACTCAGGGAGAGTGTCCTTAAGGGTGCTCTGGGAGTGAGCAGATTCTTCCATAGGGTGATCTTTTGGATGAGACTTAAATCTTCTCTACCCAAACCCAAATCCCTTGTGGGAACATCAACAGTTTTATGAGGAAATTTTGGGGATAAGACTTGGAAGGAACTATGCAGATAATATAACAAACATTCTTACTATAAATTTCCAGGTGGAATAAAAGGTGGCTTCACAAAAGGCGGCTTCACGAAAGGTGGCTTCACGAAAGGTGGCTTCACGAAAGGTGGCTTCACAAAGGGTGGCTTCACAAAGGGTGGCTTCACGAGTAGCTCTTCAGGATTTATGAAAGGTCATGTCAGTTATGGGCTCAAAGGAGGAAGCGAGGATGCAGCTCAAGAAAGTGCTTTCTTGCAAACAAAACAACAAGCATACAGCAAGGGTGGTAGCATGCAACAGGTGCAACAGGCACGTCTATCACAAGAACACACAGGTGTGAAGGGGGCCGCACTTTGTCGTAAAGGACAAACATCCCAAATAAAATCCCAGGAATCCCAAATAAAATCCTTTGGACAAGCGAAATCCCTTGGGTCTCAAGTGAAGTCCTATGGACAAATGAAATCCTATGGACAAGTGAAATCCCAACAATCTCAAGTGAAATCCTATGGACAAATGAAGTCTCAAAATGCTCAACTGAAATCTTATGGCCAGCTAAAATCCCAAGATGCCCAACTAAAATCCTATGGTCAACTAAAATCCTTTGGTGAAGATGCCCAACTGAAATCTTATGCCCAACAAAAATCCCAAGTAGCCCAACAAGCCTTTAGCCAAGCAAAATCCCAAAGTGGCCAACTAAAATCCTTTGGCCAACTAAAATCCCAAAGTGGCCAACTAAAATCCTTTGGCCAACTAAAATCCCAAAGTGGCCAACTAAAATCCTTTGGCCAAACAAAATCCCTAAAAGGTTTTTCTCAACAAACTCAGCAGAAAGGATTTGCTATGGGTGGAGGGCTATCGCAAGTGCGTAAACAATATGATGATGATACATCTGTACAACAAAAGTCTAGCCAACAGGTAAAAACAGAGCAAGATTTATCCCAATTTGGACAACAACGCCAATTTGGACAAGAACGCTCACAATCCTATAAAGGATATCTTGAACAATACCAAAAGAAATCACAAGACAACTATCAACAAAGAAGAAATTTTAATGGAGGTGGCTATTTTACAAAGGGAGGAGAAGGCCTATATACTCAACTTAAGAGCTAATATAGTCATTAACCAACTAAAGACCAAGGTCAATATCGAGGTATGTTTCTACCAAATAGGAGAGATATTTATCCAAGTGTTTATGTATGGTATATAAGGAAGCCCTGGGTCCATTATGGGATTGATACCCATTGGTTCCTATCAGTAGAAGCATTATGTTACAAACTTTTAGAAATATGATGAGCGTGTCCTGGTAAATGAGCATGTGGTATGATAGAGGCAGAGCAAGCTACCCAGGTTAACAATGGGTCCTGAACTCCTACATTAAGGGAGTATTTCTCAATGGTTTTTTTAAACATAGAGTTTATATTACTAAATATGTACCACCTATGCAATCGTATTTAACATCTATGATGTAATCTTATTTTTTCTTACACTTTGGCTTGGTTAAAATTGGTTTCTTGCTTTTATTGGTATAAGATATTATTGCAGATGATCTCTTTCTCCATACCAGTAAGTGTTCTTGAGTCCCTATTACCTCCGTTTTCCATCATAAACCATGGGGTTAAGGATTAGCTGTCTTTTCCATCAGATGGAAGGTACGATTACAAAGATCTGTTTGGGGCAGACACTGTCTTCAATTGTGTGCCCAGTGATGAACCTGTTAGAGTCCAATGGGCAGTCCCAGGCTTGTGGGCATGTTAGTGGCCCTGGTTAAACCCAGCTGGTCAGAAAACAAAACAAAAAGATATGACTGTGAGGAGACTTGTAGGGAGGAGTGGGAGTAATTAGGATAAGTGAAAGGTAGGAGAGGGTGAAATTGGCCGTAATCAGAATGCACTATAGATGTGCGTGAGATTCTCAAAAAATAAAGTTAGTAAACAGTTGTTTCATTTTTCTTTTTAAATCTGTGCTTGGGACGCAGGACACATTCAAATGTGAGTACAAGGTAGTAAGCGTCCACAAGTTGCTGCTGGACATTTGCAACACTGGGAGTGAAGCCTGAGCCCTAGCAGAGAGACAATATTCACCGCTTTGTTTGCATTAAGAAAGGGAGAGCCACAAAAACTGTGCACACACTTGGGGTCCATTGGAGTCATTAGTGGCCAGGCACCTTAGTTTGTAGAGGCTGGTTCTGGGAGAATTGGAAGAGGCAGACACCTGTTCATCTACACCTCAACATCTGACTGCTCTTGTTTACCCCTTCTCCCTCCAGGACTCACCTCACCAGAGTCAAGTCTATGGAACCTTCCAGATGCCGCCTGCAATGTGGTCCCAGGTCTCTGGTTCATGGACAACCCTCTACTCACATTCGCTTTTCTGTAGGACACCTAACCCTGGAGCTTCCTCAAACACTTGCTTTCCAATAAAAATATAACTTTCTGCATCATCTGCTTTTGTTTACTGACATCTGATTGCTGCCACTGTCTGGGTTTGGGACCATTCTTGATGGGCAGTTTCAAAAGGAAGAGACAATTGTGTAGCATTGGGGAAAATAGCAATGAAATCCCCGTTTGTAGATGTCTGGGTTACAGAAGAGGTGCCAGTCACCCCGTGAGCCACCTAAAGTCAACTTTACAATCCCTCTCAACTCTTTTTCTAGTCTGTCTTTAGAAACTGACAACCAGATTTAACATAGAAACAGATTTTTTTTCGGGCTGGAGAGATGGTTTAGCCATTAAAGGCTCAACTTACAACCAAAAATATAAGAAACATATCAATTTTCAATTAAATTTTTCTCTCTGGCTGTAAGCCCACCATTTACATATGGAAAAGTTTCCTCTTTCTGTTTTTAACTTCATAAAATTGAGTAAGGCTTTCACACTCCTCTTGTGGTCCCACAGGCAGGAATTGGACTGACAGGTTACTTACTAATACACTTGATACTTACGGAAAAAGTAGAAGGACTCTGAGTGTTGTTTAATGAGACTTGCCCCTGTTAGCACAGCCACAGAGAAATATGTGCAGGTCCCAGAGACACTTTCACTTTTATTCTGGAAGGTTTAGTCACTTCATTAGGTACAGAGAGAAGAAGGAAGTTCTCCTTTGCTATAGATTCAAAGGGTTTGGGTACCATCACTGGATAGAAACATAAGAATTCTTCCAAAGTCTTACAGCAGAATGGATATAGGGAGTTAACCTGTAACAAGGGAACAATGCCTCACTTACACACCATAGGCTATCAAATAAAAAGCCTGGTGCCAGGGATGGGTTATGTCTTTTTGAGTTGTTGGCCACTGGGATCCTACCGCTAACATTACAAGCTACCGCCATTGCTCCTAGTTATCCTTACCATAAAGTTATGGTAAGACTTTACCACCGAAGACACCACATACCTGAGTCATAGGACACAGAGAAATCAAGCTGATACTGACCTGGAAGCTTCATCCTACTGGCTAGCTTTCACAGTGCTGAAAGATACTATGCATTCTTACTAGGGAGGAAAAGTCATCATCAACACTGTTACCCAGCTGTGAACCCTATAAACTAGAATAACACAATGGACCTTGTAAGATATGCCCACTAGGGTAATAGTGGTACCCAGGTTATGGGAGTAACCAGCCAACCATTTTCTGATTGGACTTTAGTCCCACTCCACAAGATGGAACTGATGCCTGGTACTATTGAATGCATCCAAAAGCTGTGGAACATACATACCGATCCTGCATTTGTTCCATAATTTTATTCTGAAAGTACATTACTCACATATTTTCACAATCTGTAAATGGAAAATAATGTTGTCCAGAATCAACCAGATCATAACTACCATTGACTATGTAAGTGATAGTAAATAGTACAAAGTTTAGAGAGCACGTTGTTAAAAGGTAGATAATTTAGGGGTAAAATAAATAAATTTTCACATGTGAGAAAAACGAGTACTAGCCAGAGCTGGGGCTGGGAGTAACTCAGCTGATAAAATCTTACAAAGCCTGAAAGAGCTGAAGGTCAGTCTGCACACAGTGCATACACCTGCAATACCAGCATTTAGGAAGTAGAGGTAAGCTGACCAGGTCAAAGTCACCCTCACCTCAGCTATGTGGTAGATTCTAGGCCAGCCTCAGGACATTAGTCAAGCTTCTCTAACAGAACAGAAAGAATGAATGTGGTGAGGGAAGAGAGAGGGGGAGGGAGGGAAGAAGGGGAGGAAGAGGAGGAGGAGGGAGAGAGAGAGAGAGAGAGAGAGAGAGAGAGAGAGAGAGAGAGAGAGAGAGAATCTTCTAGTCTGTGATCTGAGTAGTCTAACAGTGGCTATCTCCTGCTATGGTACTGGAACCCAACAGGATTACTGAAGAGCTGCTAGTCTTCAGCCTATGTTGAAATCCCAAAGAAGTGGGTTCTAATACTGGTGAAGGAGGCCTCAGCGATTGGATTAATGGACTTGCCAGCGAGAGTGAGGACAAGCAAGCAAAAAGCAAAAGCTTCCTTCTTCCATATCCTTTTATGTGGGCTGCCACCAGATGGTGTGGACCAGATTTAGAATGAATCTTTCCACAACACATGATCCAATCAAGAAAATGCCACAAGCATGCCCAGCTGTTTGAGTTTTAGTTGATTTGTAGGAGACCAGCTGGGAGACCGTCTTCCACATTTTACCCCAGGGTACTCTTGAGGAGAGAGGGATAAGAGATTTAGATAGAAGGATAAAGGGGAGAGAAACAGAAACACAGGATAGCCTCGGGAGGGCCTAGATCCTTATCCACTGGTCCCTTCTGTCTCTTCTAAAGGGCTATTTATAGAAATGCCAAGGGGGGGAACAAAAGACCTCCCCCAATTACCCAGAAACCTTGCACATGGTCAAACAATCCTCTAATGTAGCTCTGCTGGGTAAAGCAAGCTCAGATTTTATTAGAAAACTTTTGTGGGCCTCCACATTGATTCCAGATGTAGTCTAGTTTGACAACCAAGATTAGCCATCATACTCAGAAACAGAAGTGTGTGTGTGTGTGTGTGTGTGTGTGTGTGTGTGTGTGTGTGTGTACATATATGTGTGTTATCAGGAACCAAAGTTAGATTATTATAGTTTGAATTGGCAGTCCCCCCACAGATATCTGTTTAATGTTATTACCCAGTAATGATATTTGCAAATAAAACCTTTAGAACTTAAAGCTAGGTGGATAGGGAGATGGTGAGGATATGGGAGGAATTAGGGGAGGGAAAAAACAAGCAAAATACATTGCATGAAAAAAATTAACTAAAAATTAAAAATAAATAAATAAATAAATAAATAAAACCATGACAGACATAAGGTCATACAGACATAAAGTCATACAGGAGTAGTGTGACCTTCAATTTGATTTATTGCTAGTACCCTCTTTTTCTGGAATTGTGTCTTACCGTTTTGCCTAGACCATCCTAGAACTTGTGATGCTCCCACCCTCAACCTCATTAAAGCCCCGGATGACCAGGTATGGGCAACCAGACCCAACTGCTGGTGTCCTTCTGAAAAGAATTCCTTGAGAGCTGAGGTGCCTTACATGCGTGTGGACCTGAGTTTAGTCCCCAGCACGCATGTCAAACTCTCAAGCATAGCAGTGCTTATTTGCAATCCCAGTGCTGTGGAGGCTAAGGCAGGCAGGTCCCTGAGGACTGCTAAGCAGCCAGTCTAGCCTGGTTGGCAAGCTTCAGGTAGTGAAAAAGCCTGTCTCAAAGGGAGAAGATGGCCTTTATGAGTAACAGCTGGGGTTGTCCTCTGGCTCCCACATTCATGCACAAGCAGCCACTCACACATGCATAACTCTTGCAACTGTGCACCAAAAACGAATGCCTTGAGAAATGTGATGCACTTACCAAGAATCCACACAAAGAGGAGAGATTGGAATGATGCCTTTAAAGTCTTTCTGGCTCCAGTTTATTTCACTTAATAGTCTCCATTTCCACCTATTTCCAGCAAATGACATAATTTCATTCTTGACATACAAATAAAATCCTATTGTGTACATGTACCAGATTTCATCCATTCATCTGATGGGGGAAGGGCACCGAGGCTCTTCCCTATCCTGGCTTTCGTGATAAATTATCTCCAAGCAGTAAACATGGGTGTGCTCTCCGGCAGGATGGCTCTGATTCCTTTGTGTCTCTATCCAGACATGGCAGAACTAGAGCAATATATTAGTTCCCCTTTTGGGTTTTGGGGACCCTTCATACTGACTTCCACAGGGCTGCACCAGTTTACACTCGTACCAGCAATGCCTGAGGAATCCTCCTCCCCTGTATCCACACTAGCATTTCATCTCAGTTGTTTTCTTCATAATAGCTATCGTGACAGCGGGGGGGGGGGGGGAGGCAGATAATGAGCATGGACATTTCTGTGATTTTAGCTATATTGAATCATTTTTCAAATATATCTTTAAAATGTGTTCATATATTAGTCACCTGTGTTTCTTCACTATCACTGGATTCATTTGCTAACATTTTTATTAGATTAGCTTTAATGATTAGTTTTATTGTTCATTAAATATTCCAGATATAAACCCTCTGTCCCATGTATAGGTGGCAATGGGTATTATACACGTGTTAAAGTACACCAGAATATACATGTGTTCTAGGCAAACACCACTCTAGATTTTTATTTAAAACATTTTACTCTTTTTTACATTTATTTTTAAACATAAAAATGTGAATTTATTATTAAATACTTTTATTTTTCTAAATGTACAGCCCATTGAACCTGTCTATACATCTTCGCCAGTGGCTAGGCCTTCTCCACACTTTGTGCTTCTGATGTAAGTTACTGGGGTTCAGTGTCTTGAAGCAGTTTGATAAGTCCTTTACTAAGGAGCTCTTGAAGGGCTTCCTGCCCAGGGAACCCCAAATCTCAGTCTCCCAGAGACCAGAGCAGAGTGATAAGCTTCTAGTTGGGACCTTTCTTACAGAGTTCTGTCACGCTGGACTAGGTTTCTGAGAACATACAGACTTAGGACTTGGGCTCCTTGTTAGCTTTGCCCCGGGATTTGTTACTTCCTTGGCCAGCTCTCTGGCATCTTTTTCTTGCCCTCCTTGGGCAGTACGATGACACTCTGAGAACACTGGTGCCCACTGTGGTCCCAGCAAGAGGCAGTAAGAGCCCGAGGTGTCTGGTGGCTGCAGGGGAAGAGCGTCGTCCAGAGGTAACAGACGCGTGTATCACAGGATCCACATAGGAACTCACAGACGGCGGCAGCACAAACGAGACCCGCGTGGGTTCAAACCAGACAAAATCCCTGTGCTGAGAAGGGAAGTGGGCATCGTGTCCCACCCCAACCAAGAAGCTATTTGGAATTGACACCTGCCAGGTAAGGGAAATCAGTTCTCTCTGTAGAAGGAAATCTGGAAGAATCATTGTATCTAGGGAAAACATTAGAACGAAACAGTTGTTTCTGAAAGTATTTAGACCTTCAAGAAGTCATTGTAGAAAACAGTGATTGTTTTCTGTGATTTATGGGGTTGCTTTGCTGAAGGAGCTTTACAGCTTTTACATGACTTTAGCCACAAGATGGTCCTGACACACCTGGAATGTCTTGCATAACTGAGTACTACAAACAGTGGACAATAAGGACTGAAATTGAAGGGTGAGGTGCTCCTTCAAGAAACATACAGATTAGATCAGGGGCTTTGGTATGAGTAACTTGTTTTACCCAAAAAACAACTTTTGTATAACAATCAATAAATATGCTTCTGCATGGCTGTTCAGGGTTCACTCCACAGACATCATTTCTCTGCTGCCCGCAAGGCCTTACTTCATCTTGGAGTGGCCCTCTTTCTTTGATCTTCCCGAGGGACTCAGATACCAACATCCCTCCAGTGGAGTCTCACTGGGTATATCAGCCACACTCCAGGGTAGGCCCATGCCCAGGGGCAGTGGGCCAACACAAAATGGATTCATGGTTTTTGTTCCTCTCTTCATTTGTTTATTGTTGGTGGTGCACTTTGGGTTTGCTTTAGTATTTTTTTATCTTATTAAAATTAATAAGATAAAAAGTTTTTGTTTGCTTTGATCTTCAGTTTTTGTTTTCTGTTTTGTTGTTCCTGTGTTGTGTTGTTTTGTTTTGAGAGAGGGAGAGAATGAAAGACCCTAACCCTTCAGGCTTACACCCCCAAGCCCCAGGAAATAAGGAAATAAAAAGAAAACTAGTTCCAAGGGCCACCTGACTTAGCCATTATTCAACCTGTAACAATGTAACAAAGTAACAATGTAAAAAGATTTCTGTTAAGAGATGTGCTCAACTGTGACTGGGATAGTTGCAGGTGTTCCAGGAAGGACCACTGTGACCTTTGTGTAAACTCCACTCCCGCCTTGATACCTCCCCTTGAGGTTTCAAGAAGAATGTACATGCAGACATGACTGTACCCACTCTGTGATCAGACCATGATCTTGTGAAACGAAATTGTATGGGAATTGTAATCTTACGGCTTTGTGGGGTTTTCCTTTAAAAGCCCCCATGGGGCTGCAGTAAGATGCGGCTCTTGCTCTTAGGAGCAGAGTTTGCCCGTCTGTACAGTCACTTCAATAAAAACCTCGTGCTGTTGCATCAACTCTGGAGTCTGGGTTCTTGGGGCGCACCCTGGAGAAGGTAGTATTCTGGGTCTGGGGTCTATCAAGAGAACATGAAGTTGAGTGGGTAGGGAGGTGGGGGAGGATCAGGGAAGAGTTGAGGGAGAAGAAATAATATCATCAAAGTATATTATATGAAAAATTTAAATAAAGGGAAAAAGAAACTTGAAGACACTGAGAGAGGAACAACTTGTCTACCAGGGGGACAGACAGCTTTCCTGGTCAAATCTACCAAACACTGGGAACCTCACCATGTGTTTCTACATTTGTGATCGTTGCAATTAACTTCCTTTACTTAAAACATCTTAACACAACCTAAATTGAAAGCAAAGCATACTGACACAATGTGAACCAAAACAGTCAAAAACGAAGAAGAAATGATAGCTATCAAACTGCTGTGCCCATTGTAAGCATCTAACCACTGCAAAGAAAAGAGAAAGCAGTGTAAAGAGAGAGAGAGAGAGAGAGAGAGAGAGAGAGAGAGAGAGAGAGAGAGAGAGAGAGAGAGAAGTCATACTCAAGTGTTCAAACCAGGCTCATTTGTTATTTAAGAAGACTGTCTGCAAAGATGAAATCTGCTTTTTGAATCTAGGAGAGATAAAAGGGGCTGGAAAGATGGCTTGAGTTGGTAAAGCGTTTGCTGCCCAAACCGTGAGAATCTGAGTTCAGATCCCTGACACACATAAAAAGCTGGCCATGACAGCGCTGGGGAGGAGAGACAGGAGGGTCCCTGGGCCTCACTCGCCACGCATCTACCCAAATAAATGAGCTCCAGGTTCAATGAGAGATCCTGACTCAAAATAAAAGGTGGCAGAGCAACTGAAGAAATCCCCACCATCAACTGCTGGCCTCCACATGCATGTGTACAAATGTGCATGTGTACCAACACACACACACACACACACACACACACACACACACACACGGGGTGGGGGTGGGGGAGAGGATAACAGCAGTGACATCCTTGATAGCCACCAGGAGAGTAATTTAAGAGCATAATGAAAGAAAAATCTCACATGTGAGATTTGCAGGAGATGAGCAGAGGGCTGAGAGCACCTTCAGTGGGAACATGACCAACAGGGTTGAAATAATGTTTGCACACCAGCCGTTTATGCATCTCCTTTGTGGGTTTTTTAAATTCTTTGACAGTTTCATGCATCTATATAATGAATTTCAACCCCACCCCCACTTCCACCCCCACCACCACCCCCGTTCTTCTCTCTCCTCTCCCCTTCTCCCAACAAGTCTGCCTCCTACTTTAATGTCTTGTTTTTGTGTATGGCCAGTGAGTTTCCTGTCTGAGTGTGGGTGGGGGCTAGTCACTGACCAAGGACAACTCTTCATTGTCTGCAACACCACAGAAAATCACATCCCCTCCCCAAAAGTCATTAACTGCCAAGAGTCCCTCCCTACTTACGATAAAATGTTGAGGGGCACTCATTTATAAACCTTATCTCTTTGGGTTGTATCCATTCGTTGTTTCATTTGTACATGAGAAACTCATGTAGTGCCCCCAAAGTCAGGTCTGGGCATAACTAGTGGCACGATCCACCATCCCCCCCCACTCCCTCTTCTGCCCCACCCCACCCCTGACAACAGCTATAGGCAGCCTCTCATTGGTGGCCTGGGTTTTTTGTGTGTTTTGTTTTTGTTTTTAAGTTTTGCCATGTTTGTTTTGCTGCGGTGGATAGGTGAATGGGAATCTTACTTCCGTTCTTTGCATTTCTCACGTCACACTATACCTGCAAAGCTCCCATGTGGCTGCACAGGCAGTTTTCTTCTTTTCTTGGGCTATTTCCCAGGACTTCATTGTACAGGCGCAATGTAACCATGCCCCACTGTCTGGGCATTTAGTTTACTTCCACTCTTCTGCGGTTATAAATGATGTGTCAACCAACACATTTCCTTGAGTTCCATGGTTTGGCTTAGATCACGGTACTAGTCTGGAATTCCCACTATATGCCTATGTTTCCCTCAGTATCAGGACAAGATCATCAGCCCACAGTGTTTCCACAGAGGCTGAGTCTTCTAGCCATGCTGATTTAAAGAAGAAGGATGTCACGTGAGGACAGAATATTCTCCTTCCTACCTCCGCTCCTGATTCCTGAATAGTTTTGCCCATTTGTAAATGAGGAGTTTCCTAGATACTGATTCCTGGAATTATGACACCCAGTTTCACTTGAGAGCGTGGCTCAGGATATCTGGCCACTGGGTATTTTGAGATTCTGGAAAGAGACTCACATGGCTGACTAGAACACAGTCTTTAAGGCCTTGGGTTATCATTGATTACCACTGCTTTGGAATGCATGAGGGAAAAATGGCATTTGGTCTTAGAGAAACACTCAGTAGCTCTAGAGAGCTCTGGGTCTCTAATGAATAGTGATACCAGTTGATTTGGACCAAGCAAAGAACGAAACCCAAACAGACTTGGAGGCATCTTACAAGCCACACTGGACACATACCTCAGTTGTGTTCTCTTGTTTCTTTCACCCAGTTAGCAGACCCACAACTGTTGTTCGAATCTTAGATGGTCTTTAAAAACAAACGAACAAACAAACAAACAAACAAAACCAGCTGGGCAGTGGTGGCGTACAACTTTAATCTCAGCACTTGGGAGGCAGAGGCAGGCGGATCTCTGTGAGTTCAAGGCCAGCCTGGGCTACAGAGTGAGTTCCAGGAAGGGCTCAAAGCTGCACAGAGAAACCCTGTCTCAAAAAACCAAAAACAACAGCAACAACAACAAACAGAAAACAAAACCCAGAGCCAGACATTGGGGTGAAAGCTGAAAGATCAGAGAAGCAGAACAAGCCACAGCCAACTTCACCTCGCCAACTCCTCAGCCGATCCTGTTTCCATGAATCCTCAGACTGAAAGCTTCTGAGTCCTCACCCAAAAGGGTCTCAGCTGACCTGCCTTAGTTCCTGTTCTCTCACGTCTTATACACCTTTCTCCGCCCTGCTGTCACTTCCTAGGATTAAAGGTGTGTGCCACCACTGCCTGGCTGTTTCCAGTGTGGCCTTGAACTCACAGAGATCCAGAGGGATCTCTGCCTCCCAGTGATAGGATTAAGGGTGTGTGCCACCACTGTCTGGCCTCTATGTCTAATCTAGTGGCTGGCTCTGTCTCTGATCCTCGGGCAAGTTTATTAGGGCACACAATACATCACCACACAGAACTCTTTCCTGTCACTTCTATTCTTCATCTCCCAACAACAAAATGACCCACGGCTATCTGCCTGAGCTACTTGTGGATGAAGGAATGCAGAGAGTTGTGTCGCCTCCCACTCTCCACCTCTTCATTTGGTTTCCTAAAAGAAAACGTGAATGTAAGTGGTCAATATGGATTGTTCAGGTCCCATACACACAGGGTAGCCATGGAAACAACATAAGCATTGCTTTGCTCGGGGCGGGGGTGGGGGAGGGAAGGGCAGGGGTGTTATAGACTATATTTCTTGGATTCTCAAAGTAAAAATGTCCACCTGGGGAGAATGACCACAGAGATGAAAAGCTGGATTCTCGCTGCTGCACCTCCCCCGCTTCCTTCAGCCCTGCCTCCCTGCCTCATGCGAGCCGAGCTTGGATCATGAGACATGGGCAGTCTAAAGGGCATCTGTGCGTTAGGTATTAGCACAAACAGCATCATGGTAAATGGTGAGCACTCGTTTCCAAGATGGTTATTGCAAAGGTAGCTGTGTTTGACTTTGAAGAGAAGGAGCAATCATGGCCCCTGCTTTGGACATGTCTGACTTGGCATCTTGACCAAGGAATACATGGCGTCTGTGGGCACAGTCATAGACCTGAGGAGCTACACAGGGACCAGTATGAGACTGATTTTGACTGTGAGTCTACATACACTGGTCTCCTTATTTTAAAATGGTTTGGTTTTATTTATTTACATTTACGTGGGCATTGTCTATTCACACATGTATGTGCATATATGTACAGGTACCTGTGGAGGCCAAAAGATGGCATCAAATTCCCTTGGAGCTAAAGTTACAAGCAGTTGTGAGCTACTAATAAGGGTGCTAGACACAAACCCTGGTTCTCTGCAAGAGCAACAACTGCTCTTAACTGACAAGTCATCTCCCTAGCACAGCTTTCCCTGTCTGTAACCTATTCTCTTCACGGTGGATTCCAGGCAGGCTTCCTAGTGACTACATGTTACCTGGCCCAGAAATGACTTCTTTGCGAGTCATGTTCTTCTGTCTGGGTGACTGGTGGTATGAAGGGTTCCAAAGAATCATTCTACAACCAACAATCACAACAGATGGACGTTATTATTGCATCAAATGTTTTTCACTCATTGAATATTAAAGTATACATGGGTTGTTTTCATAAATATGTATGGTGATATTTTATTTGTATTCAAATGTTATTTGCATGTTAATAAATAAAGTTGCCCGGGGGTCAGAGCTATTAGCAAGCCATAGGAAAGCAGGGCAGTGGTGGTGTACGCTTGTAATCCCAGCATTTGGTAGGCAGAGCTAGGTAAGTCTGGTGTGTTCAGGGATACAGCCAGTATTGGATACACCTGCCTTTAATCTCAATACTAATCAATAGAAAACCTGGAGGTCTATACAGACAGGCCGTGACGAGGCGGTCGTGTGGTTGGGTTTACAACCAATGAGAAGGCAGAACAGAAACATTATAAAAAGACAGACACACAGGAATTAGCTCTGGTTCGGAGAGGTAGGACCACCGCAGGAGGAAGGGTAAGGTTTTAGCTCTTAGTTCTGACCTCTTGGCTTTCTTCTTTGCATTGGTGCTGTGTTTCTTATTTAATAAGACAGTTGGTTACATCTACATATATGCATGTTTTCATATATATGTATATTGTACATACATACATATGTGTGTGTGTGTGTGTGTGTGTGTGTGTATAGTTAAATGGTTACTGTGCTTAAGCTAACCAGCAGAGTCATGATCTCCCACAAAGGATTTGCTCGCTCTCTCTCTCTCTCTCTCTCTCTCTCTCTCTCTCTCTCTCCCTCCCTCCCCTCCCCTCCCTCTCCTGAATCCATCAGATATACTCTTATTAGGAAGTCATATCCGTACCTTTGTTCTAATCTCTAAACCACTGCAGACACAATCTGACTAGGCAAAACTTTCATCGTTGTCTCTGAGAAGATCTGCCAATCTCATCTCTGATGTGACGAGGTGGTCCCTGATTCAGAGCATACTGCCTGTTCCACATCAGAGAGAAGACTCTGTCACCGGGGAGCTGCCAACATCAACACTGGGATGATTTTATATCCTGCTCAGTAGTAGATGTACTTCCCACTGAGTGAGTTGATGCACATGAATAGGTGAAGGACCCTCTTTGCTCCAATCAGGGACTGTGACAGGCTTGAGTTTTCTTCACGCTCTATTGTTCTTCCCCAAGGATGACTATGGAGCCATAAATGAGCAAGGTGCTTCCCACACAGACAAAAGACCAGGTCCTAGTGCATACTGATGTGTTAAATTCATAAATGAAAGCAAGGTACACAGGTGGGTGATATTTGTTTCCTCCTGCTCCTGGATACTTGATATCTGCTACATGCATGCCAACTCACTATGAATAACTCAAATAGCATTTTACATAACCTAAATTGTACCAAACACATAATTTTTTTCCCTGTTTCTCACTTCCTTCTAAAGGTCTCCATACATTCAGATGTGTCCACCAAAGGCACTATGAGATTCAATTACAAAGTTCATTTACAGTTCAGTTACAAAGTTCAGAGTGTCATGGGCTCTGGCCTTATCTTTTACAGATGGCATTTCTGAGATTCAAAGAAATATGAATTCAGAGAAATTTTGAACTCTGTGAGTTGAAGACCGAGCATGTCTGTTTGGTCAAGAGGGGAACTTAAGTCTAGAAGATGGTTCTATGAGATTTTCTGAAATCCAAAAGACTAACAGACATGGTGTCTTAGTTACGGTTTCTATTGCTTCAATGAAACACCATGACCAAAAAGCAAGTTGGAGAGGAAAGGGTTTATTTGGTTTATACTTCCACATTGCCTTTCATCACTGAAGTCAGGAAGTCAGGATAAGAACTTAAACAGGGCAGTAACTTGGAGGGCAGGAGCCGATGCAGAAGCCATGGAGGAGTGCCTCTTCCCAGCTTGCTTCCCCTGGCTTGCTCAGCCTGGGTTTGTTGTTGTTGTTTGTTTGTTTGTTTTTTATAGAACCCAGGACCACCAGCTCAAGGGTGGTACTACCATGGGCTGGGCCCTCCCCCATTGATCACTAATTGAGAAAGTGCCTTACAGCTGGATCTCATGGAGGCATTTCCTCAACTGAGGCTCCTTCCTCTCTGATTACTCAAGATTGTGTCAAATTGAAACAAAACCAGACAGTACTACAACTGACTCCTTGTCAACTTGACACACAAATACATCACTATTAAGCCACAACCCTTCCTTTGTTATTTATCCCCAAGATTTCACATTAAAAACATAAAAGTCTCACAGTCTCAAACACATTAAAATTTCAGTCCCTTTAATACAGCCAATCTCTTTTAAAAATCCAAAGTCTTTTAAAATTCAAAATCTCTCAACTGTGGGCTCCAGTAAAATACTTTCTTACTTCAAGAAGGAAAAAGCAGGGCACAGTCACAATAAAATCAAATTAAAACCAAATTCTAACTGTCCCATGGCTTGGATCCACTCATGATCTTCTGGACTCCTCTAAAGGGCTTGGGTCACTTCCCTGGCTCCACCCCTGCAGCACACAGCTTGTCCTCTAGGCTCCAGCTGCTCCACTCCACTGCTGCTGCTGTTCTTGGTGGTCATCCCATGGTGCTGGCATCTCCAAAACACTGAGATCTTCTGCTGCAACTGAGCTGCATTCTCACCAATAGCCTCTCATAGGCTCTCCTCAGGGTGCCAAGCCTCAACTTCTTTGCATGAGCCCTTCAGTCCTGTGCCTTCAACTGCACCTTTACCAATAGCCTCTCCTGGCCTCTCACAGTGCCAAACCTCACCTGCTTTCCATGACCCATTCATGCCTTCAAAACCAGTACCACCTGGATGACTCTTACATATTACCAAGTCCGGCTGCCAGCACAAGGTACAACCTTGGCCACCTCTGGAACATAACTTCTCTGTGCTCTCAGGAAACACTTCCCAGAAGGTTTCACCTACTTCAGTAATGCTCTTCTTAATCATCACTATTTTCTTAGTTCCAGCTAACCAGTATCATAAAAGTTTCACTCCAGTAGTCCTGGTGTCCTGATGAACACAGATGATTTTTCAGCCCCAGCTAACCAGAAATACAGAATCTTCATTCAAAATAACAAATGGTCCTGATAGTCTTTAAACCCTCTGAAACTTCACAAGCAAGCCTCCATCTTCTGCACTGCTCTTAACATTCTTATCTCCCAAGCTCCTAAAGAACATCCCACAGAACTCTTAATACTCAATGGTTCTTTTAGCCCAAAGTTCCAAAGTCCTTCCACAATCTTCCCCCAAAACATAGTCAACTCTGTCACAGAACACCTTACTCCTGGTACCAACTTCTGTCTTGTTAGGGTTTCTATTGCTGTGAAGAGTCACCATTGCCACAGCAACTCTTATTAAGGAAAACATTTGAGGTGGAAGCTTATTGTTTCAAAGATTTAGTCCATTATCATCATGGTGGGGAGCATGATGGCATGCAGGTAGACGTGGTGCTGGAGAAGGAACTGCGACATGTTGATATGCAGGCAACAGGAAGTAGACTGAGACTGAGCATTTATGAGACCTCAAAGCCTGCCTCCACAGTTACACATTTCCTTTAACAAGAATATACCTACTCCAACAGGGCTATATCTCCTAATAGTACTACTCCTTATGAGATTATGGGGGCCAATTACATTCAAACTACCACACATGGGACCTGGAAGGAAGAGGAAGGTAGACAATTGAATGAGGAGAAAAAGAGTCTTGACCCTGCCCAAGTACATGATGTCTTAGTTAGACAGACCAAGCCCAGATGGGAGCTAGAAGACTCAGCTAGAGAAACAAGACAAGAGAAAGAAATAAAAAGCATACAAACTGGAAAGGAAGATGTCAACTTACCACTTTTTGCATATGATATGATCCTATACATAAAAAATTCTAGAGATTCCACAAAACCTCATAGATCTTAAACACATTATCAGTGAAGTACGGGAGAATATGAGATCAGTATACAAGAGCCAGGCATGGCACACAACTTCAATGCCAGCACTCAGGAAGCAGAGGCAGATGGCTCTCTATGAGTTCAAGACCAGCCTGGCCTACATAATGAGTTCCAGGCCAGCTAGGGCTACACAGAGAGACTCTGTCTCAAAAAAAAAAATCATTATGCAAGAGGTAGTAGTTTTCCAATAATAAACTTACCACAAAAGAAGTAAAGAAAAATAACACCATTCCAATAGCTGCAACAAAATAAAATAAAACATTCCTTGGTAGGAATAGTCCTAACCAAGGAGGTAAGAGACTTCTCTAGGATTAAAAACTTTAAGACACTGTAGAAGGAAATTGAAGAAAACACCAGAAGATGGAAAGATTTCTCAAGTTCATAGGTAAGCATAATTAATTTTGTGAAAATGGCATTACAATACCTGACCTCAAATCATACTACAGAACCATAGTGACAAAAGTTGTACAGTATTGGCATACATAGATCAATAGGATGAAACAGAAGGCCCAGAAATAAAACCTTGTTAGCTACAGCACCCTAATTTTCAACAACTGTGCCAAAAACATACATAAGAAAAAGACAAATAATGGAGAAAATTGGATATCCACATATAAATAAATTAAACTAGATCCATATCATTCACCCTCCATAAAAATCAGTTTTAAAGAAATATAAAACTATTTATTGACCACTGTTCACCATTATTTATAATAAAGTAAATATATAGTTGGATGACATTCTGATACTACAAAGTTATTTTCTGGCCCATTGAACCAGAACCCAAATACTGAAAAGATTGATCCTACCAGTAAGGAATGAGTCAGGGTAAAGAAAAAGCATGCAAGTCATTAATTCATATTACTAAATTTTGTTCACTTATGTCAGTGGGCCTGAAATTGCCAACATCATTCTACCCATGACCCCATTTCCACAGCAAACTGATATTCCATAAATCATCACCTTTTAGTAGATTTCAACTTTCTACAAAGGGATGGTGTAGTGGGTAGCCATTCCAGCTTGGATCTGGAAGTTCCAACCCCCATTGAGGCTCTGGCAACTGTCACGCCTACAAGGCGGGGCCAGGGGAGGTGCCGGGAGACCTGAGAGCTGGATGGGCCAGCGCTCTCTGTGCTGGGACGCTGAACGGTGGAGGTTGAAACTTCCAGATTCAAGCTGGAATGGCTACCCACTACAGGATGGTTCACTAGAGGAACCTTTACATTCCATTAAATCTTTTTGTTTGGTTTGTAGAGCTGGGGATTCTCTGGGTAGCCTGGCTGACCTGGAACCCTCTACACTCATACACATAAAATAAAATAAATAAGTCTAAAAAATATTTTTCAAAACCTTCCTTGCAGCAAAGGAAGCTACACAGAATGAAAGGATGCCCTACAGAATGGGAATAATCTTTGTCAACAATATATCTGACAGGAGATTAATTCCTAGAATATATAAGAAACTGCAAAAATTGAATACTCCTATGAACTAAATAAACAGTTATCAAAAGAAGAAATACCTGAAAAAGTGTTCAACATTCTTAGCTATTGGGGATTGCAAATTAAAACTACATTGAGATTACACCTCATTGCTGTAAGATGACTAAAAAATATAACGACAAACTGCCTTAAATGTTGATGAGAACGTGGGAAAAGAGGAACCTTCACATACGAGTGATAGGAATGCAAACTAGTACAGCCACTATGGAAGTCAATGTGGGCTTCCTCAAAAAAAAAACACAAATAGAGCCACAGTTTGACCCAGCTAATCTTCTGGCTATATGCCAGAAGGACTATGTCAACCTTCCACACATGCACATGCACACTCACGTTTATTACTGCGCTTAGCATCACGAAGTAGCTGAGAAATGCAAACGATCTGGATGTCCATCAACAGAAGATGAAGTACATACGCACACTGGAAGTTTCTAGACGTTTGCAGGAGAATGGGTGGACCTGGAGATAACTGTTTTAAGCAACGTAAGCCAGACTCAGAAAATCACTGCATGTTTTCTATCACATGTGGGATCTAGATTTTTTTTTTTTTCGAGACAGGGTTTCTCTGTGTAGCTTTGCGCCTTTCCTGGAACTCACTTGGTAGCCCAGGCTGGCCTCGAACTCACAGAGATCCGCCTGCCTCTGCCTCCTGAGTGCTGGGATTAAAGGCGTGCGCCACCACTGCCCGGCTAGATTTTTTTTTTATTACACACAGTGTAGAGCATGGACACAGAAAGGGGCAATGGGAGGAGAGGAAAATCTTAGGGATGGGAGGAGAGAGGAAGAAAAGAAGGACCAATGGAATTCACATGACATGGAAGAAGAGAGGATTATTCAGACAGAGGAAGGGACCAGCAAAGGGAAGGCTAGAGGAGTATGGGGCGGGGGCGGGGACAAAAAAGGACAAAATGCTGAAACAAACGCCAGCACTGTGTGTACTAGACTTTTAAAAATAACTTTAGGACTGGCTCTAAAGATGGCTCAGCAGGTCAAGGTGCACGATGCATAAGCCTGACAGCCAGAGTTCAATACCCAGAACCCAGGTAAACATGGAGGAAGAGAAATGACTCCATAGACTTTCTTGTCCTTGGACTCCTACATGCATGCTATGGCAAATGCATCCATGTCCCCCATATACACTGTAAAAGACATGTATGTACACAATGATTGATTGATTGATTGATAATTCACAAAGTAACAATTCTTAAAATATAGCATCATTAGTGACCCTCTTTCTCTAGGGAAGAAGTGAGCATGAGTAGTTCCTGGCTAGTAAGGTAGCCCAACAATCAGCCTCTCAGAGTCACTGATTCCCTCCATCTTGATGCTCCTCAATTTCCCAAGATCCTGCCCTTAAATTTGGAAGGATGCTGCTTTCACTTTTAGGCTCTAGAACGCTGACCTCTGCCTCTATATCACAGCCAGTAAAAGAGAAAGGGGTGGACAGACCTTTGGCTTTAAGATCATATCTAGCTCCAAGGGAAGCTTTGTTAAAAAATAAATAAATGAATGAATGAATGAATAAATAAATAAATAAATAAATAAATAAATAAATAAATAAATTTATTTATTTTACACCACGGCCACAATTTTCCCTACTCCTCTCCTCCCAGTCCCTCCCTCAGCCCCTCCCCTTGTTCTCACATCCCAATCCACTCCTCCTCCATTTCTGTTTAGGAGCAGGCCTCCCATGAGTATCAACAAAATATGGCATATCAAGTTGCAGTAAGACTAAGAATTAAGTATTAAGGCTGGGCAAGTCGACCCAGTATGCCCTGGTCCCACTGTTAGGAGTCCCACAAGAGGACCAAGCTACACAACTGTAGCATATATGCAGAGGGTCTAGATCAGTCCCATGGAGGCTCCCTGGTTGTAGATTCAGTCTCTGTGAACCCCAAAGAGCCAAGCTTAGTTGATTCTGTAGGTTTTCTTGCAGTGTCCTTGACCCCTCTGGCTCCTACAATCCTTTCTCCCCCTGTTCTGCAGGATTCCATGAACTCTGCCCAATGTTTGGCTGTGGGTCTTCATCTGTTTCCATCAGTTGCTAGATGAAGCCTCTCTGATGACAACTGGGCTAGGCACCAATCTGGTCACAGGAGATGGCCCGTTCAGGCTATATATCTGCTATTGCTAGGAGTCTTAGCTGGGGTCTTCCTTGTAGATTCTTGGGAGATTCCCTTGTACCAGAATTTTACTTGAGTCCAAAATGTCCCCCCTTTCCAGTACTCTCTTTCAGTACTCCCCCTTCCTCCCCCAACCTGATTGCCACCCACCCTTGGCCCACTCACAAAATCTCTTCTATTTCCCCTTCCCAGGGAGATCAGGGAATCCCCCCAAGACCTCTCCTTGTTACCTAGTCTCTATGGGTCTGTGGATTGTAGCATAGTTATTTTATAGCTAATATCTACTCTAAGTGAGTACATACCATGTTTTTCTTCCTCAGTCTGGGTTACCTTACTCGGGATGAATTTTTTCTAGTTCCATCCATTTGCCTGCAAATTTCCTGGTGTCCTTGTTTTTAACAGCTGACTAATACTCTATTGTGTATATGTACCACATTTTCTTTATCCATTCCTCAATTGAGGGACATCTAGGTTGTTCCCAGGTTTTGGATATTACAAATAAAGCTGCTATGAACATAACTAACTTCAAGTCTTTAAACAAAGAAATTGAAGAAGATCCAGAAGATGGAATGATCTCCCAATTTCATGGATCAGTAGGATTAACATAGTAAAAATGGCCATCTTATCGAAAGCAGTCTACAGATTCAATGCAATCCCCACTAAAATTCCAAAAAAAAATTATTTACAGACTTTGAAAGAACAATACTCAACTTTGTATGGAAAAACAAAAAACCCAGGATCACTAAAACAATCCTGTGCAATAAAAGAACTTGGAGGTATCACCATTCCTGATTTTAAGCTCTACTACAGAGCATGGTATTGACATAGACAGGTGGATCAATAGAATCAAATTGAAGACCCAGGCATAAATCCATACACCTATGGACACCTGATTTTCAACAAAGATAGCCAAAATTACACGATGGAAAACAGAAAGCATCTTCAACAAATGGTGCTGGCATAACTGGATGTCAGCATGCAGAAGAATGCAATGGGAGCAAGGGAAGTTTTTAATGAAGTTAAACCAGAGAAGCCAGAAAAGAGAAAGGGAAGAAACACAGCAGACTTAGAAAAGGCAGGAATAAAACCATCCATAAGCTCTCTCTGGCCTTTAATTCTTAGATTTAAGAATTAAATTCTTATTTCCTCCCCTCTGCCAGCTTTGGGATCAGTTTTCTTAGCTTTTTAAAAAAAATTTAATTTTAATTTTGTGTGTTTGTGTGTGTATACGTTCATGCAAGAGGGCAAAGAATTCAAGTCACGTATGCAGGTCAGAAGACAACCCTCTCTGATTCCATCATGGGATCTGAAAACCAAACTCAGGCCGCAAGGTTTGCACAGCAAGCGCCTTTACCCAGTGAGCCATCTCACAAGCGTGTGTATGACATCATTAGCTCTAAAGCTATGTTACTAGCCTCTTCCACTAATTACAATCATTTTCTCTTTTCTGTTGTATTTTTGATAATTTATTACTTGAACATATGCTAGTTCTACCTATTTACTTTCTGCTCTTCCTTTTCTTATCGATGCCTTTATGATTTCAATCTTAGTAAATATACTGAACTTTTTTGGTGGGCTTGTATGGCCTCTCTTGGAGACTGTTTCATGGGCACTTGAGAAAAATGTATTAATACATTGTAATGTTTTGTGGTGGAATGCTTAATACACAACTCAGTGGTAATTAATCAGTACACTATTCAAGCTCTGTCTATACTGGTGCCTCATCTCACTGCAGACTTTCTTCTCTCTTCAACTCAGATATCTGCATCATCTACTTGGATCTCTACTGACAACAGCATGCTATGTACAAGTTTCAGATACTTGCACCTTCTCGTGGGTAAATCCTGGTGTAAGGGTACAAGAAGGCTGACACCCCAGTTTGACATAAAGATGGGGTGGGGGATGTTTCCTTCCTTTACTTTTTATTCAGGTCCTCAAATGATTCCCCCAGTGCTCCTTGAGTCAGAAAGGTCATTATCAATACACAAGGCTCTATTGTTTCATGGCAACTGTGGGTTAGTCTGTTTTATCTGATGCCACCTCGGTTCTTGTTTCTGTTACTGTCCTTCAGCTTGTTTGCATCTAAGGATTGGATATTTTTGATTACTGATTAACATCCTTTTCGTCGGGCTTCACAAACTCCGTTTAGCCTTTCTTGAAAAACAGGTCTTATGAAGACAACCTCCCTCAGTTTTTATTTCCATACAAGTGTTTTATCTGTCATTTACCGAGGACAGGTCTGCGGGGTGAGTATTTTTGATTGGCATGCTTCTGGGAAGTCTCCTAGCACTCTCACTGGAAATTCCTTCTATGTTGACTCCTCTGTTCCCTCACTGACTTCGGATGATCCTCTCTGTCTTTGATCTTCAGAATTTTGATCAGAATGTTTCATGGTGTAAGATTAACCCCTGATAGAAGAAATTTGATCTCCTGAATCTGGACATTTTAGCTTTCCTTGGGTTTGCAAAGTCTCCTGGTATTGCTTCCTTGAAAGATTGAAAACAAATGATTTTCTCTGCTCTCTCTTGAATACCACCAACACAAACACTTGCCCTTTCCACGTTGTCTGGGGACGCACTCTTCTTTTTTGCTCTTTCTTCCAGGGTGACTACGCTTTCAAGCAACTTGTCTGTGAGTTAACAGATTCTTTGGTTCGATCACTTTTAGCAATGCTCACAGTAGCATTCGTATCATTTCACATATTTTCTAACTTTCAAAATGGGAGTGGTAAAAGAGGAGATCAACTGAGTGCTAACGACCGGTTAGTTTATCAAAAGGGATCTGTGTGCTCAGTCTACATTCCGAGAAGTGGTTAGGTAAGAAGTTAGAGGTCTATTAATAAGGTTATATAAGAAAGGAAGGTCTCACCCTAAATTACACAAGAAATAAATCTATCACCTGACCTAGGAGACAGGTGTTGTTTCATTTGGCCTTGGATGCTTGATAGGCATTTTAGATAAATACACTGTTAGTTCTTGGAAGCACACAAGAAAATCATTGTAGGAACCAGCTAATATATATAACAAAAGCTAAAATATCACCAAGACTTCTTAAGCCGTGGCTTGACCTTTGGAGAAGTCCTTGACTTTTCCAAGTGGTAGTTTTTGTGATAGTAGCTGAATTCCATTTTCCTGTGGCTTGCAGCAAATTTAAAGCAAGGTTACAATGTAGCTTTCTTCCATGTAAGATTTTTTTCCATATTTGAGCATTCTAAAGTTGCAGAGAATAATAGACTTTTAAAAACTAAGTCTTCTAGGACAGAGTGGCATTCTAAGATTTTGGCAGGTTAAACCAAGTAAAAAGAAATTTTCTTTAAAATGAAATCTACAAGTCACCAGTGTCAAGATGACCCAGAGATGGAAGACAGCAGCACAAATAAAACAGCTGAATGATGTATAGCTGGGAGATGGCTCAGTGGTGCATACTGCTCTTACACGGGACTTGATTCCAAGCACACATAAAGGGCAGTTCCCAACGGCCCATATATCTAACTCCTGAAGAATGCAATGCCCTCTTCCCACCTCCCTGGGTACCTGCACTTACATGCTCACACACACACACACACACACACACACACACACACACACACACACATCTGTGCAATTAGAAATAAAAACTAAATATTTTAAAAAGATTAAGTTTTCTTCCACACTGGATTCTAAGTCTCTTGAATGTAGCTACGAAGCTGTTTTGTTGTTTTGTTTTGGGTTTTGTTGTTGTTCTTTTTACATAGCTATTTTTTTTTTTTGGTCATTGCCTACATAAGTAGATTATCAACTAAACAAATATCAAACACCTCACATTTTCATGGGCATGCAGAAAGAACCCAAGTATTGTTTGTCTAGGTATCCACAGTCCAGCTTGGCCTCAAATTAGATTTTTTTTTTTACTTCATCAACAACTGAAGCTTTTACACATTCATGATGATATCTAAAAAAAGAAATTAAGAAATAAAATGTTAGTTAAGCATCTTAATCTTGTGTTCCATGTAAATAGATATGTTTTGATAACTCTAATAGTATATTGCTAGGCCATTCTCCTCCCTAATTTTCGAGATGTCATGGGTGTTGTTTGAATATTGATGTGTGGGAAGTAAACTTTCAAATGCTCCCTTGAGGAATGCTGCTGGGCGGGGTGGGGTTCTGGTTTCTCCGCATGTTAAGTAAAATGAAAGGGTTGTCCAGTCTTATGTAATAAAGAAATACAATGTTTATTTATGTATTTTTGTTAATGTATTAGTGCTCTGGTGGCATGTGTATCTGCACACCAAATGGCATCGGACCCCATCATAGATAGTTGTGAGCCACCATGTGGTTGCTGGGGAATTGAACTCAGGACCTCTGCAAGAGCAAGTAACCAGTACTCTTAACCATGGGATGATCACCCCAGGGGTTGGCCAGTCTTGATACCCAGAAAAAGTACTTTACTCTTACTCTTTACTCTTACTGACTCTTAGTATCCTGCATGAAGCAGACCTAATGAAAAGGCCAATCTTGTGATACCCTGAGAAAAGGACAGCCCACCCAGACCCTAGAATGTTGTATCAAGGTGTTAATTCTGCTGTCCTACTCTGTGAAGCACAGGTCCTTCTGATGGTGGCCCTCCCATGAAGCTGACATAAACATCCCTGGCCTCCACATTCACCTGCACAGCTTTCTTGGGAGATGAAGTCACTTAGCCTCTCTCTACTCACAGTGACCGTCCTCCTTTGCTGTAACATAACTCAGCCTAGATTCTGGGAGAGAACAGGTAAGGCACAGTGTTTCTGGATCTGCTTGGTTAGGAAAGCCTTTCCTTTGATGAGTCCGTGGAACCACTTGGCACTGGTGCTTGGAGTCACCTTGTGGTATTCTTCTGCAGTTATAGTCAAATCTGGGTTTTGCCCAGAGTATCATCTTTCCTGCCCTTTTGTCCTCCTGTCCAAGTGCAAGCGTGACAAAGGCTGCAAGGGAAACAAAAAGTGTTGTTTCTACAACTGTCAGATGCGCTGTGTGGAGCCATGGGCGACTCTGGATTAGGTGAGCAGCCCCAGAAATGCTATTCTTGACACTCCTTCTGGAACCCTTGTGTGGAGTCCCTTGCCCTGTATGGAGCTGCAAACTGTCTGTACCTCTAGACAGTGTGGCAACCAGAGCATCTGAATTAATTAGGATTGTCCAGAGATTGTCCCCTTCACTAGAAAATGCACCACCATTGCATGGGTGGGCATCATATTACCCTTTCCTGAATACTAAGGACATCTGCATAAGATTATCCCTAAACTCCTCAACTGCTACTGGATGTTTCTTATGCTTATTTTCAGTTGCCCCTTTTCATATCTTATAGCAATGAAGCATTTCCCACTACACTTTAAATTATGAAGGAATTATGAACTTATAATTTCCCATTTGACTTGTTTAGAACCACACATGCTTAGCCCCTAATTCCCTGATAGCACATCTCGGTGTTCTTGGGAAGAGAGCACACAGTAGGAATCAGGGCACGGGGACTAGGTGACCCAGAACCATGGCCCCAGCACAGTTTGCATCCGTTCTTATCTCTGTTCTTTCTAGACAAAAATGAGAAGACGCATTTGGTACAGTCTTAGTCCAGAATATCTGGCCTCCAGTTCCTCCTCGGTCCTCACAGGCTCTTCAAAAAGCTAAGCATTTGGGGCTGGAGAGATGGCTCAGAGTTTAAGAGCACTGGTTGTTCTTCCAGAGGTCCTGAGTTCAATTCCCAGCAACCACATCGTGGCTCACAGCCATCTGTAATGAGATCTGGTGCCCTCTTCTGGCCTGGAGGGATATATGCAAGTAGAACACTGTGTACATAATAAATAAATTTTTTTTAAAAAGCTAAGCATTTGTTAATATGAATACAAAACAAAGGAATAAAGAGTTGTGTATTTGTCTATTTTCTGTTGCAATTAAAGATAAAAACTACCTTAGGCTGCGATTATAGAAACAAGAAATATTTACAGCCCAGCATTGCAGGATCTACTTGAAAGAGTGCACACAAAACAGAAAGGAAGTTCCAGTATGGAGGATATAGGAAGAATTGATTTCACGAGAGGAATAGGAGAATTGTTAGATACTCTCCATTGATGTGACAAGATGCATGACCATAAGGAAGGAATGGGGTGTTTCCGATCATGGTTTGATGATGCTACCCATCACAGTGGGATTGGCACAGGGAACCTGATATCTGACAAATTAGAATTCAAAACTGGTCAGAGGAGATAAAGGGGGCCCTCTACATATTAATAAAGAGAACAATTCATCAAGAAGATATAATGATTGTGAATGCATATGCACAAAACACAGAGAAACCCAATTTCAAAAAACAGATACCAAAGGTCAGATGGGTCCAGATACTAAGATAGGGAGTGATTTTTCTAACCCATTCTCATGTCTAGATAGGCCATCCAAACTCACAGTCAAAAAGAAACTGAAGAGTTAAATTATACTATAGATCAAATACACTTAATGGATACCTATAGGATATTCTACCCAATGGACTTTGTTCTCAGCAGAATTATCTAAAGCAGACTATACCATAGGTCACAAAGCAAATCTTAATAAATAAAAAGTAATCAAGATAATTTCTTGATATTATCAGACAACAGTACAGTGAAACTAGAAGTCAAGAGCAAGAGAAATTATACTTAGGATTGCATGATACATTCTTTTTTTGGGTTGTTTTTTTTTTTTTTTTTTTTTTTTTTTTGAGACAGGGTTTCTCTGTGTAGCTTTGCGCCTTTCCTGGGACTCACTTGGTAGCCCAGACTGGCCTCGAACTCACAGAGATCCGCCTGGCTCTGCCTCCCGAGTGCTGGGATTAAAGGCGTGCGCTGCCGCCACCGCCGCCGCCGCCGCCGCCACCACCACCCGGCTGCATGATACATTCTTGAATGAAGAAAAAAGATCATAGAATGAAATGGGAATGCAACTTCACCTTTACAAACAGCTAAGGAAATTCCAAAGGAAAATTTGCAACTATCAGAGTTTATACGATGAGTCAATGATCAGGTAAGAAACTTAAAGCATCCAACAGTCAAATTAAAATGAAAGCACCATTTAGGAGACTCTTAGGAATACAGCTAACGCAGTTCTAACAATACTTACATTTATCAATGTTTGCCTTTTAAAAAATTATCAGAGAAATCTCAAATAAATAACTTAGTCGTGAACCTCAAGGTCTTAGACAATGACAAGCCAAACTCAAAGCAGTGGGTGGCAAGAAATAATAAAGATCAAGGCAGAAATATATTAAATAGAGACTAAAAGAAAAGCAACTACAGAGCCATGGACCCAGAACATGGAACTGGTACTAAAGCAGACATCCAGACCAATGGGAGAAAGCAGAAGAACTAGAAATAAACCTGTGAAGGATACAGCCATCTGAGTTTTTCCAAAGGTGTCAAAACCACTTCCCCAGCCCTACCATCCACAGCACGTACAGCTTGTCTTGTAAGCTCGAGCCAAGCCTTACTCCAGAGCTGCTGCTATCCTTAACTGCTCCATAGTTCTGGCATCTCTGATATCCTGGGGTCTTTACTGAAGCTGAGGCTGCACCCTCACCAATAGCCTCCTGGCATCTCTTCAGGGACTCTGACCCTGCCTAGTGGTGCCTCAGTTTCCCTTCATTACACTTTTAATCCTGGGGTTCTCACTGCTACTGAGGTCGTCCCTTCACCAGTAGCCTCTTCTAGCCTCTCTTCAATGCCAAGCCTCAGCTGCTCTCGGTGACCACCCACCCCATGCCTTCAAGATCAGCACGATGTGGGAAACTCTTCACGTTACCAACCAAGTAGGGCTGCCTACATCAGGACTTCAGTTTCTGTGTGGGGGACCTGAAGAAGTACTCTCCAGAAGGTATCACCTCAATGATGCTGGTCTCTTATTAATCACAGCTGATTCTTCAGTCTTAGCTAAGTAAGACTGCCCCTGTAAAACACAGCTTTTTCTTCCACAGATTATTGATTCTAATGTATAGCAGGAACAGCTATAGTTGTTGTTGTTTTACTCTTTGGGGGCCCTACCACCCAGCTCCCAAAATTAATACACAAAGACTTCTTACTTATGAATGCCTGGCCTTAGCTTGGCTTATTTCTAGCCAGCTTTTCGTAACTTAAATTATCCCATTTACCTTTTGCCTCTGGGCTTTTTACCTTTCTCTATTCTATATACCTTTCTTTCCTTCTTACTCCTTGGCTGGCTATGTGGCTAGATATCTGGCCCTTGGCATCTTCCTCTTCCTCTCCTTTTCTCACTCCTCCCTTTTCTTTTTCTCCTTCTGTTTATTCTCTCCTACCTAGCTATTGACTGTTCAGCTCTTTATTAGATCAATCAGGTGTTTTCAATAGGCAAAGTAACACAGCTTCACAGAGTTAAACAAATGCAACATAAAAGAATTTGCATCATTAAACAAATATTCCACAGCATGAACAAATGTAACACATCTTAAACTAACATTCCACAGCAAGCAGCCTTGAGAGTCTTTGCTTCCCTCTGAAGCTTCACAATGCTTCCATTGCCTGCACCTTTCTCCCATCCAAGTACTAACCAGGCCCAATTCTGCTTAGCTTCTGAGAGCAGACAAAATTGCATGTATTCAGGATAGTATGGCTGTAGATCCTTATACCTTTCTCAACATTCCCATCTTCCAAGCTTCCATAACACTTGATTGGGCTTTGAGTTCTGAATGCCTTTTCCAACCCAAAGCTTCAAAATTCTAATCCTTGTCAAAAAAAGAAAGAAAGAAAGAAAGAAAGAAAGAAAGAAAGAAAGAAAGAAAGAAAGAAAGAAAGAAAGAAAGGAGGGAGGGAGGGAGGGAGGGAGGGAGAGAGAGAGAGAGAGAAAGAAAGAGAGAAAGAAAGAAAGAAAGAAAGAGAGAAAGAAAGAGAGAAAGAAAGAAAGAAAGAAAATGTCTGATCCATTGCAGCAATATTCCACTCTCTGCTCCAAATTTCTGCTCTAGTTTTCTGTTGCTGTGATAAAACATAGACCAAACCCAACTTGAAGAGGAAGGGTGTCTTAGTTACTTCTCTATTGTTGTGAAAAGACACCATGCCCACGGTAACTTACAGAAAGAAGAGCTTATGGAGAGTTACAGTTTCAGAGGGTGAGTTATGACCATCATGGCAGGAGGCATGGTGATGGAGCAGTATCTGAGAGCTTACATTTTAAAACACAAACACCAGGTAGAGAGAGAGGAGGGAAGGAAAGAAGGGGAGGGGAGAGGGAGAGAGAGAGACTGGGAATGGTGTGGGCTTTTTTTTTGTGATATATATTTTTTATTTTACAATACCATTCAGTTCTACATATCAGCCATGGGTTCCCCTATTCTCCCCCCTCCCACGCCCTCCCCTTACCCCCAGCCCACCCTCCATTCCCACCTCCTCCAGGACAAGTCCTCCCCTGAGGACTGTGATCAACTTGGTAGACTCAGTCCAGGCAGGTCCAGTCCCTTCCTCCCAGACTAAGCCAAGTGTCCCTGCATAAGTTCCTGGTTTCAAACAGCCAATTCATGCAATGAGCACAGGACTTGGTCCCACTGCCTAGATGCCTCCCAAACTGATCAAGCCAATCAACTGTCTCACCTATTCAGAGGGCCTGATCCAGCTGGGAGCCCCTCAGCCTTTGGTTCATAGTTCATGTGTTTCCATTCATTTGGCTATTTTTTTTCAATAATTGAGTAAAACTGAAATTTATTATATGCCACAGTCGTCCTAGGGACCTCCATGCTATATATATATAGCCTTTATGGTTCTATGGGTTGTGGTCTGATTGTTCATTTTATATCTAGAATCCACCAATGAGTGAGTACATACCATAACTGTCTTTCTGGGTTTGGGTTACCTCACTCAGGATGATTTTTTCTAGTTCCATCCAATTGCCTGCAAATTTCATGCTTTCATTGCTTTTCTCTGCTGAGTAGTACTCCATTGTGTATATGTACCACATTTTTTTCATCCATTCTTCCGTTGATGGGCATCTAGGTTGTTTCCAGGTTCTGGCTATTACAAATAGTGCTGCTATGAACATAGCTGAGCATGTATCTTTATGGTATGTATCAGCATTCTTTGGGTATATGCCCAAGAGTGGTATGGCTGGGTCTTGAGGTAGTTCGATTCCTAATTTTCTGAGAAACCGCCATACTGATTTCCACAGTGGTTGTACAAGTTTACATTCCCACCAACAGTGGAGGAGTGTTCCCTTTGCTCCACATCCTCTCCAACATTGGTTGTCATTGGTGTGTTTTTGATCTTAGCCATTCTAACAGGTGTAAGGTGGTATCTCAGAGTCGTTTTGATTTGCATTTCTCTGATGATTAAGGATGTTGAGCATTTCTTTAAATGTCTTTCAGCCATTTGTAGTTCTTGTTTTGTGAATTCTCTGTTTAGCTCTTTAGCCCATTTTTTAATTGGACTGTTCAGTGCTTTGATGTCTAGTTTCTTGAGTTCTTTATATATTGTGGAGATCAATCCTCTGTCAGATGTGGGGTTGGTGAAGATCTTTTCCCAATCTGTTGGCTGTCTTTTTGTCTTATTGACTGTGTCTTTTGCCCTGCAAAAGCTTCTCAGTTTTGAGAGGTCCCATTTATTAATGGTTGTGCTCAGGGTCTGTGCTGTCGGTGTTTTATTTAGGAAATGGTCTCCAGTGCCAATGCATTCAAGAGTGCTTCCTATTTTCTTTTCTATTAAGTTTAGTGTAACTGGATTTATGTTTAGGTCTTTGATCCACTTGGACTTGAGTTTTGTGCATGGTGACAGATATGGATCTATTTGTAATCTTTTACATATTGACATCCAGTTATGCCAGCACCATTTGTTGAAGATACTTTCTTTGTTCCATTGTATAGTTTTGGCTCCTTTGTCAAAAACCAGGTGTTCATATGTGCATGGATTAATGTCAGGGTCTTCAATTAGATTCCATTGGTCCGTATGTCGGTTTTTGTACCAGTACCAAGCTGTTTTTATTACTATAGCTCTATAGTAGAGTTTGAGGTCCGGGATGGTGATGCCTCCAAGGGTTACTTTATCGTATAGGATTCTTTTAGCTATCCTGGGTCTTTTGTTTTTCCATATAAAGTTGAGTATTTTTCTTTCCAAGTCTGTGAAGAATTGTGTTGGGATTTTGATGGGGATTGCATTGAATCTGTAGATTGCTTTTGGTAAGATTGCCATTTTTACTATGTTAATCCTACCTATCCATGAGCATGGGAGATCCTTCCATTTTCTGATATCTTCTTCAATTTCTTTCTTTAGAGATTTAAAGTTCTTATCAAAAAGGTCTTTCACTTGTTTAGTTAGTGTTATCCCAAGGTATTTTATATTATTTGTGGCTATTGTAAAGGGTGATGTTTCTCTGACTTCTTTCTCAGCCCTTTTATCATTTGTGTATAGGAGGGCTACTGATTTTTTTGAGTTGATCTTGTATCCTGCCACTTTACTGAAGGAGTTTATCAGCTGTAGAAGTTCCCTGGTAGAGTTTTTGGGGTCACTTATGTATACTATCATATCATCTGCAAATAGTGAAAGTTTGACTTCTTCCTTGCCAATTTGTATCCCTTTGATCTCCTTTTGTTGTCTTATTGCTCTAGCTAGAACTTCTAGTACTATATTGAATAAATATGGGGAGAGTGGACAGCCTTGTCTTGTTCCTGAATTTAGTGGTATCGCTTTGAGTTTCTCTCCATTTAATTTGATGTTTGCTGTTGGCTTGCTATAAATTGCTTTTATTATGTTTAGAAATGTTCCTTGTATTCCTATTCTTTCTAAGACCTTTATCATGAAGTGGTGTTGGATTTTGTCAAAGGCTTTTTCAGCATCTAGGGAGATGATCATGTGGTTTTTTTCTTTCAGTTTGTTTATATGGTGTATTACATTGACTGATTTCCGTATGTTGAACCATCCTTGCATCCCTGGGATGAATCCTACTTGGTCGTGATGGATGATTGTTTTGATGTATTCTTGGATTCGGTTTGCCAATATTTTGTTGAGTATTTTTGCATCAATGTTCATGAGGGAGATTGGTCTGTAGTTCTCTTTCTTTGTTGCATCTTTGTGTGGTTTGGGTATCAGGGTAATTGTAGCCTCATAAAAAGAGTTTGGTAGTGTTCCTTATGTTTCTATTGTGTGGAACACTTTGAAGAGGATTGGTATTAGTTCTACTTTGAAAGTCTGGTAGAATTCTGCACTGAAACCATCTGGTCCTGGGCTTTTTTTAGTTGGGAGACTTTTGATGACTGTTTCTATTTCTTTAGGGGTTATTGGTCTATTTAAATGGTTTATCTGGTCTTGATTTAATTTTGGTATTTGGTATTTATCCAGAAAATTGTCCATTTCTTCCTGGTTTTCCATTTTTGTGGAGTACAGGTTTTTGAAGTATAATCTGATGATTCTCTGGATTTCCTCATTGTCTGTTGTTATGTCTCCCTTCTCATTTCTGATTTTGTGAATTTGGGTGCTCTCTCTTTGCCTTTTGGTTAATTTGGCTAGTGGTTTGTCTATCTTGTTGATTTTCTCAAAGAACCAATTCTTTGTTTCATTGATTTTTTGTATTGTTCTCTTGTTTTCTATTTCGTTGATTTCAGCCCTCAATTTGATTATTTCCTGGCATCTATTTCTCCTGGGTGAGTTTGTTTCTTTTTGTTCTAGAGCTTTCAGTTGTGCTGTTAATTCATTGGTATGGGATTGCTCCATCTTCTTTATGTGTGCATTTAGAGCTATGAATTTTCCTCTTAGCACTGCTTTCATAGTGTCCCAAAGTTTGGGTATGTTGTACTTTCATTTTCGTTGAATTCTAGGAACTCTTTAATTTCTGTCTTTATTTCTTCCTTGACCCATTGATGTTTCAGGTGGGCATTATTCAGTTTCCATGAGTTTGTGGGTTTTCTATAATTTTTGTTGTTATTGAGTTCTAACTTTAAGGCATGGTGGTCTGATAAGATACAGGAGGTTATTCCAATTTTTTTGTATCTGTTGAGATTTGTTTTGTGTCCAAGCATGTGGTCAATTTTTGAGAAGGTTGCATGGGGTGCTGAGAAGAAGGTATATTCTTTTGTGTTAGGATGGAATATTCTGTAGATATCTATTAGGTCCATTTGAGTCATAACATCTGTTAGGTCCTTTATTTCTTTGTTAAGTTTCAGTCTGGTAGATCTATCTTTTGGTGAGAGTGGTGTGTTAAAATCTCCCACTACTAATGTGTGGGGTTTGATGTGAGTTTTAAACTTTAGTAGTGTTTCTTTTATGAATGTGGGTGCTTTTGTATTTGGAGCATAAATGTTTAGAATCGAGACTTCATCTTGGTGGATTTTTCCCGTGATGAATATGTAATGTCCATCCTGGTCTCTTTTGATTGATTTTAGTTTGAAGTCTATTTTATTAGATATTAGGATAGCTACACCAGCTTGTTTCTTAGGTCCATTTGCTTGGAAAACCTTTTCCCAGCCCTTTACTCGGAGGTAGTGTCTGTCTTTGGAGTTAAGGTGTGTTTCTTGTATGCAGCATATGGATGGGTCCTGTTTTCTTATCCATTCTGTTAGCCTGTGTCTTTTTATAGGTGAGTTGAGACCATTGATATTGATGGATATTAATGACCAGTGATTGTTAATTCCTGTTATTTTTTTGGTTGTGTTGTGTTGTCCTTCTGTGGTGTATGTTGGTGTAGGATTATCTATTGCTTGATTTTTCATGGATGTGTTTAGCTTCTTTGGGTTGAATTTTCCCTTCTAGTGCTTTCTGTAGGGCTGGGTTTGTGGACAGGTATTGATTAAATCTGGTTTTATCCTGGAATATTTTGTTTACTCCGCCTATGGTGATTAAGAGTTTTGCTGGGTATAATAGTCTGGGTTGGCATCCGTGGTCTCTTAGTGTCTGCATGAGGTTTGTCCATGATCTTCTAGCTTTCATAGTCTCTATTGAGTAGTCTGGTGTTATTCTGATGGGTTTGCCTTTATATGTTACTTGGTCCTTTTCCTTTGCAGCTCTTAATATTTTTTCTTTATTCTGTGTGTTTAGTGTTTTGATTATTATGTGGCGAGGGGACTTTTTTTTGGATCCAGCCTATTCGGTGTTCTGTAAGCTTCTTGTATCTTCATAGGTATTTCTTTCTTTAGGTTAGGAAAGTTTTCTTCTATGATTTTGTTGAATATATTTTCTGTGCCTTTGAGTTGGTATTCTTCTCCTTCTTCTATCCCTATTATTCTTAGGTTTGGTCTTTTCATGGTGTCCCAAATTTCCTGGACGTTTTGTGTTAGGACTTTTTTGTCTTTATTGTTTTCTTTGACTGACGAATCTATTTTCTCTATCGTGTCTTCAGCGTCAGAGATTCTCTGTTCCATCTCTTGCAATCGGTTGGTTATGCTTGTTTCTGTAGTTCCTGTTCGTTTTGTCAGGATTTCTATTTCCAGCATTCCCTCAGCATGTGTTTTCTTTATTGTCTCAAATTCATTTTTCAGATCTTGGAATGTTTCTTTCATCTGTTTAATTGCTTTTTCTTGGCTTGATTTGATTTCTTCCCATTTTTTGTTCGTTTTTTCTTCCATTTCTTTAAGGGAGTTTTTTATTTCCTCTTTAATGGAGTTTTTCATTTCCTCTTTAAGGGAAGTTTTTATTTCCTCTTTAAGGGAGTTTTTATTTCCTCTTTAAGGAAAGTTTTTATTTCCTCTTTAAGGTAGTTTTTCAATTCCTCTTTAAGGAAAGTTTTTATTTCCTCATTGAGGGAATGTTTTATTTCTTCTTTAAGGGCCTCTATCATCTTCTTAATGTCATTTTTAGGGTTGATGTCTTCTGTTTCTTCTGTCATGGTATGTTTAGGTCTTGAAGGTGTAGAATCACTAGGTTCTGATGTTGCCATATAGGTCTTTATGTTGTTGCCTGTATTTTTGCACTGGCGTCTACTCATCTCTTCCTCTGTGAGGTGCAGGTGGTGTCTGTGTCTGAGAGTGCCTCTCTTGTTCTAATTTTTAGTCTCGGTTTAGTAGTGGTTCTTGGTTAAATTGGTGCTATTGGGCTATTTCTTCAGGGACAGCTGATTTCGATCAGTGAATTATATACTTATGATTCTGGTGATCTGGTTTGGTGTCTGGGTAGCGCCTTCTTCTGTGTTCCCAGGTCACGTTTTCTTCATTTGTCAACTCCTCAGATGATCTTGTTTCTTCAGACTTTAAACTGTAGGCATCTGAATCCTCTCCCAGATGGGTTTCAGCTGAGCAGGGTAGTCTCACCAACACCTCCAAGTTGTTGGGTTTCACAGGATCAGCAGCTGGGCCCTGGGTTGTCCTCAGACGGAGTGTTCAGATTCGTTCTGGTTCTGACCCACCGATATAGCTTCTTCCCCAGATGTTGGGGTTAGGGGCGTCCCTGTTCCAAGCTGCGTCTGCTTGTCTCCGTCCCTGGGCCTGTTTACCTTTGCAGTCGGCCGCCGGGCCTGTATGTCCCTGTCAGCTGCCGCTGGGTCTGTCTGCCTCTGGGGGCCGCCACCGGGCCTGAATGTCTCTGCAGGCTGCAGTCGGGACTGAATGTCCCTGTCGGCCTTTGCCGCCGGGCCCGTTTACCTCAGCTGGCCGCTGCTGGGCCCGTCTACCTCCACAGGCCACCGCCACAGGCCTACCTGCGTCTGCTTGTCTCCGCCGCCAGGCCTGTCTACCTCCGTGGACCGCCGCTGGGCCTGAATGTCTCTGCTGGCTGCCGCCGGGCCTGAATGTCCCTGTCGGCTGCCGCCGCTGGGCCCGTCTACCTCAGCGGGCTGCTGCTGGGCCCGTCTACCTCCACGGGCCGCCGCCGCAGGCCTACCTGCGTCTGCTTGTCTCTGCCGCCGGGCCTGTCTACCTCTGTGGGCCGCCGCTGGGCCTGAATGTCTCTGCCGGCTGCCGCCGGGCCTGGATGTCCCTGTTGGCCGCTGCCGTCGGGTCTGTTTACCTCAGCAGGCCGCCGCTGGGCCCGTCTACCTCTGTGGGCTGCCGCTGGGCCTGAATGTCTCTGCCGGCTGCCGCCGGGTCTGAATATCCCTGTCGGCTGCCGCCGCTGGGCCCGTCTACCTCCACGGGCCCCCGCCGCAGGCCTACCTGCGTCTGCTTGTCTCTGCCGCCGGGCCTGTCTACCTCTGTGGGCCGCCGCTGGGCCTGAATGTCCGGTGTGGGCTTTTAAAACCTCAAAGCCCACCCCCAGTGACATACTTCTTTCAACAAGGCCACACCTCCCAATCCTTCCCAAATGGTTCCATCAAATGGTGACCAAGTATTCAAACATATGAGGCTATGGGGGCCATTCTCATTCAAACCACAGACTGTGTTTGGTTTATACAGTCTCTCATTAAAAGAAGTCAGAACAAAAACTATGGAAGAACATTGCTTACAGGCTTGATTACTCTGGCTTGCTCAACCTGCCCTCTAACAAAACCTAGGCCCATCTACCTACGGTAGCACTGCCTACAACGGGCTGCGCCTTCCTTCATCATTCATTAATCAAGAAAATGCCCCCACAGACATGTCCACGGGGCAATTTGATGGGGGCATTTTCTCAATTCAGGTCTCCTCTTCCCAGATGACTCTAGTTTGTGTCAAGTTGACAAAATATAATGGCTACAACCATTTAGTCATAGGGGAAATATAAATTCACACAAGGGGAAATACTACTAGGTGGCCCCCAGAATAGCTACTGAAAAGGCAGACATTACCAAGTGTTGCTGAAATTAAGGAGCAGCAAATCTCCTCTCACACACTGGTGCTGTTTAAATTGTTACATGTGTATTGGTGAGGTGTTTGCCATATTTATGATGGCAGAGCATATCTACTCTCTGTGCCTTCCACCCCATCAATCCAGCAATTCCATTCTTAACTACATCCCACTTACATTCTCCAAAATGTATGTACAAGAATATTCATGGCAGCGGATCTCTGTGAGTTCGAGGCCAGCCTGGGCTACCAAGTGAGTCCCAGGAAAGGCGCAAAGCTACACAGAGAAACCCTGTCTCGAAAAATCACAAAAAAAAAAAAAAAAAAAAAAAATATTCATGGCAACGTTCCTTGTAAGAGTCAAAACAACAGAGTGGATGCACGTACTTTTGACATCTTCTTTCTGCTGATTTGGATTTTGTTGTTCTTGTTTATTTGTTTTGTTTCTGTTTTGTAGGTTAACAAAGTAATGGTTTGTTAACCTACAGAATAGTTCCCACTTCCAGTAGTTCCCCATTTGCTTTCACGTAACATGTATTCCATTACTTTTTTTTAATCCTTGCCTCTCCTTTAAGCTCTCGGCCTCCCCTCTCCCAGTCCCCTTCTACTTTACACATACATACAATTAACTTACAGTCCCATATGAAAAAAATCATAAAGCATCTGTCTTTTTTGTTTGTTTGTTTTTCAAGACATAGACATGGCTGTTCTGGAATGTGATCTGTAGATCAGGCTGGCCTCAAAGTCAGAGATCTACCTGCCTCCCTCTCCCCAGTACTGGGATTAAAGGTGTACACCACCACCACTTAGGGGAGCATCTGTCTTTTGAAGGTGAATTATTCCATGTAAGACTATGAGTTCCTGTTCCATCCGGTTTCCTGAAGATGGCATTTATTCGTCCTTAATCCCATTGTGTATGAGCACCACATCATGTTTTCTTTATTCATTATTCTGTGGTTGAACACCAAGGCTGAGTTCTTATCTATTGAGACTAGTGTGGCAATGAACATTGATTGATCTGCAAATATCTCTAAAATATGTAGAGTTCTTTGGGTAAATGTCCAGAAGTGATATGGCTGGTTCACATGACAAATCTACTTTTAGTTTTTGAGGAATCTCCACATTGATTCTTATAGTAACTGAACTGATTACATGACCACAAATGTATAAGGACCCTTTATCTTTAAATCCCCACAGCATCTGTTACTTGTATTTTTATATAATAATTTAAAGCTTTCTGGCTGGCACATGCTTTTAATCCCAGCGCTCGGGAGGCAGAGACAGGCAGATCTCTGTGAGTTTGAGGCCAGCCTGGGCTACCAAGTGAGTTCCGGGAAAGGCACAAAGCTACACAGAGAAACCCGGTCTCGAAAAAACATAAATAAATAAATAAATAAATAAATAAATAAATAAATAAAATAAAGCTTTCTATATTACACGTCCCTTAGCAAATTATTATAATTTTACATTTTAACAAATTTATCTTTTAATCTTCAAATTAAAGATATGAGTGGGGTTTTTGTCATTTTTTGTTTTGTTTTGTGGGGTTTTATCTATCTTTAATAAAATATTTTATTAATTCTTCTTTGGGAATTCTATATACTGTATTTCCATTATATTCACTCCACTCCTTCTCCTAACTCCTTCCAGATCCATTTCCCCACCTCTCCACCCTTTCCCAATGTCAAATCCTTTGTATTTTTTTTTCTGGAGTTGAGGACCGAACCCAGGGCCTTGCGCTTGCTAGGCAAGATTTCTACCACTGAGCTAAATCCCCAACCCCCCCCCCTTTGTATTTTAATAACCAGCTGAGTCAACTTTATGTTGCCCATATGCTAATGAGTGAGGCTATCCTTTGGAACATGGCTGATTTACATACCACTGTTACATTGTTACATTTAGTGGAGTTTACTTCTCCTTTATTTTTTTCTTTCCCCTACTTTTTTTTTCCTATGTCAGGCTGGGTCAAGAACTCAAGATCTAGACCTGGATAGTTGGCCAGGTTTCTAATATCGAGCAGGAGAACCTGTCTCCAAAAAAGACAGAGGAGAGAAAGTATAAATTATTTATCAGCCTTAATCTTAAATCCCATGACACATATGAAAATTTCCATAAATCTAGGAAGAATATTGCTGGTAACCCCTTACACTGTCTGGCTTTATCTTTACAACGGTGTAGGTACCATTTAAACATTAACGGCAAAGAGTAAAGTCTCCTGTGCACCCAGACCTGAGCAGTATTTGGAGAAGTGGTGTTTCAAATTTTCTGGCTACGTGATGAGAAGAGTGGGTTGGCTAGCTGGGACACATGGCCTCTGAGCAGCAACTCTCTTATACCTGAACCTACAGCAAAACTTACGAATTAGGAAAGGTCAGGCCAGCCCTGACAGACCCTAAGAACAGAATATTATCTCCCTAACCCTTGGAAAGTGGGTAAGGGTGAGGCTTGAAAGAAACCAGCTAAGTCCTTCCGGTTCAGGCTGATAACACTTCCGTTTTTTTTTTTTCCTGACCTGTGAGCCACAGCACCACCTGCTGGTTATCTGCCGCCCAGCGCTGATCCAAACAGATCTTTCTTCCATGTTCACCTGGCAATTTTCTTAGGAGATGAAACCAAGGCGTCTCACACTGTTCACAACAACCATCCTCCTTTGCCTCAGCATGGTGCAGCCTAGAATAAAGAAGAAAAGAGGTGATGCAGCGGGGGGCTGGAGGTACTAGGGGAGGGGAGCGTTTTCCCGCGTGGGAATTCCGTGGAACCAGCTAGTGGGTCCTTGCAGTGATCCCACTGGTGCTTCCTATTCACTCAAGGGCATTTTTCTGCAGTAACGACGCCAAAACCTGGGTACTGCCCGGAATTTTTTCTCCCTTGCCCGTTTGTCCGCTTACCCCTATGCAAGCTTGATAAAGGGTGCAGGGGCATCAAAAAGTGCTGTTTCTACTACTGCCAGATGCGCTGTGTGGAACCTTGGACAACCAATACTTGAAGTGAGTGGCCCCGGACCTGCTGTACTCGGTGCTGCCCCAGAAACGTGTCGGTGGATCCATCTTATCTGCCTTAGAGCTGAGTGTTCAGCACCTGTGGAAATCACTGGGATCAGAGCTTTTAAGTTGGGGGTTGCCTGGAAAACAGAACATTCAGGCAGGAAGTGTGTCCCACACCTGTAATCCTAGCACTTGAAAGGCTGAGGGAGGGATTAGGAGTCCAGTGTCATCTCTGGCTACATAGAGAGTGTGAGGTCAGCCTGGGCTATACAACACCCTGCTTGAAATGGGCATCAGACTTCCCTGTAGGATGAGATCATCTGGACAGCATTATCTCTAAGCCACCCAACTATCACTGAATTTTTTGTCATGATTATTTTCAACTGACCCATTTCTCAGTTTGTTGTATTTCACATTTAAGTTGAAAAGTAAGGGATTATGAGTTCATAATTTCATAGTGGAATTGCCTAGAATCCCCCAGTCCTCAGTCCCCAATTCTTTGACAGACAGCACATCCCAGTTCTCTTGGCAGAAGAGAACCTAGCAAGACTCAGGCCACGGTGGCAGTGGGATCCCAAAGCATGTCCCCAGAAGTTTACAACTGCTTCTGTTTCTGATTCTTCTCTTCCTAGGTGGAAACCCTTTCTTAACCAAGCCTGGCAAGATATGGTGCCATTGGCTCCAACTTGGATGGCTGACCTCAAGTTCCTCTGTCTCACAGGCCCCTTTTATTTGTGGGTTAAATACTTATTAATATTAAAGCAAAGCAAACAAACAAATCTCTATGTAATAACTGTTTCTTGGTGTCATAGTCAACTGCTTGAAGCCAGATACTTTATATAGAGAAGAGGTTTGTTTCCCTTCTAGTTCTGGAGGCTCAGGAACACACTCAGTCTGTCGTTAGCTCTAGTCAGGGACCCGAGGTGAATGGCACCACACAGTGGTGGCAACACATGTGAAAGTCAAGAGCAGTGCATGCAGAAAAAAATAAGGGGAGGCACCAGCCTATGCCAAAGGAAGAATTCCAGTTCCACCAGATGTGTGCATTGATTGCTTCTGAAGGTGTTCCTCACATGACCTAATCAGCTGCCACCAGACCGTACTGCTTAAAGACCACACTGAACACAAGCTTGCCATACACGAACTCTTCAGACAAACACTCAAAACAAATCAAACCCTGTGTATTTTCAACTGTGTGGAGCTCTGTAGACTTCTCTCTTCACCCCTCCTCTCCTCTCTACCTCCTTCCTGCTCTTCTGTCCTCTTCCCCTCCCCGCCCCCTCCTTTCTTCCCTTCCGTCCTCCCCCTTCCCTCTCTTCCATAGATCAGATTCCAGAGATTTTAGGGTCAAATTTTTAGTGTTTGTACCTTATGGAGGAAATCCTAAAATGGACGATCACATCACGTGTATTACAGCTTCCTGGACACAGGTGCTGTGTCCTTCCCACATCTTTATCTAGGAAATTTGGAGCTTTGAGTTAGAAACAAGTCAGGAACCGTCTTTCATCTGGAGTGTTTAAAGACTGGGGAGATGCTCCATAGGTCAAATGTCTGCTGCATAAGCATTCCCAGGCCCATGTGTAGCACATGCCTGTAATCCCAATGCTGGGAGGTGGAGACAGGAGGCTCTCAGAGGCTATCTGGTCAGCTATAGCTAGCCAATTAATGAACTCTAGGTTCAATGAGTGACCCTGTCTCAAAAAGTAAGCTGGAGATTGATAGAGGAAGATGCCCAGTGTTGACCTCTGACCTCCACATGCACACACATACCACACATACGCATTATACTCAGAGAGGAGGGTGGGGTGTTGTTTGTTTGTTTGTTTGTTTTTAACTCTTTACTCTTTGCTCTTTGGGTGAGGCCTTCACCCAGCTCCCAAACAAATACATGGAGACTTATTATTACTTATGAATACCTGACCATAGCTTATTTCTAGCCAGCTTTTCAATCTTAACAATTATCCTGTCTACCTCTTGCCTCTGGGCTTTTACTTTTCTCTCTTTCTGTATACCTTTTCTTTACTTCTCACTCCGTGGCTGGCTGTGTAGCTGGGTGGCTGGCCCCTTGTGTTCTCTCTTCTTCTTTTCTAATTTCTCTCCTTCTTCTCTTTATCTCCTTCTATTTATTCTGTCTGCCCGCCAGCCCCGCTTATCCCTCTCCTGCCTAGCTATTGGCTGTTTAGCTCTTTGTTAGACCAATCAGGTGTTTTAGACAGGTACAGTAACACAGCTTCACAGAGTTAAACAAATACAACATAAAAGAATGCAACACATCTTTGCATCATTAAACAAATGTTCCACAGCATAAACAAATGTAATACATCTTAAGTTAATATTCTACAAGATGGTCCAGAGGGAGGGAACTAAGGTTTTTATGGTCTTGAAATTTAAGTTATTATATATTAGCGATTAAAGAAAGAGATCCTCTGTGGCTCATCCTAATCTCCCTAATAATAAAACATTTTCTGATTCAGTTTCTTCATCTCATGCTTCTGGACTTCCAGTGGTAGTAGAGATTGGCAAACATGGCCGACTAAGTTTTTGTAACAAATACAAAAAAAAGTTTGAGGGAAACTATTTATTCAGTACCAAGTTTTCATCTGATATTTTTATAATAACGTCGTCACAGTGAGTGCAGCAAACCACCACAGGAGACCATTCTGTGTGTAGCAAAAACAGGTTTATTGGAGAAGAAACTGCTGAGCTGTCTCCGGAGGGTGGAGAGCATCAGCCCCGCCGAAAAAGCAAGTAGGCTTTATAAGGTTCCTGAGGGCTTAGGGCAGATGCCTTCCTCTCAGGAGATTTTAGAACAGGGTCCTCAAGCCAAGTCTACCAGGAGGGGTCTGTGCCTGATGCAATCAGGCCAATTTATGTATAGCAGATGTCCTTTTGCCTGTGGTGGATGCCCATCTTGGGGGAACGAGGAAATTGCAGGTCTCTGATAAACAAGGTCCCTGAGTCACAGGGTTTTTGAGAACTGCTGGAGGTTAGCTCCTGTTTACTCACGGCCTAGCTACACTCAGGTCGCCATTTTAAGGTATTGGCAGCCACACCACCATCTTAGGGACCTTCTTTGTGATCTCACAGTCACAAGGTGTAAAGTTTTATATACAGAATTAGTGTCATTTACATAAAATGGGTACATTGCACTTTTCAGTGTTCTTAGTGAAACTGAATTATGTCTTCTTTTGATAGCAACATTGACTAACAGAAAGATTTAAAAAAAAAGGGGGGGGGTCTAGAGAAACAGCCTAGTGGTTAAGAGCACTTCCAGAGGACCCAGGTTCTATCCTCTGCACCTACATGGTGGCTCACAATGATCTGTAACTCCAGTTCCATGGAATCCCATGCCCTCTTCTTGACCCCTCAGGCACCACGCATGCACATGGTACACAGACATGCATGCAGGCAAAATACTTTTACACACAAAATAATAAAAGAAGACTTTTAAAGACAAAAGAAATTCCAGCAGGAGAGAGTCCTTTGCCATGAGTCCACTCCAGCTCTTTTGGGGGAAGAACGTTATCCACAGAGCAACTCTTTCTCCTCTTTGATAGAACATGGGTGCTTTAAACTCAATAGCAATAGATGTGTGTGCTTCATTGGACTGCCACGGAAGTTCAGCATGGAAAAACCATTTTTGTCCTTGAATTATGGTTGCTGTAGTTACTAACACAATGACACTGTGAGCCAATAAATAATTACTGTTAGTTGGGGACAATAGTTACATCATCTCACATGCCAGGCTGTATGCCTCCTTCAGCAAACTGAGCAGCCTGCCTAAATGCCAGGAACCAAGTTCTTCCTAACAGTACACGTGGAATACAGCAATCACACACCGGAGCTAGTGATCCCACACCTGGGAGCTGGCAATAGATATGATTTTTAAGAATTACCCTCTCTTTGACTAAAATGACACATATTCAGCCTTATCTCAGCTGAAGTTATTGCAGTAAATAACTTCACAGCTTTGGATTTTCTTATGGAGAACTAGAGGGAGGGGTCAGTCCTATCGTTCTGAAACCAGTCCCTCCACTGAAGGGAAAGCTGACCTGCATATCTGAAGTAGGCTCGGCTCATTATAACCTATTTTCATCACAGGACCTGGAAAACTTTCCGTCACGACTCTTGGGTGTCTCCCAGGTCCTCTTCAACACCTTCCTCTATTCTTGCCTTTCACACAGTCATTTATTTTAGAACCTCAGAACACTTGAAAGACTTTCAGAAGGTTCCAAGCAAGCAGAGTTAAGCTCAAAGGGGTGTGGGTGTGAGCTAGGCTGACATTAGGGTATCAGCAGGGGGCCAGAGGAGCTGACACAAAGTGTCTTCTGGAGGTTGATGTCCCTTCCTGCCCTCCCTCACACCTTGTCCCTGGTCCCTGACACAGACAACACACACACACACACACACACACACACACACACACACACACACCACACACGCTATGCAAGTTCATGCATGAGAGAGTCCAGAGCCTGAGTGGTGAAGACCCAGCAAGTAGATTCCAGACTGATGGGGCCAAAGGGGAGAAACCCTGACTCCAGTGTGAGTAAGCCTCATGCAATCACTTGAGAGCATTAAGAGGAAGACGGAGCAATAGTGGATATGTAGCCTCAACTGGTCATCTCTTGTGACCAGGCAAGACTTCCAGGGAGGGATTGGCACACCAACCGAGCCACAGAACCTATACAACCTACAGTCTGTCCTGCCTAAGGAATGTGCTGGAAAGGCTTGTGAGGGGTAAGGGAGGAGAAACTGTGGTCAGGATGTAAAATAAACAAATATTTTTTAAAAGCGTGAGAGAGAGGAGAGAGAGAGAGAGAGAGAGAGAGAGAGAGAGAGAGAGAGAGAGAGAAAGAGAGAGAGAGAGAGAGAATGTTGTGCCCAGATCGTGACCCCCAGAGAGACCACCAAAGACGAGCATGCCAGAATGCAAAAGCAAGGTTTAATCCTGGATATCCAAAAGCAATACAAGCCTAGGCAGGGACTTCGTCCAATACATCCAACGCAGTGGAGGCTGGAGGAAGCGCCCACCTGTCTGCAAGCTCCGTTTTTAAAGGGAAAAGTCACAAGGTTACATCATTTAGGGGTGCTAGTACAGGTACAATTCTGATTGGCTCGCTTCTAGGGACTTCTAGAAATTACTTCTAAGGGAGTAGTTGCCCGCCACCATTTCTCATTGGCTGCCCTCAGGTGGGGGCATTTCTGTGGTCAGTTACCCTGGAAACCAGGGAGAGGACATTCCATAGTCTGGCAGGCATTACCTCGTGACTATCTTGTGACTCTGTACTTTTACACTTCCTTGTTTCTGGAATCTGAACTGACTGGTTTCAGTAACTATTGGCCTATTCCTAAAAGGAGAAATCTTAGGCCTTAGTTTTAGGGTGAAAGCATTTTGGTCTTATTTCTAAGATGGCTCATTTTGGTCTCACAAGAAGACAGAGGTTTCTGGAAGAATAAAGAATTCTTCAGACATGATTCCTACCTGGGTTTCCAGTCTGTCATCACATGCGCTTCTTCTTCTTCTTTTTTTTTTTTTTTTTTTTTTTTTTTTTTGGTTTTTCGAGACAGGGTTTTCTGTGTAGTTTTGGTGCCTGTCCTGGATCTCACTCTATAGACCAGGCTGGCCTTGAACTCACAGAGATCCACCTGGCTCTGACTCCCAAGTGCTGGGATTAAAGGCGTGCGCCACCACCGCTGCTGCCACCACCACCCGGCAAATTCTAGTCTATTATGCTCTCTGATGTTCTATTAAGTTATTATAAGTTGCTGGGTGTGGTGGCACATCTTTAATCCCAGCACTTGAGAGGCAGAAGCAGCAGATCTGTATGAGTTCAAGGCCAGCCTGGTCTACAGAGCAAATTCCTAGGACAGCAAAGACTTGTAGAGAAATCCTATCTAAAAGAAACAAAAACAACAAAAAAAGCCTTTTTTTTTTTTTTTCAAAGCTGCTGTTCCCAAAGGGTAAAAATCTTTCACCTGTAGGGCTTATTGTATGGGAAAGTTGTTGTTTTAAAGAAATCGCTTCAAAAATAAGCTACAAGTATACTCTGGTGACAGGAAAGCAAATGTTGCTTTCATTGTCGTGTAGCATTTATTATCAGTTTTCTAAAATATGATTATCATTTTACATGTTAGAGACTTTCATTATTAGAATTTGCATGGTAATATAGTGTTCAGCATGGAGGATATACCATCTGCAGCTCAGTTCCAAATGTTTCATCAACTCTAGATCTGGATACCCCAACCTGTTATTAATTGTTCAGTCCAATACAGGTGTATGAGTGTCACTGCTCTGGTTTTTAATATGTTCTGCATACTTTGAAAGTTAGTAATAAAGTGATAGGGGTGAGGAATGGTGTTGTTTATTAAGCAGCACAGTGTTATTCATTAAGTGGTGCTGTTTACCGTGTGAGAAAAGTCACGATGTACAACAAAACCCACTATAAGAGTTTATTAAGGGAAGGGAACAGAAGGGATGTGCATAGGCCTATGGGAGTGACTTGCAGGAAGAGGGGGGAGGGATAAGTGGAACCCACTTTTATAGGTTCCCCTCCCCCTACACATGCACATATGGGCTTACGTAGCTACGCCACACATGCACATAGACTACGTGATCACATTGCTTGCAAATTACATGATCACGAAGCACACGGATTACGTGGGACGTGAGGCCCTGGGATGACTAAGCATCTTGCTAGCGCATGTGCGGGTCATGTAGCTGGGGGAGTGACTAGGAATTCTAACAAATAGCCAGCACACTCCAACATCCATGCATACGCTCACCAACTCCCCAGACTCCGGCCCTAGGACATAGGACACATTAGTGAGCCTGGAATCATGGCTCACTGCCCAGTAGGGAGCTGGTGCTCTTTCTGGAATAGAGGAAGTCCTCCCTTTCTTTACTTTATATAGCAAATTACAGAAAACTAACTCACACCAGCTTAGGCAAAAAGGTAATTTTGAGGCATGGTAACCTAACCACGAGTAAGGCATCAAAGAACTAGCCTTGGGAAAAACACTGATGAAGGATGGGATTTCCTCAAATCACTCTATTTCCCATCTTTTCTTTTTAACATTTTATGTATTTATCCTCTTGAGTTTCCGGGCTTGTGCAGGAAATTTTTTTTGTACCTGTAGAGCCAGTTCAAAGAAAAGACTTTAAAAGTTGTCCTGCATCACACGCACAGCACCGCTCTGCCTTGGGCTTCCTTCTCAAAAGCACCCAATACAGGAGTCCATAGTGGATTCATATTTCTGAAGGGAGGAGACTCAGAGTCCAAGACTGGAGAGATGGAGATGCTGATGGGGCTTTTGGTGGGGGGTGGGAATGGGGGAGCACATTTCAGGAAAGAAAACATAATTGCTATGAGTGAGATAAAACTATGACACCCGTTTTATGACTAAGGAAAGGAGTTTAGAAAGGAAATGCCTTCAGTCACACAACTGGTGATAAGGCCTAGGTCTGCTCTCATCGGTGGCTTGTGAGGGTGGCATGGTTTGGAGCACACAGTGAGCCAGTTTTAAACTGGGTGTTCCAGAGCCTTCCCTGGGGTGAGAAGAAACATGGGGACCAGTCCAGACATGACAGGAAGAAATGAAGACCTCTGTCTAGGGAAGGACACATAGAAACAGGGCTCAGGGGTGAGCATCAGAGTTGAAGAAACTTGGTCCTGCCACTGCCAGGCTGTGTGTCCGTGAGTGAGTGGCTTTGCTCCCTTTTTGGGCCTCCTTGCTTCCCCATAAGATAATGTCATCTTGATGGTAATGTGATGTCAGTAGAGACTACTTATGCAAACATGGATGTGCCCTTGGAAGTTCCCCAAGTCCCATTTCTGATAGGGCTTGGGGAACACAGGCCTCCCTGTTATTAGCAAACTTTCAGCCCTGCCCACTGCCACCCCCAGCAGACATAACTTAAAGCCAGCCCCAGCCCCAGCTCCAGCTCCAGCTCCAGCCTCAGCCTCAGCCCCAGCCCCGGCCCCAGCTCCAGCCTCAGCCTCAGCCTCAGCCACACGACAGCATGAGGCCAGACAGCATCTTGGTCCTCGCAGCTCTCCTCCTTTCCTCCGCTCTGGTAGCTGGAGATGAAGTCAACGGTGGTGAGTGGATATGGTGAGCTGGGTGGAGCTGGGATGGGAGCTCCCAGATGACACGGGCCTGAAGCCCTCCCCTTATCTTGTGGCTTCCTCCATCAATAAGACAAAGAAGGAGTTTGCCCAATGGACGCTGGACGCTGCATCAGGAGACATCCACCCCAGTGTCAGAGAGACGGGCACTGTGCAGGCCAGGAGAAGTGCTGTTACCGGCACTGTGGCTACAAATGTGTGCAGCCTGTGGAGCCAGAAGAGTTCTGTAAGTAGCTCCCACTCCTGTGCATGGCCCTCCCCCTTCCCCTGCCTCTGCCTACCCCTGAAAGCATGGAGGAGCACTTCTTGGAGGAGAGGCCCAGGGAGGGATGGCTGTGAGCTTGTGGGATCAGAGATCAGTGGCCTTGAACTTCTCCTTAGTACAAAGAAGGAAACTAAGGTGAAGGTGTGCAGGGCTGTCCCCAGAGCAAGAGGGAAGTCCAGCCTTTTGGCTCTCCCTCCTCCCAGGCCTGTCCTCGTAAGTGATGCTCCATCCTTTCCTTCTCTGCTGCTGTCCCTTAGCACCAGCCCACTGAAGGTCTTAAAGAGTGGGAGAAATGGACACCCCTGGGAAACTTGGCCAAAAGAGGGGACCACCTACCAATCCTGACCCCAGCACATGCAGGTTCTTTTCTGTGTGTTCTCTTCCACCTTCATAGCTGGAGACCTAAGGGTGTGAAACCTCCTGAGCCCTGAGGGTGTGAAGCCTCCTAAAGAAAGGACCTCAGAGAACTGCCTTGCCCTTCCACCATATAAGGACACAGCAAGAAGTACGAAGACCAGAAACCAGGCCTTTCCAGACCCTGAATCTCCTGGCTCCCTGACCTTGGCTTCCCAGCCTCCAGAACTCTGAAAAATAAATGCCATTTATAAGCCACTCAGTCTATGGTCATTTGTTACACTGGCCCAAATAGACTAACAACTTAATAGTTTAAAAAATCCCTGTTCAAGAAGCTTTACCCAATAGTTGATGGGAAGGAATGCAGAGACCCACAGCCAAACATTAGGTGGAGATCAGAGAAATTTGTGGAAGATGGGGAGGAAGAATTGAAAGAGCCAGAAGGTCAAGGACACCACACGAAAAGAGCCCACAGAATCAACTAACCAGTGCTCACAGGGGCTCACAGAGACTGAATCAACAATCAAGGAGCTTGCGTGGGACTGACCTAGATCTTCTGCATATATGTTATGATTGTGTAGCTTGGCCTCCTTGTGGGACTCCTAACAGTGGGAGCGGGGGCTGTCTCTGATTCCTTTGCCAGCTTTTGGGACCCTTTCCTTCTACTGGGTTGCCTTGTCCAGCCTTAAAACTAGAGGAGGTTAGCCGAGCGGTGGTGGCGCACGCCTTTAATCCCAGCACTCGGGAGGCAGAGTCAGGTGGATCTCTGTGAGTTCGAGGCCAGCCTGGAATACCAAGTGAGTTCCAGGAAAGGCGCAAAGCTACACAGAGAAACCCTGTCTCGAAAAAACAAACAAACAAACAAACAAAAAAAGAACTAGAGGAGGTGCACTGTGGTGGTAATCTAATTGTACTGAAATATTATTTTGATTGTATGTTAATAAATAAAGTTGTCCGGGGGTCAGAGCTATTAGAGCCATAGCAAGAGTATGGCGGTGGTGGCACACGCCTTTAATCCCATAAGATCTCTGTGTGTTCAGGGATATAGCCAGCATTGGAGACATATGCCTTTAAGACCTAGGGGGCTGTACATTCAGACAGTGACGAGGCAGTCATGTGTTTGGGTTTACAACCAATGAGAAGGCAGAACAACATACTATAAAAAAAAAAAAAACGAACAGACAGGAAGTAGGTCTCTTTTCACGAAGCTGGGACAGCAGGAGGAAGGGTGAGATTTTAGCTCTGAGCTCTGACCTCTCGGCTTTCTCCTTTACATTGTTTCTGTGTTTCTTATTTAATAAGACGGTTAGTTACATCTACATCTGCGCCCAACGTGACAAGAATCCATTAAAAACCGCTTGGCTTGACGGCAGGTCCGCTTTCCCGCAAGGGCAGCAGGCGGCGGCAGGCGGCGGAGGAAGCGGCAGGAAGCGGCCGGTGTCCTAGTCCGAGCTGCCGGCGTCCTAGTCCGAGCCGCCGGCTTCCTAGTCCGAGCTGCCGGCTTCCTAGTCCGAGCTGCCGGCTTCCTAGTCCGAGTGGCAGCTTCTAGCCCGGGCCTAGGTCTGTGAGCAGCTTGCTTAAAGCCGGTGCTACAAACAACTCAGACCTGCCCTGCCGAACAGGGCCCTGCCTGTAAAGCCAACGCACGTGGTCGGAGCTTAAGGAAGCCAGACCCAAGCCTTGACTCGGTACAAGAGGGAACACGTGGCTGCATTTAAGCTTTAGCCGGCTACGCTTTCTTGTGCATTCTCTCTTCTCTCTCTCTCTCTCTCTCTCTCTCTCTCTCTCTCTCTCTCTCTCTCTCTCTCTCTCTGGATTTACACCTGGGACACTAGGTGGCTGCTTTGAAAATCCCCTCGGATTTCTAATGTTCTACGCTGATTTGGTAAGTCATAACATATCAGATGTTTTAAAGGAAACTATCTAAAAGAGAATTTTTTCCACATTAAAAAACAAATGGGTTTTATGTGTACATTGGAAGAAAATTGGTTTTTGTTTGAAATTTTAGGCAGTCTGATAATGGAACAACTATATAATATTAGTATTGGTGGAATTATGCACCTTATCACTATACTAATCCACATTTTAATATTTAAAAAGATAGTCAATTTAAGTGCCAGGATAACAGCTTTAGAAGAACTTGTTAAACCTGCAAAAATTCAGACAGAAGAAATTAACAGTGAAGTTGTTTCAAGTCGGGATCATAAGGTTGCAGAAAGAAAGCCTGTTTTCACACAGTCACCCTTAATTTATCCTGTAACCGTACAGCAGATGCCTGATCAAATGGCTACACAAAATAATTGGGCTCCAATTGAAATGTTGAATTTAAAAAGGTTTAAGGAGGCAATAGTATCTTATGGCATGCATTCCCCATATGTAAAGCAAATGTTAAACTCTTGGTCAACATATAATAGGATAGTACCACAGGACTGGCGGGACCTTGCACAAGGTGTTCTGGAACCCAGCCAGAGACTTCAATTTCTGACTTGGTTTAAGGAGGAGGCTAAAAACATAGAAAAACAATGGAGGGATAAAGGAATACAAGTTTGCCAGGATCAGCTTATTGGTGAAGGCCAATATGCTTCAGCACAAACACAATGTTTATATGATGTCCAAACCCTAATTTTATGTCGAACGGCAGCCTTGAATGCATGGGACAGAGTTGAGGAACCAGGAAAAAAATCTGAGTCATTTACAAAGGTGATGCAAGGCCCAAAAGAGTCTTTTACAGATTTTTTACAAAGACTGGCTTCAGCAGTAAAGAGAATGGTCTCGGATTCAGAAGCTGGTAAGGCAATAATTGAATCTTTAGCCTTTGAGAATGAGAATGCAGCATGCAAAAGAATAATCAGGCCATTAAGGGCAAGATCTGCACCTATGGAAGATTGGATTAGAGAAACAATTAATGTTGAAGCTGATGAGCATGATGATACATGGGTAGGAGAAGTAATTTCAAAAGGTTTGAGGAGTGTTAGATGTTTTGGATGTGGAAAGCAAGGACATTTGAAAAGGGACTGTAGACAGGTCATTCCCAGAAACAATGTTTCTTCAAGGAACAATGGCAACAGAATGCCCCTTCCTTCTGGAGTATGCAGAAGGTGTGGTAAGGGAAAACACTGGACCAACGAATGTAGATCAACAAAGGACAGACAGGGTAATCCTTTGCCTCAGTCTTCGGGAAACTCCCAGAGGGGCCTGCGCAGGCCCCCAGTGCAAATCCAGTTCAAACCTTTCCTGCAGCCATAGAGGAAATGCCTGCTCTGGAGAGCGATTAAATAACCAAATGCCTATTGGAATAAATCATGCTGGTCAGGATGATGAAACAGAGAGAATAGAAAATTCAGGAGAAAACATAAAGAAAATTTTTTGGCAAACTTCTATTAATGAACAAAGACCAAAATTAACGATAAAAATAAATGGTGTTTTGTTGTCTGGTCTGGTAGACACAGGTGCGGACGTTACCATAATTGCACCAGAATTTTGGCATCCAACTTGGCCTCTTCAGGAGGTAAACGTTCAACTGTTAGGAATTGGGACATTATCTCAGGTGAAACAGAGTGCAAGATGGCTCGAATGTATAGGTCCAGAAGGACAGAGAGGAAAATTAAAACCATATGTGGCTAACATAACTATGAACCTGTGGGGTCGAGACTTGTTGCAACAATGGAATACTCAGATTAACATCCCTCCAATCTCAGAAACAAATCATAAACTAGCACATGTTACTGAGAGAAATATTAGAAGATATTGTTCTAATGAGTGGTCACCAGCCATCCATATTATACAAGAACAGGGCACAATAACTGATGATCTTCCAAAGACACCAACAGCTCTACCTTTAAAATGGTTAACAGACAAGCCTGTATGGGTCCAGCAATGGCCTTTAACAACAGAGAAACTCCAGGCTTTAGAAGAGCTGGTAGAAGAACAGTTAAATGCTCAGCATATTGAAGAATCAACCAGCCCTTGGAATTCTCCTGTATTTGTTATTAAAAAGAAATCTGGTAAATGGAGAATGGTAACAGACCTTAGAGCAATTAACAAAGTAATTCAGCCAATGGGCTCTCTACAATCTGGGATGCCTTTGCCTACTCTGTTACCAAAAGGATGGCCTCTCATAGTTATTGATTTAAAAGACTGTTTCTTTTCAATACCCTTACAAGAAAAAGACAAAGAAAGATTTGCTTTTACAGTGCCTACTTATAATAATTCTCAACCGGTTAAAAGATTTCAATGGAGGGTCCTCCCTCAGGGAATGTTGAATAGCCCAACTCTGTGCCAATATTTTGTACAACAGCCATTGGAAGTGATACGTAAAAAATTTCCTAAATCTATAATTTATCATTATATGGACGATATTTTACTAGCTGACTCAAATGCAGATACTTTAGAAATAATGTTTGAAGAAGTAAAGAAAATTTTGCCTTGCTGGGGATTACAAATTGCTCCTGAAAAGATACAAAGAGGAGATTCTATTAATTATTTAGGATATAAAATAGAGCTACAAAAAATTAGACCCCAAAAGGTGCAAATTCGGAGAGATAGACTACAGACTCTTAATGACTTTCAAAGATTATTTGGAGATATTTCTCATCTATGAACTATTGTTGGGGTAAAAAATGATGAACTGACTAATTTGTTCAAAACCTTAGAAGGTGACAAGGACTTAAATAGTCCAAGAGAATTATCACCTGAAGCTGAGAAAGAATTGGCCTTGGAAGAAAAGAAAGTGTATGAAGGGCACGTGGATCGTATTGATCCAAAGCTGGATTGCATTTTGGTTATTTTACCTTCTAGGCGTTCTCCTACTGGAATATTAATGCAGAGGGAAGATATTATATTGGAATGGATATTTTTACCAAATAAACCAAATAAAAAATTAAAAACTTATGTGGAAAAAATCTCTGACTTGATTTACAAAGGAAAACTGAGACTTCGTCAATTAGCAGGCATAGACCCAGCAGAAATTGTCGTACCATTAACTAAGGAGGACATTGAAAAATTATGGACAGAAAGTGAACCTTGGCAAAGAGCTTGCAGTAATTTTTTGGGAGAAATTAACAGCAAATATCCCAAAAGCAATAGAGTTGATCTTATAAAGAGAGCTGATTGGATCTTGCCTCGAATTGTACGGCAAAAACCCATATCTGGAGTTCGTACATTTTATACAGATGCCAACAAAGAAGGAAAGACAGGTTACAAATCAGAAAATTTAAGTAAAGTGGTTCAAAGTCCGTATAATTCAGTTCAAAAATCAGAATTGTATGCTATTCTGTTGGTATTAATGGATTTTTCAGAACCTCTCAACATAGTAACTGACTCTCAGTATGCTGAAAGAGTGGTGTTACATATTGAGACTGCAGAATTTATCCCTGATGCTTCAGAATTAACTTCACTATTTATTCAATTACAAGGTACAATCAGGAAAAGGAATCATCCTTTATATATAACTCACATTCGATCCCATACTGGTCTGCCAGGCCCTCTAGCACAAGGCAATGATGAGATTGATAAATTATTGATAGGAAATGTGCTGGAGGCCTCAGAATTTCATAAAAAACATCACATCAATAGTAAAGGTTTAAAAAAGGATTTTTCCATAACCTGGCAACAAGCCAAAGAAATAGTAAAGAAATGTCCTACTTGTTCCTTCTACAATCAAACGCCATTACCAGCAGGATGTAACCCAAAGGGTACTCAGAGAAATGAAATCTGGCAGATGGACGTGTTTCACTTTGCAGAATTTGGAAAACTGAAATATGTACACCACACTATCGATACTTATTCAGGATTTCAATGGGCAACTGCTTTGAGTTCTGAAAAAGCTGATTCTGTAATCACTCATTTGCTAGAAGTTATGGCCATCATGGGTATACCTGCACAAATCAAAACTGACAATGCTCCATCATATATCTCTGTTAAAATGAAACAGTTTTTTGCTTATTACAATATAAAGCATATTACAGGCATACCACATAATCCTACAGGTCAAGCAGTTATAGAAAGATCAAACAGAACTCTAAAGGATATGCTAAATAAACAGAAATGGGTAACAAAAAACCCCAGAAATAGACTGCATAATGCTCTTCTAACTTTGAATTTTCTGAATGCCAATGAGAAAGGAACAACAGCTGCAGAGAGACATTGGATAATAGAAAAAACTACAGAATTAAATCAGCCTATATACTTTAAGGATGTGCTGACCTCAGAATGGAAACCAGGGTATGTATTACATTGGGGACGAGGTTTTGCTTTTGTTTCTACAGGAGAAGATAAGCTGTGGATACCATCAAAATTGATAAAGGTTCGATTTGAACAAGAGAGACCTCTTAATTAGAGGAGGTGATAGTTCATCAACCAGCATGAACATCCAATTTAAACTAACTTGTATCAATAACACATGCCTTTTCATTTAATCAGATAATAACTTGTCAAAAGGAAACATCCCCAAAATTAGTCTTGGGGAAAGGTTTTTGTTTTTGTCTTTTAGGAGAATGAAGGTTAAGGAATTTGAAGAACACTGGACAAATGAGACAACTGAAGAAAAGGGACAAATCATCTATCCCAAGAAACAGAGTGAAACGGTGTATGGGTATATATTATCTAAAAAATTTTATGTCTTCCTAAATGTTTGTTTCTGCTTTTCTCTAAAGATTTAACACTATTGGTCTTCTAATAGTCCCAGTTCAATTAAAATTTAAAGCTGACTTTGGAGTTGGAGAATGGCTCTCTCCTTCTTTAAAATCAAGCATGTTGTTAAAAGGAAAATGCAAACTCCCTGTATCATGCCAGAATAAAAGAGCCATCTTCTGCTATGGTACAGGACAAAGGCAAAATTAATTAAGGGACTATTCTATTACTAATCTCAACTCTTTTGATTCTATTCTGATTCTTTAAACTTTTCTTAAAGTATAAATTTTATATCAAAATTTACAAGATTAATATATATATATAGATATTTATACATTTTAAACTTTGTTAAAATATGAATGGTCATATAGAGTACTAACTAATTCTAGAAAAAAGGCTAGCTGCATATATATGTTTTTGTGTTCAAGTCTCTTATCAGTTTTCTGCAGGAAATCACGGCCAGGCCTAACATCAACTGATGTCTCCAGGAAGAAGATGGGGCCCCACAACAACAACAATTCCACGTGGACAATAATAATATCATTAAGCTGACAAACATCATCCACAGATCAGCTTTGAACTACAAGGTGCTCAGAGCAATTTTGAGATGACTAGCTGAGATGATCCAGTCTCAAAGACTACTTGAATAAGGACTGAGATAAACCCTGAACTTTGGCATTATACACAGACTGGATAATGAAGGATATAGTTACCTTTCCTAGAATTTGACAATTAACCTAAAATTTTTCTTTCAGGATAAAGAAAACTTCGCCCATACCCAGCAGGAAGCAATTTTAAGAATACGACGCCCACATTCCCAAAGAGGTGGTGTGGGGCGGGTGGTTTTTTTGGTCTTTTTAATGGGTTTTGGGTCTGGGATAATTTTCAGTATTTAGGGGGGTTGGTTACAAGTTATTGTCAAGGGTTAGGAAAAAGGCTAAGCAAAGGAGATTAGATTTAAGGTTCTTGTTTAAAAAAAAAAAGAGCCGGGCGGTGGTGGCGCACGCCTTTAATCCCAGCACTCGGGAGGCAGAGGCAGGCGGATCTCTGTGAGTTCGAGGCCAGCCTGGTCTACCAAGTGAGTTCCAGGAGAGGCGCAAAGCTACACAAGAGAAACCCTGTCTCGAAAAACAAAAAAAAAAAAAAGAAAGAAAGAAAAGAAAAAGACAATTACTAATTTTAAATACTTTACATTGGATTGGATTGTTTTATATTGTATACAAATTTGAAATTGATATTGTTAGAAAATGCTATATGTATATTTCTAATTGTATTCATACCATTCATTTAACAATGTAATGCAAATTTCTGATCCTTGAATGTTATTATTACCAACTATTAGGATATAAAGAAATGAAAGTTAGTAGTTAGACATTACAATAGAACTTGTAGTCATATTAGATATGTTTTAAAAATTGAGCAGAGATGTTTTAGACAGGTCATCTTCAAACCCTTCAGAGATCTATAGAATATGGCATTTAAAATGTTTTAATAACTTAGAAATTTTTTCTTTTTTGAGACATGTCGGCTCCTGGCAGTATCAATCTACTTCAGAGAAAATATGGGCATTGAAGAAACTGCATATGGAGTCAACTTTCATTTTGGCAAAAGTTAGCCACTGGACAACAAAGTATCCTCGAATCAACAGGACAAAATGGACAGACAGAACACGAAACAAGGGACTACTGATTCTTGCCAAAACAAGTGTGGTTATCGCTTTATCAAAAGGCATCTTCTGAGGCCAGGACAATATGGCCCCATCCCTGAAGTGGCCTTCGCATCCGGAAAAGGTACAGTGCCCTTTTCTTCGAAGGCAGCTTAACAGGCAGAGGGCCGATGGCTTCTGTTGTGCAATGGAACAGCAACTGAAAGCTCACGCCTCTCAATAGTAGACTGGCATTTAATAGAGGGATGTGGAGAAGAAGGGGATGCTGAGATGAAGCCATATATACACATCCAAGAAGAATGGACAGCTGAATTTAAAAACTGTCAACAATTTCCAGAATTTAAAATCCTGAATCATGACAGGACACTAGTGGAATTCAGGTGTTTCTGGTACGTGGACTGCTCTCACCCAATGTGAGGTTGAACTGTTGACCTTGTATACATCCTACATCACAAATGAGTCTGTCAGATACACTAGGCCTATAGGCTGAAGATGATGCCCCAACACTGCGGAGAAACCTCAGGTGACTGCCCAGGCAACTGGCTGTTTCTGTCAACTCACAAATTTTTTGGAAGTTGCTTGCATGCACTTCCTGTTTTTATTTTTGTTAGCTAATATTATTCCCTTCTTGGGTCTCTGAGGGAGTTGAAGATTAGTTAGTTATGGTTGAAGATTAGTTATAGTTGAAAATTAATTAGGATAGAAAGTGCATTAGATACATCTTGGATTTACCAAAATAGGATAGATAATGGAATTATTTTCTCTGATTTGTCAAATACCTGTTTAGGTATTTATTACTTGTATATATTGTATATAGTTATTGTACTTTTGTATATAGTTTTTCTTTTGTTAGTTATAACCTTTTGCTTTTTTTCTTTTTATTAAAATAGAAAAGGGGAAATGTGGTGGTAATCTAATTGTACTGAAATATTATTTTGATTGTATGTTAATAAATAAAGTTGTCTGGGGGTCAGAGCTATTAGAGCCATAGCAAGAGTATGGCGGTGGTGGCACACGCCTTTAATCCCATAAGATCTCTGTGTGTTCAGGGATATAGCCAGCATTGGAGACATATGCCTTTAAGACCTAGGGGGCTGTACATTCAGACAGTGACGAGGCAGTCATGTGTTTGGGTTTACAACCAATGAGAAGGCAGAACAACATACTATAAAAAAAAACGAACAGACAGGAAGTAGGTCTCTTTTCACGAAGCTGGGACAGCAGGAGGAAGGGTGAGATTTTAGCTCTGAGCTCTGACCTCTCGGCTTTCTCCTTTACATTGTTTCTGTGTTTCTTATTTAATAAGACGGTTAGTTACATCTACAGTGCACAGTCCTATTGCAACTTGATATGTCATGTTTGGTTGATATCCCTGCCCTTTTCTGAAGGGAAACAGAGGAGGATGGATGGGGGAAGGGAGGAGGGGAACTGGGAGGAGAGGAGGGAGGGGAAACTGCAGTCTGGATATAATATGTGAGAGAAGAATAAATAAAATAAATCCCTGTTCTACATTACCGTGTGTGTGTGTGTGTGTGTGTGTGTGTGTGTGTGTGTGTGTGTGTGTGTCTGTGTGTATAAACACTTCTAGAAATATACATAAAATTTCTGGGGAAAAACTATAAAACTTTATTAAATGACATTTTTAAAAATCTGAATAAATAGGATAAATTTTCCATAATACGATTTTTTTATTTTAAAGATTTATTTATTATGTATACAGCATGTATGCCTGCAGGCCAGAAGAGGGCACCAGATCTCATTACAGATGGTTGTGAGCCACCATGTGGTTGCTGGGAATTGAACTCAGGACCTCTGGAAGAACAGTCAGTGCTTTTAACCTCTGAGCCATCTCTCCATCCCTGAGTTTTTTAATATATGCCCTTACAACTGGTCAAAGGGCAGAGAATAAAGTGACTATGGAGTCTTGACCTGTTTATTCCTAAATGAGATTATCTGTATCACACAATACTCACCACTACTACCACCAAGGTTCAGGGAATATCAAGGAAGACCCAGCGGTCCTGGAAGACTGCTACAGATAATGTCGTCTACACATGACAGGGTCACTGTTCTCATGAATTCACAGCAGCTGGTGTAACCAGCCCAAGACCTAAACAAATCAGGCCAGTCAGTCCCCTGGCATGGAGAGGGAAGGGGCACATGAGGCCCACCTTTAGCTAAGGAGCATTGGCAGTTGATGGCCACTAGGGGAACCAGGGTCAGTTTTCCTCAGTGGTGTGGCCCATGGTGGGTTGCCTGTGTCCCAGCGGATGGTGCCTGACCCCCAAGAGCAAATGGGCTCAGTATCTGGATTCACTGGGTTATTAGAGAGAGAGACGGAGAGACAGAGAGAAAGGTGTGAATTGGAAGGTGAATGTGGAGGAAGATCTAGGGAAATGGGAGGGATATGATCTAAATATATTGTGTTCATGTATGAAAGTACCAGAGAATATATAAAAATTATATATATAATTATATATATATATTATATATAGAATACAATGCATATATATGCCTATTCTTCCCCAAACAGCAAGTGTCCACAAGACAAAGATATCCATCTTGATCAACGTAATTTATACTTAACTACAATCTAAATCCTTTGAAATCTGCCACCCCTAATTAAGTTGTTGACTCAGACACTGGTCATCCACAGCTTCCTAATGTTTACAGGATGCCATTTCATCATTCCATGCTCTACTTGTCCCTGTGTTGGAGATCATGGCTTTACAATGAGAGGTTTAAGGTGTACCAGCTAAAATACATCAATCTGTAAGAACAACATTACCAATGGGTGAGTCGGGTGTGGACTTCCCCTCAAGTGATGAAATGGGAAGCACACATCCTCTACCACCCAGGAAGGTAACTGCCAGGGTGCTTTTCAGCTTGTTGAGTTTCTAGTGCTAATTTAGTACATGGAAATGTGAAGGGCAGAGCTAAAAGACATCACAAGGAAGGGATATGGGCCACTAATCAGACACTCATCAGTTTGCTCAACCAGAGATAGCAAAGAGGATGATGGGAAGAAGGGCAGAAATGAGCCAGAATGTCTATTCTAGAATAAAGGAAACTTTAGGGATGTTGCAACCACACAGTAAGCACCCCTTGTGTGGATTTGGTTCCAACAACTGCACAAACTCACTTTTAAAAAAAGATTTATTTTTAATTATGTATATGTCTGTGTGTCTGTCTATGAGTATGTGCATGTGAGTACAGGTAGCCATGAAATCCAGAAGAGGGTGTCAGATGCCCTAGATCTGGAGTTAAAACAGGTTGTGAGCCACCCAGTATGGGTTCTGGCGATCAAACTTGGGTCCTTTGCAAGAGTGGTGAGCCCCTAACCACTGAGCCATCTTTCCAGCCCCGCAAAGTCAGTGGGGACAATAAGGGAAATAGAAACCAAATGTAGAGGCAGATGATTAGGTATGACAATGACATTAAACTGTGTGGGAGCAGGGTCTTGCTATGTAGCCCAGGCTAATCTGGCACTCCGGACCCTGCTAGCTGCACATCCTGTAGGTACACATCGTCACACTCAGCCTAAAGTGTCCTTATTTCTTAGAGATCCACACTGTCATATCTAAAGGGAAAATGTATGACGTATTGAGTTTACTTAAAAATTCTTCAGAAGTAAAACAAAACAAAATAGTGGATATGTACAAGAGGAAGTATCGCAAAATGTTACTGTTGAGTTTGGAATGTGCAGAGCTTTATAAAAAGTTACTGCTCTTCTGTATGTTTTTGAAATGGTGGTAAAATTGTTAATAGCAATCATTGGGATTTTTTTCAACTTAAAGTACTCATCGAGTTCATATTGGGCAATGAAAGACTATGATGTAAGAAGTGACCATGTAAATTAGTAGAATTTATGGATATCAGAACTCAACAACATCGTGAGGCTGTAACTATTATAACAGTACTGGATCAAGAATAAACAAAGAAGTGGTGGCACATGCCTTTAATACCAGCACTCAGGAGGCAGAGACAGGCAGATCTCTGAGTTCAAGACCAGGCTGGTCTACAGAGAGAGTTCCAGGGCAGCCAGAGCTACACAGAGAAACCCTGTCTTGAAAACAAAACAAACAAAAAAGAACCGAAGAAAAAGAACAGAAACCCAGCAACAGTATATTATAATGGTAAGCTTCACTTGTCAGCCTGACACAACCTGGAATTACCTGGGAAGTCTCAATGAGGATTGCCTATGTGAGGTTAAGGTGTCTGCATGTCTATGGGTGGTGTCTTATTTACACTAATTGACGTGGGAAGACCCAGCCCACTGTGGGCAGCACTATTCCTTATGCAGTGAATCTTGAAGTGTGTAAGAAAGGGGAAATTAAGCTGAGCACAGGCAAGTGAGCATGGCTGGGTTTGTTTCTCTCTGTTCCTGACTGTAACTGTGATGTAACCTATCTACATGTAACATATCTATATTGACTTCCCCACCTGGATGCCTTGACTCCCCCACAACTGTAAGGTGGAATTAAGATAAAATCAAGTTTTTCTTCTAAGTTGCTTCTTGTCAGGATATTTTATCACATATACAGAAATGACGCTAGAACACCCTATAACATATATGACAAGGATTTTTACAAAGTTCTGGTTGCTAATTAGTAACAGAAATTTGGATTTTTGAGTCTGAAGAGACGACCCAGCAGTTGAAAGTACTTGCTGTTCTCACAGAAGACCCAGGTTCAAGTCAGTTCGCAGCCTCTACTTGGTGTCTCATAACCTCCTGTTTTTCCAGGATCCTATGTCCTTCCCTGACCTCCTCAAGCACTGCGCTCATATGAAGGACATACATGCATGCAGGCAAAACACTCATACACATAAAATAAAAAGAAATCAATCTTTTTTTAAAGAAAGGGCAACCCAAGGATGAACATTATCAAAGTATAGTATGTGCATCTATGGAACTCTCATAACGAAATATTTTCATTTGTATAACTAGAATAGATAAATAGATATTTAAATAAAGCAAATGTAAGTGAAAAGGCTGGTTTGATCACCCTTAAATTTAAAACTTTGGGACAAGTCCAAAAAAAATGAAAATGCATTTGGAATAGAGAATTAGAAGAAGCACTTATCAAATTTATTCAGTTCTCAAAACTAGCTTATAATATAAATATTATTTCAGTCCATCTTATAGAAGAACAACTGAGGTTTATCAAAGTTCAAATCAACTAGGACTTGGCAATACTAAAATTCAAAACCAGGTCTGTCTGTCCAGCACACATCCAACACACCACTCTATCACCACTCACATACAGCATCCTTAAGATATAAACAGCTCTTCAAAAAAAATTATGATTGTGTAGCTCAAAAATGAAAATAAGAAGACATCCAACAAAATTTAGCAAAATGGGGAAGCAAGCCATTCACAAAAGGGGAAAATACTCCAAGCAAAGTGAAGTGGAAACATGAGAAATGTTTACTCTCACCAATATTCCGAGGAAGACCAATTAAGATGAGAAGCTTCCATTAGTGGAGGTTTTATTTAGTTTGGGTTTTTGTTTTGTTTTTTAAATATCCTGTGTTGGGTGTGCCCAGGAACTATCTGGCCATGGGCAGCAACAACAAACTTTGGAGTGTCCTCATGTGAGCAGGGCCTTCTCTGCTTAGGACTCAGATGGAGAGGGGTGGACAGGTAAGGGGAGGGCAGGTGAGGGGTGGGCAGGTGAGGGGCAGACAGGTGAGGGGAGGGCAGATGAGGGGCGGGAATCTAGTGGTCTCATCCGGATTCTCCTGTGTTAGGAGAAATATGTGGTATGTGACAACCAACCAGAATTAAAGGAGCTGCGTCAGGAGGCAGTGGATCTACCAAGGGCAGACACACGAGGCAGACAAAATGGCAGGTGTCTATGCAGGACAGATGGAGGTTCTCCTCTTCCTTTTGACTTCTGAAATGAATGCTGATCAGGTACATCCGCAGCCTGGAGAAATCCACCACGCTCTTTGACCTAATATTTCTGTTTAAACAAATTTTTAAAAAGTATCTGAGATGTGACTCCAGAACTCCAGACTGGGATTGTGAAAAAGAAAGATAAGAAACCTTCCCGTCTTTCAGCAAAGAGCAGCTCACATGGGCTTGTCTTTTAAAGCAGCACACTGCCATCCGAACCCCTGGTGTCTAGAGAACACTTTACAACACAGGACAATGTCTACAAAATAATCTTAACTGGGATAGCATGTCGTCAATGGATGTGTACAATTTATAACTGGGGGAAATGGAGCCCATAAAATTTCCCCACCAAAATTAAGCAGCAAAAGACGTGCCAGAATCCTAAAATATCATCAGCCCGGACACGACAAGGTCCCCTCCTTTCCTGAGGGCTGAAAACACAGCATAAAGGATTCAAGTTGAACCCAAGCCTTCCTGCTTCGTCCCAGACTGGGACTGGGTAAGTGAGACAAACCCTGGAATGTCACCTCTGGGTCACATGAAGTGTTCCCCTGCTTTCAAGATCCAGGAAGTCGCCTAGGAATTAGGTGTGTGTTGTTGGAGCCATCCATTCCACATCTGACTAACATGTTCCTCATCTGTTGAATGGGAGAGTTGGGGCAAGGTCGTGATTGTCCCAGTGCTGATGGAGCACTGTGCTCTGGAGTTTCCATTTGGGTCCCCATGGGATGCCACACCTCAGCTACTCTCTTCCACCAAGAGCAGAGCCATCATCTCAGGTGTGACACTTAGGGTGTGGCCGCTTAGTGAAAGGAGGGTGATTTGCTCAGGTGGCCAGGGAGGACAGGAGTCTCATGGACACCTACATTAGCTCTAGCTAGAGAATTTAGTCAAACCCGAGCCATGCTTTATCCATCCTGCAGAGGCATGCCAGCCCAGGCAAAGGGCAATGCCACTAGATGTCTTTGGAAGTGATCTCCCCAAGGATGTTGGTCTCATTTCCATCCACAGGGTCCCAAGATGAGAGGCTAGGCCTGGCCTCATCCACCATGCCAACCTGAGCCAACTTCTCCAGAAGGAAGTCCCAACCCTGGCCCTTTGCTGTCCCCATTTCTTGGCACCTCGCCGTCCAAACTGATTCCTACCCCTTGTCTAAGACACCGTGGGAGCTTCAAGACCTTAAGAGAGTCAGAGGGGCAAATATCTCACCAAACTATCACCCTGCACACCATCAACGAAGCTGAACTCAGGACATGCACAAATAAAAAGGATTTTGCTTGGAGTCTTAGGAATTGAGATCCTGGAGGCGTGAGTTCAGAGAGTCTGCCTCAGTATTCTGGAGAAGGCAGGGGTAACCGGCAAGCAGAGCTCATACTACGGAGCCGTAAAACTCCCTTTGTAGGAAAGTTGCACTGAACGTTGAGGAAGGAAGGGGGCTACGCTGGGCCTGGTGGTGCAGACCTGTAATCAAAGCCACTCGGGAAACTGAGGCAGGAACATCCCAAGTCTGGACTGACTGGGCAACAGAGCAGCAAGGACAATGCCAGGCTAGGAATCTTGTCTCAAAACTTAAACGTTAAAGGGGTGAGGAACGCAGCTCGGTGGTAGAATGCTTGCCTAGCGTGTGAGAGGCCCTGGGTTTAATCTCCAGTACCGGTTGGACAGGCAGTAGGGAGCAACCTGGGAACTGGCCAAAGGAAACCAATGGAAGAATTAAATACTTAGTAAGCATGTTCACACAACAAGTTCAGTGCCATCTCCTTATGCATCTCTGGGCACAATAAACTGGCCTGTTGTACCAGATGTTCCAGATACCTGTCGTCAGAGGGTGGAGGTGGCCAAGGCTTACGTTCCCAGGCAGAGCCGGCCATGTAAGTTGAACTGCCTTAAAGGAAAGTCACCGTGTGTGGCTTTCCTTATAACCCCTCCTCCACTCCCCACAATACAGATGAGAAGACTGAGGCCCAAAGACGGCAGGACTTGCCCAATGCTCAGAGGCCAAGTCAGCAATACAGGCAGAACTAGATGATCCCAGTCCCCACACAAGGACCTCTGCCACCTGCCTTCAATTCTTGCACAAGCACCCCTTGCCTTGAAGATGTCAGGCAGCGGGGTGGGGACGAGATCAGGGAAACACAAGCCACCCTAATCGTCCTCTGGTCCTCCTCCCCTGACTCAACTGCTCTGGCATCCCTGGAGCTGTAGGTGTGTTAATTTTGGGGCCTCTGGGCCCTGAGCTTACTGAGTGCCACAAAAGAAACATGAGACTCCAGAGCTCCCTCCTCCTGGTAGTCCTCCTGGCTTTGGAGACCCAGCTGCCTGTGGCCCGGTGCAGGAACAAGGGAGGTGAGTGTCGTGAGTCCCTCTGCTCCAGGGGACTGGGGGGGGGGGGCTTCTTCCTCTCTATGGAGAGGGAGGCCTTTGGGAGAGTCAGTGACGTGTGTGTGTGTGTGTGTGTGTGTGTCTGTCTGTCTGTCTGTCTGTCTGTCTGTCTGTCTCTCCACACGCTTCAGTGCTCCCAGGAACGTGCATTTTCATCTGTACATCATGCTTCTTCATGCTTGTGTCTTCACCTGTCAACGACCTCGGCCACGTTCTCCGTGCCTGCCTGTGCCTACAGTCACATCTGAACGTTTTCAAGGATGCACACCTATTTCTGGGCACACATGTGCCTTTGTTCCTGACTGAGCAAAGCTCTGTCTATACACACACGCTTAGTGTGTCTGAGCTTATGGACATGTCCGCATGCATCCATGTGTCTCTCTGTATACGGGAGAGCATACCTACCATTCTGATTGCGTTAACGGGCGTAAGCCTCCTCTGGACCCCCAGGGACCTGTAGAAGGGACTTGGGAGTTAGTAAGAAATGTGGCCCCTGTGATTTGGGGTCTGACGGGAGAAATCTCTGCTTTTGCCTCTCTTCTTCCTTCCCCCTGTGTCAGGGCCATTCCCACAAAGCTCAGGTCGGTGTGTTGACAGCGAGGGACACACAGGTGTTCTCACACAGGGGCCGCCCTGTCTGGGGGAGGCCACTCCTCCGCCCACCCACCCCCACCCCCAGGCTAGAATGCTTTGACCTACCTTCACTTCTGCAGCGCTGGCCTTGCCTTTGTGGAAAGGCTTTCCTCCTGGGGAAGCCTGTGCATGGCAGGTAGATGAAGAGAGCCGTTTCTACATGGCAGCCCTTCCTTTTACCCTGGATTACACCCTTCTGAGAGGCACAGGTCTCTGCCTGGGGCATGAGCTGGTTTGGGGAGGATGGTGCTTGGAGATCCCTGGCTGAGGGCAGAAGGCTGCTAGGAGGTTCCAAGGACAGACCTCGTGTCGACTGTGATTCAGGCAACCATCACAGTGTTGTAGTGAGTCAGTGCTGTTTTTATCCATTTTACTGGTAAAGAAGCCAAGGCACCGCGGTAAACCACCTGCCCAAGGCCAAAGACCAAGATGGCATCAGAAGGGGGTCTGATCATGGTCCTTGTGCCTCAGAAGGCTCACTTCGCCAACTTACTCCCCGTGAAATGGGGTCCATGCTTTCCTCTCAGGAGGAAATGTCAGGTATGCCCATAAGTACAACATTTGTGGTGATGTGTGGAGGACTGAGGGGGCCTAAGACAGCAGTCCTGCCACCACACCCAGGCTAAGAGACCTGGTTCCACCAGAGCTTGGGCCTGCTCTGCCTGGTCGGGTGTGACACCCTTGCCATTACCACTCATGTCAATCCATCCTGCCCTGGTTTCTCTCCCACGACACATCTGCCTGGCTCTCAGTAGTCTCAGACAGTGACAGAAGGTGACAGGGATTGGGGAAGGAAAACCTCAGTTTGTCTAGGTGGAGGCTCAGCCACTTCTGTTTACAGAGCTCACGCTCCTCCTTCGAATGTCGGGGTGTTGGCAGTTGTGTAGAATTACGGGTAGAGAGCTGTGTATCAAGGGCGAGGCGTGCTCCTGCGTCTGACTTCATCTGTGGAGCTGAATACATTGATTGAACCATGCCCAGGTATGGTTGCTACAGAGGTATGGAGTCTACACATCAGCTGTGGTGTGTGTGTGTGTGTGTGTGTGTGTGTGTGTGAGAGAGAGAGAGAGAGAGAGAGAGAGAGAGAGAGAGAGAGAGAGAGAGAGAGAGAGAACGTGAGGGGGGAGTGTGTGTGAGACTCATAGAAAATGGGTCAGCGCGTAGGAAACCTGGGTGTGGAGGGAAGGTAAGGAGATCGGGTTGGGAAGTGTGACCACCCAAAGTCCTGCACCTCTCTCTGTACGCTCCAGGCTTTTATGTCTGTCTCCACACTGTGGCACTGACAGTTTGCTCCACTTAAAACACCAACTTTCGGTTCCCTCCCTATCAGTCTAGTCCTTGGAATCCAACCCCCGTGCCCTCCTCCAGAAGTTCTCCCGGACTCTATCCTGCAACCTACACTCCACCAGCATGCACACCCCTCCACCCCCAGCCTGCTAGAAGTTTTTGCTTCCTTGCTTAGGATCCAGGCAGCTCCATTTGGCCCACTGTCTGAGGCCTGAGCATCCCTGCACTGGGCTTGTGAGTTTGATACTAAATCTTGGCCTGTAGATAGTCTCCAAAGGCTCTTCTCCCCCTCTCCTCCCCCTGCCCCAGCGCACACACACACACACACACACACAGCCCTTCTTCCCTCCCAAACATCCACATTCTCCCAAGGAAGACATTCCTCAGAATGTGTGCTCCCTCCCAAGCTAAACTGCTCACTCTCCAGCAGGGGGCAGCAGTTCAGCTTAAACCATCAGTTTAAGAACTAAAGCTGACCGCAAGCCAGCAAGGGACCACCTACTGTGTGCACAGCCAGTGCCCAGGCAGGGACAGAAAGAAGAAAGTTGACACCCACCGAGCCAATGGTGCTGTCTGAACTCTAAGCAAGGAGTGGGGAGCTTCTGGTGGGTGGGTGGGTGGGTGGAGCTGGGTAGGGTGGGTTGCAGGGTAGAAGCAGGGAGAACTTCTGGAAGAGGGTCCCGGGATCACATCATGATGGATCCAACCATGATACTAGACTGAACTGAAGCTCAATCAGCCCCATCCCTATAAGCAGCCACAGCAGAATGAACCGATTAAAGGGAGCCAGACCCTGAGAGTCCCAGCCTAGGCCGGCGTTGGGGTAGGCGGGTCACCGTCCTTGTGGGGCTTTAATTTCTCCCTCCAAATGGATATAGAGAATGGTGTGTGTGTGTGTGTGTGTGTGTGTGTGTCTGTCTGTCTGTGTGTCTGTGTGTGTGTGTGCATGCGCGCGCGCGCGCGCGCGTGTGTGTGTGTGTGTGTGTGTGTGTGTGTGTGTGTGTGTAACTCATAGAAAATGTGTCAACGAGTAGGATTTCCAACTTGTGTGTGACATCACAAGAAGACTAATTAGATCAACTCCAGGACAGAACATTCTAGAACTGTTAGGAGCAAAGGCTCAAAGACAGAGTTGATGCCCGAATCTGAAGTGGCGGGCATAGCAGGGCAGATGTGCCTCATTGGTAAGCAGCTGGCATACACCCAACACCGGGCCTCCCTTCAAATGCCCCTCTTCCCAATGGCCATTAGATCCCGAGTGCTGTGCTTGTGGAGAACCGGGCAAGCAGGTGACAAGTCTCAGCCTCTAGCCCATGAGAGGGACAGACAGCTGCAGGCACACACCCCAGTGCTGACCTGGCTCCATGGGCTCAGAGCAGCAGGGTCTTCTGCAGAGGTGATGTTTCAACTGAGATCAACAAACTGATCGAGTGGCCAGGGTGGAAGACCGTACCAGGCAAAGCCAGAGCCTTGCAGAGAGAGAGCTGCCTTGGAGCAGCTCAGGAGCCTGTGAGCAGGAAAGTAGGGGTGACAGAGGATAAGGCCAAGGAGGTGCAGGTGGGCAGGGTCCAGACCAGGCACAGTCTTATTGTCTCAGGTGAGACTCTGTGTGAATGCATCGGTATGTATGTTTGCACATATGTGTGGACAGGTGCACATATATGTGGAAGCATGGAGACCAGAGGACAACTTGAGGGAGACTAGAGTGTTACGTCTCAAGTGACTCCCACCTTGTTTTTGAATCAGAGTCTCTCATTAACCTTGAACTCATCTAGTAGGCCAGGCTGGATGGCCAGCAGGCCTCAGTAATCAACCTGTCTTCACCTCCTAGGGGCTAGGATTACAAACGCATATCACACCCCATCACCCACTCCACCTACCCCCACACTTTTTTTTTAACATGGGTTTTGAGGATCAAATGCTCAATTGAGTGATCTCTGTAGCTTGAGATTTTAATTTCATTTTTCTCCTATCTGTCATGCCACGTGAATGTCAAATTAGCCCTAGATGGTAGAAAAACTATAAAACTCATCCTGGTGGCAAGCAAGAAATAAGAGACAGGGAGGTTAGAACCTGCGATCCCCAAGTCAGTGATTGTTGCACAACCCTGAGCTGGTTACGTGATGTGAGGGTTCTCGTGCAGAAAAATTGGGGGGCTGCCCACCAGACGACGGACCTTGCCTCAAGGTGACTCCTGACCAGTGCATGAATGACCGCCAGTGTCCCTCGTCGATGAAGTGCTGCTCCAGAGCCTGTTTCCGCCAGTGTGTCCCCAGGGTCTCAGGTAAATGGCCCCTCACTGTGCCGACCACCCAAGCCCCAAGCCCCAAGCCCCAAGCCCCCGGGCTAGCGGGCACAAGCAAGACTCATTCAAGCTCCTGTATTGCAGTGAAGCTGGGAAAGTGCCCCGTGGATAAACTCCACTGCCTCAGCCCTATAAAGCACACGTGTAACAAAGACTTCGACTGCTCAGGCCAGAAGCGATGCTGCCTCGGCGCCTGTGGCCGGGACTGCCGAGACCCCAGCAAAGGTACCGCTCCTGGGGGCCAGGACCGTGCCTTCCCCTCCAGCCTAGCTCTAGTCTCAGCAGGACACCTCCCTCAGAAGCGAGGCCCCCCCATAGGGCCACAGCTGGAGGAGGGTGCACGGGCTCCCATTAGCGTGGCAGAGAAACCGGCTCCCTCCGTTCTCTTCTTACTGGGCATGCAGTGCCTTGGAGACCGCGTCCCGAGCTGCCTTGGAGACCCCGTCCCGAGCTGCCTTGGACATCAGTTTGCCCTTCTGAAGGAGGCTGGGGAGTCCTGACTTAGCAATCATGAGTTGGACGGATAGGATCTAACTGTTACAGAAGAGAGGTTAACCCTTTCTTTCCCTTTCTTTAGGCTAATTCCGGCTTAAGATCCGTCGCTCTGTACCTCGGGTGTGGTCCCCACCAGGAAGAGATCCTGCCACCCAGGTCATCTCTCCAGAGCAGTTGTTACCTTCTGACAGACACTGGCCTGTCGCCACTTCCCCTACAACTCATGCCTCCTGGTTTCTCTTCCTGAGTGCCAAGGTCCACAGCAGACCTTAAAGACACACCTCATCACTCCAGCTCCCCATCCCCTGTCACGCTGAGCTTCCCACCCTACCTCATAGCCATTTTTACATCTCCCTGTACATTCTGTTTCCTCCACTTAAAATGCCAACTCAGGCAGCGCCTTCTCTACGGAGCCCTAAACCCACCTCCAACAGTCCTTCCCCGCAAATGTATGTCTAGCAGAATTTCCCAAACACACGCTGTTACAATCTTCGCCATCCCTGCAGAACCACAGTGTAACGTGTCAAGTTGTGTAAAGCACCCCCTGTACATCGATTTACTTGATGTCTTCGTTTAAATGGCCCACTTTTGGGTGTAACAATTCATTTCCAAAGGATGATGATGATGATGATGATGATGATGTGTGTGTGTGTGTGTGTGTGTGTGTGTGTGTGTGTGGCAGGGGGTCACTACAGTAAGTGAGCTAGATCTGCAAGATCACTGGTCAGAAATGGAATGGAATTGTGAAGCCAACTGTAATGAAAATAGCAGTTCTCTTAAGTTAATTTATGCTCTATTTAAATAATACCATTAAATTCTAGCTAGATATGGCCGCCCGCCAAGGCAGAGCCTGTCTCTGTTTTAATAAATGGAGATTAACAAGGGTTAAAGAGATGTCAGAGATGCAGAGCTCTGACTGAGTCAGCTCCCTGGGCAGAGTTGGGAGCGAAAAGAGAGCCTCTCAATGCAGGGCTGATGCTGTTTCGTGTTGTAGCCAAGCGCTCGCTGAGATCATTCCAATTGTCCCACATCCAGGGAAAGGTGCTCCAGCGGTTGGGATGCCATGTGTAGCGTAGGTCTGTCTCGGCCGTTGGGCTGTGTCTCACTTCTCTTAATTTCCCCGGAGCCCAGCCTGTAGTCAGGGCCTAATGGGGGCTTCTTGAGAGGAGCCAGCAAGGATCCACCCATTCCTTGGACCCAGACAGCTGAATTCCTGACTGTCCTTCCTCCCCAGGACTGTCAGGAGGGGAAAGGAGGTACCCCTGACCCTTTCTCTGTGGAGTCTCCTTTTGTCTGCTGGACGCAGGCTACTGCAGAGGTGGACTAGGGAATTCTGCTCCTGTTCTTGTCACCCTGCTGTGTAGCCCAGGCGAGCTGCTGTGTAGCCCAGGCAAGCCCTGCACCAACCACTTCTGTCTGCAGTGGGGAAGATGGACCAAGTTCCCCTTCCTGGCTACTGTAGCCCTCCTCACTAGATTCCAATGCCTGAACTGTTGACTCATAGTAACAGTTGCTAACAACATGGATCAAGGTGACACCTGGGAAAAAAGAAAGCTCTCTGGAGTCACGGGATCTGTGCCATCTTGGATATTTCTCGGCCTCCTTTTGGGCCTCAGTTCCCTTACCCATCCCATTAACACAGATAATACAGAGGTTCAGAGTCTCTGTCCACCATGTCCCTTCCCTTCCACAGATTCCCTAGGGGATAGTATATGTCCTACCTGTAATGGTTAGTTTATAAATTGCCAACTTAGCATAATCTAGAATTACCAGACAGGCTTCTGGACATCGCTGTGGGGGATTATCTTGATATTCTAATTGACCTGGGAAGACCCATCTTGGCTGTGGGTGGGACCATCCCCTAGGAATTGGATCCTGAGCTGGACAAAACGAAGTGAGTGAGCCGAGCAAAGCAAGCGTGGACTCATCGCTCTCTTCTGAGTGCAGACGTCATGTGACCAACTGCTTCAAGCATCAGCTGCCTTGACTCCCCTGCCATGAAGGACTGTATCTTGAACTGTGTGCTGAAATAAACCCTGTGTCTCTCCCACTGCGTCTGTCAGAGTGTTTCGTCACAGGAACAGAAGGAGGAGCTGAGGCATCACTCCAGTCATTTGAAGCCTAGCTGGGAACCTGCTTGGTAGAACTAACAGCCGCAAGCCTCCATCCTTCTGGAAGCTTCCAGCCTTTGCCACAAGAAGAGCTCATCCGGAAGCCACTAGCCTAAAGCTGAGCTGCCTCAGCCACGCCTCACACTTGTGAGGGGAAACTTAGTATTTGTGGTAGGACGTCTAGGGACGATGGGGGCTGCTGGTGACATGGCAAGAGCCTGCTGGAAACTGACTGCTAGCTAGTCCAGGGTGAGTGCCCACCCTAGGCTCCCTGCTTTAAAACACTATGACATCATTCACCCCATCACCAGGAGAAAGTGGATACCAGGACTCCTGTTTGACAATGGGGGAGTAGCAGCTTTGAGACAATGACTTGTCCCAAGCTCTTAGCTGGGAGGTGATGGGAGGTGATGCTGTCAGAATTAAACTACAGCATTTCCTTCCCTGGACAACGATAAACCCAGACATTGCAGAGTACCCACTCTGTGCCCCATATCCCTTCATTCACGTGGACAATCAATCCCACTGAATCCTCACAGGCCTACTGGGTTTCTCTCTGTTTCACAAAGAGAACTGAGGTACAAAGAGGTTAATTTGGACAAAGCCAAAGGAGTCATACATACTAAAGTTAGGATTCAACCTGGAACAGTTGGGTCCCAATTCTTTATATCTTTATTAAGTTGTTACAGTAGGTGGACACTTTAATAACAGTGTCCACAGATGAAAAAATGAGGCTCGTCCAGCTCCAAGAAGGTTATGTGAACAGGCTCAATCATAGACATCAGAGGCCTGCTGGTTCACACCTGATTGTCCTGGGTTTTATTCTTGAGGGAGAAGAGGATGAAAATTCAGAGGTCCAGGAGAAGCTCCCATATAAACCAGCTAAATTTGGAGACCAGTGGTCCCATGGCTCTCTCGTGGTTCCAAATTCTGAGCTAGGTCCCTGGAGTGACCGGAGGTCAGGTCACAGGCTGTGGCTTATAGCCATGCAATCCCCCTAGCCCAGTTCCTGGCCCACTCACCATCTGCTTCTTGGAGACTAGCCTTGTCTACACAGTGTCTCCTCAGTCCTCAGCTGCCTAACTGCTGCTGCGAACCCACTGCCTCTCTCCCCCACCCTTGTGGAAAGTCTCCTAGCATGCCAGGCACCTGGTTCCTTTACAAACACCAATCTTGTTCCCAATTGTGTTTGCTGAGCACTTACTTTAGGCTACAGGCCATGCCTCACATGCTAGTGGATGAGATCAAGGCCCAGTGTGGAATCTACATGATGATATACACAGGCCGCAAAGGCCTGCCAGGCTATTGGAGGCCATGAGAGGCCTAATTGATCCTGGAAGCTGTCCAAGCCCAAACCCTGAGTTTAAGTGGAAAGTGTGACATGCTAATCATCCATTCTCCCCTCCTTCCTTCCCAACAACAGTGTCTCCAGTTAGAAATATTGTCCATACCTCTCAGCTACTGGAATGCTTATGACGTTCTACATATTGCCCAGGGCAACACAGAGGTAGAAACTTGAAATGCTAGTTCAGCCACAACTGTACATTTGTGTACTTTAATAACATCCTATACTGATTTAAAAAGTTAAATTAACTTTAAAAGCTTTTTTCCCCCTCTTGGCTTCTTTCCAGCTAGAGATGTCCATGTGGCTCAAGACTGACCAGTCAGAAGCAGAAATTAGTCTACTGGGAAGGCCTTCCTAGAAAACCATTGTTTATCCCACTGATGAGACAAAGCCAGCCTTTTGCCCCTCCCCCTAGGGACCCTTCACACTTCCTGGAAGGTGGCAGCTACACCTACAACCTAGAGAACTGTCTTGGTTGGGTTCCCAGTAGGAATCTTGGCATTTGATGAGGCTGATTTAGAAGTGTTCCTGGGGGAGCGGAGGTGGGGGGAGTGGAGGGTGCTGGATGCCATAGAGAAGTACACCAGGAGAAGAGGCTCACGAGAGTGTGACAGTGGATGAAGCCCACAGGGCAAATGCAGAAACAAATGTAGCTCTCACTTCAGCTCTCCGCTTGCTAGCCACGCAGGCCTTCGGCAGCCTGGGGGAAGATTTAACAAAGGGGCACAGACAAGCTTGTCAAAAGGGAAGGCAGGCATTCCAGGGGCCAGTGTGCACACAAGGCTAATGGATCCTCAAGAGGCTGTGCATAAAGCACCAGCATCCTCCACTCCTGGGAGGAGGGCCCCACCAGAGGGCAGAGGAGGGAGTCCCAAGGAGCCTGATCGTCAGTGCTGCTTATGAGTAGCTATGTCGCAAAAGTCAGGTGAAGCCACCAGGAGTCCATTTCTGTTCCTGCAGCTAACTTAGCCTGAAAGCAAAGGACAGGGAAAGTTATTTGTGGGGATGGTACAGCATGTGCTAACCTGCTCTGAAATCCAGAATGGAGATATGTTCTCATTTGCACATAAGGAGAGAAACAGCCAAGAAACAGCCACTTGGTTCAAGGTCACACAGGAATCCAGTGGCAAAGGCCTTATCTATTGCTGAGTATCAAGCCACCATAAGTAAAGTGGATTAAACGATGCACACTTATTGGGTCATAGTGTCCTAATGAAGCTGCACTCAGTCTGGGTGGAAGTCTTATCTAAGCCTCAGCTGCAGAAGCCTTTGCTTGCAAGCCTTTGCTGGCAGCATTTCAGCTCTGAGAGGGTGAAGGAACCAGACACCCAGCTGGCAGTGGCCAGAAGTCACCTTCATTTACTTGCCCTTCCAGCACGGTAACTTGCTTCATTAAAGTCAACAGAAGTCATAACCTTACATAATCTAATCACAGAAGGGACATGTCATCACCATACTCTAGAAGCAAATCAGTAAGTCACATACACAAGCACACACTTATACTAACACACATACACATATACTAACACTCATACACATATATTAACAGCATATACACATACATATACTAACATATACTAACACACATATACACATATACACTAATAGCATATACTAATACACGTATACACATACACACATATATACACACATACACTAACAGCATATACACACACATATACATTTAAGCACACATAATGAGTACAGAGTCTACGCCATTCACAGACTTCTGATTACAGAAATGGTGAGATGACCAATTTGTAGGGTAGGGGCTGCAGAAATTATGATAATTTGTAACACTGCAATAAAAAAAAACCTAGTATACTACATTTTGAAGACTTAGCCTAAAAGTGATTATAGAAAGTATCTCATTATTAATTTCTTTATTGATATCATGTTAAAATTATATTTGTGATATATTGAGTTAAATAAAATACATTATTTTTAAAAACTCATTTTTTTGGTTTTTGGTTTTTTCGAGACAGGGTTTCTCTGTGTAGCTTTGAAAAATCGTCTTTTTTTAAAAAAGATGTTTATTTATGTATATGGTATTTTGTCTACATGTTTGTCTACACACCAGAAGAGGGCATCAGCTCCCATGGGACTATAGTCATAGGCCATTGTGAGCCACCATGTGGCTGCTGGGAATTGAACTCAGGACCTCCAGAAGAGCAGCCAGTGCTCTTAACTGCTGAGCCATCTTCTCAACCCTCTTTTTATTTTATTTTATTTTATTTTATTTTAATGCTGCTATCAGAAACAAAACAAGCAAACAAACTCAGGTAGTATCTTAGTATCCCAACTGGCCTAGAACTCATCATCCAAGCAAGGATGACCTTGAACTTCCTATCTTCCCACCTTTGCGCCGACTGCTGGGGTTACAGCTGTAAACGACAGGACCTGGTTTGCGCAGTGCGGTACTGGACATCAACCCCGAGGGCTTCATGGCCAACAGGCAGCAGCACTCTACCAGCTGAACCTCATTCCGGGTCCGGAAGCTGTAAAGGGCAGAGGTGACTCACATCCTATGTTGTAAACTTGGTGTAAACCTCAGTCAGCCACATGACCTAGAGAGAGGCAGGTGCTTCTCAAGTCTTAGGCCTCCAGCTGAGGAGTAACATCTCACCCAGCCAACAGACACACTCACATGTTGAATGATGGATGGGATGGGCCCGTGTTGGCCCAAGGGAGGCGCTCAATCAATATTGGTGACTGTTGCTTTGAGTGAAGGAGCACACACATCAGCTACCCAAGAAATGCTGGAGGATGGGCGTTGCTAAGTATTCAGCACGGTTGTCTTCGTGCCCCACTCCCCAGCCCTCCTGGAAGGAAGTAACCAGATTCTCTAGGTGAGTGGGAGTTCTGAGCCTCCCGGACAGAAGGATGGGTTGCTGGCTTCACAACTCACTTGGAGAGAAGAGGGCGCTAGAGCCTTCGCAGGCACAGCTGAGGCTCCAAGGAGATGAAGCACCTCCCCAGCCTCCCATCTCAGACCTCCACAGTCTGAGCAAGTACCTGGGCGTCACATATTAAGTCAAAAGCTTAAGAGCCACATTGGTGTCCAAAATGCCTGGGCTAAGTCCCTTGAAATAGTGCCTAGCATATATTAATCACTAAGTTAAGCAAATCGTGGTTTCTACCATTCCTGGGCCAGAGCTTAAAACCTTTCTCCAAGGGTGTCCCCATTCCCTAACGTCCCATTCCTCCAGGCTCTGACTTTGAAGGATGCTCCCAGCTGTTAGGCCCCCATCCATCCCAGGCAAGAATAGAAACCAGTGCCTCCGGCCGCCCGCGGCCTCCCTCCCTCCCCCGGCAGCGATCGATGCGGCCTCAGCCGCGGGGGACGGGAACACAGGAAAGGAGGGGGCCGCCGGGCCTCCGCAGTAGTGAGGCGCAGCGCGGCCTCCGGGGCGGAAAACAGCCCCGGAGGCGCCCTTTGGAGACAAGCGCGCTGGACTCCCAGGAGGCCAGGACAGGTAAGGAGCCTCCCTCGGGGAGGGGCGTGGCTGGGAGAGTGGGAGGCGGAGATGGCCTGGGGATTCCTGGTGCTGGAGTCCCTTCTCCCAGACCTCCAAGGAGGGACAGTGTGGCAGAGATGGTCTTGCTTGCACATTCTGCAAAATGGGATTTAGAAAACTTGGGTGGTGTCAGGATAAAACTGAGTATGCTGTGTGTGAGGAGCTCAGAGAAGCGGCCAGCATGCAGGGGTACTCACAGAAAGTATCAAGAGTGCAGAACCAGTCCCCTGAGAGGCCCACAGACAGTCTGTGTGATCTTGAACAAGTCACTCAGTCAGACTGACTGCGAGTCTTAACAAGAAATGTCTGTTGAATTAATTATCTGAATTCATACAGCAGGGAGGCGAGTGCCAGATAAATCCCCTTCTATCACCCTTCTAACATGTGATAGAAGAGGAATAAAAGCTGTATGTTTTGATCCCAAAGTCAGTGGAGGATGCCAGCGGATGCACCAATTATGGGCCAGGGGCAGCACTACCATAAACATCAGCTTGTCTAATCCTCAGAGTCTCTCCAGTGTGGTCCAGACTCCAGAGCAGGGGACAAACCAGAAGAGGGCAATGGGTCCACTCAGGTCAACAGCTAGGAAGTGGCAAATTCAGAATCTGAACGCAGATCTGATGAAAAGAAGGGACACGGTTGTGATGTTTACTGAGCACCCAATTGTGTAGCAGGGATTTTGCGTGTATTCTCGCAAGAGTTCATCCAGTGTCATGGTCTCTGTTCTAGGTAAGAGAGCTAATGCCCAGAGCACAGTAGCCAACTAAGGATGGAATCTCAATGCCCATAAAGCCAAGCCCAGTGTTAGTGAAGGGCATCTGGGCTCCAGGGCTTGGTGTGCCCTCCACCCCCACCCCCTAGAAGAAGGCATTACTGACTGCTCAGCACAGATGAGATTACACAGTTTCATGGAGCAGGGATGAGCCAGCAGCCCTCAGTTCTAGGAGGATCAGGGATCAGTGGACAGTGGAAGAATCTAGCATTTCTGGAGTATCAACTAAGCCAGACAGTTTCCATAAACCATCTGGACCACCACCACCCTCCACCCCCTCCCCGGCTATCTCTGGAATGTGTGCTATTGTCTGCACTGTGTATTCTGCAGGAAACTAAGGTCTAGAGAAGAAACGTTTTAGTCAAGGGCCAGGTCCATTAAGGATAAAGTTAAATTGTGGTTTGCCTGACTCCAGAAGACAGCGGCATAGGTGGATATTTAACAAACTTTCTGTGAGCCTGAAAACGATATTAGGCCACACAATCACTTTACCCACACGTTCAAGTGGATATTCTGATCCCTGTTGGGGAAGGCTATGAGGAAATAGGTGACTGTTAAGGTAACACAGAACCAAGGTTTAATGTCGGGTCTGAAGGACACCACAGGCATATTATTGCAAAGTCTATACCAGTAGCTCTCAAACTTGACCATGTGTTAGAATCACCCTCCAGGCTTCTTAAAAACAGACTGGCCGGGTGCACCGGGGTGTGTCTGGAATCCCAACACTCAGGAGACTGGGGTACAAGGATCAAAGGTTTGATATCAGCCTGAGTGAGCTGCATGGTGAGACTGTCTCCAAACAAATAATAAACAAACAAATAAATAAAACAATATAAAAATACAGAGTGCAGGCTCCCACCTCAGAGGTTCTGGGTCATCAAAATCAGGGCAGACTGAGACTTCATATTTGACCAACTCCTGTGATGAAGATGCTCTTAGTTCAGGGAACACAATCTGAGAATCAAGAGTCTCCCAACTGACTTTCTTAATAATCCTGGGTAGTAAGCCCTAACTAACCCCATCTACAGAGGAAGATACTGAGGTTCAGAAGAGCTTCCATACACATCTGGTTTCCTAAGCCCAAGCTTGTCCAGGAAGAGGAGAGATGTCCCACACTAGCGCCTAGCCAATGCCAGGCCATCCCGCCATCCCACCGCTTCTAAAGCCCTTTAAGGTAGGTCTCCCCATCTTTTGTGCCCTGGAGGAAATAGATGGGAAGCATGGGTGATTTAGTCAAAGTCATCAAGTCGGGGGTTGAAGGATATTCAGACCCAGGCCTGACTTCAGTCCAAGGGGCATTCCATATCTGGGTGCCTACTGCATGCCTGGCACTTCACACAGTCTCCAGCACCCCGTCTGGTGGATGGAGCCAAGGATTTTAACCCACAGGGCTTCACACTTGAACCATGGTGAGCGAATCCCCGGGGCCGGGCTCCCGGGTGCCCTGGAGGCCAAGAGATGAGGCGCTGCGTGTGAACGTGGGCGGAGTGCGGCGTCTGCTGAGCGCGCGCGCTCTAGCAAGCTTCCCGGGCACACGGCTGGGTCGCCTACAGGCGGCGGCGTCCGAGGAGCAGGCGCGGCGCCTGTGTGATGATTACGACGCAGCGGCGCGCGAGTTCTACTTCGATCGGCACCCGGGCTTCTTCCTCGGCCTGCTGCACTTCTACCGCACTGGCCACCTGCACGTGCTGGACGAGCTGTGCGTCTTCGCCTTTGGCCAGGAGGCCGACTACTGGGGCCTGGGCGAGAATGCACTGGCCACGTGCTGCCGCGCACGCTACCTGGAGCGGCGGGTGACGCGGCCTCGTGCCTGGGACGAGGACAGCGACACGCCGAGCAGCGTGGACCCATGCCCCGACGAGATCTCCGACGTGCAGCGGGAGCTGGCGCGCTACGGTGCGGCCCGCTGCGGTCGCCTGCGTCGCCGCCTCTGGCTCACCATGGAGAACCCCGGCTACTCGCTGCCCAGCAAGCTCTTCAGCTGCGTGTCCATCGGCGTGGTGCTTGCCTCCATCGCAGCCATGTGCATCCACAGCTTGCCCGAGTACCAAGCCCGGGAGGCAGCGGCAGCAGTGGCGGCAGTGGCCGCGGGTCGCAGCGCAGAGGACGTGCGCGATGACCCTGTGTTGCGCCGCCTGGAGTACTTCTGCATCGCCTGGTTCAGCTTCGAGGTGTCATCGCGCCTGCTGCTGGCTCCTAGCACGCGCAACTTCTTCTGCCACCCGCTCAATCTCATCGACATTGTGTCGGTGCTGCCCTTCTATCTCACACTGCTGGCTGGCGCGGCGCTTGGAGATCTGGGCAAGGTGGTGCAAGTGTTCCGCCTCATGCGCATCTTCCGTGTGCTCAAGCTGGCACGCCATTCCACTGGGCTACGCTCGCTGGGCGCCACACTCAAGGTAGGATGGTGAGGCAGAGGGAAGATGTAGGGCAGGGTGGGTTAGTTGTTGCATTTGTAGCCTTGCCAATACAGGTACCCAGGACTACCTGCTACCCATTGAGCCTGGCATAAGGCAAGAGGCCAGATATACATTCATATTCACCCTGATCTAACCCCATGACTTTGTGAAGATTACCGGACTTGGAGTGATAACTCGATTAAGAGCCCTAACTGCTTTTCCAAAGGATTCAGGTTTGGCACCCAGCTCGCAACAGTTTGTAACTTCAGTTCCAGGGCATCTGATGCCCTCTTCTGGCTTCCACAGGCACTGCACACATGTGGTGCACAAATACACATGCAGGCAAAACACCCCTACATGCAAATAAAGATAAATCTCAAAAAATATGTAAGTAAATAAATAAAAGAAGGGCTTGGTGCTACCTGTATGTCCCCAGAAGAATACAGAAAAGTTAACATATAAAAATAAATAAATACAGAAAATAAAATGGAGTGAACCACGGGACTGGAGTGGTTAAGAGCAGGTACTGCCCTTGCAGAGGACTCAAGTTTGGTTTTCAGCACCCACATGAGGTGGCTGGCAGTCACTTCTGACGGCAGCTCCAGTGGGCTCCAGCACTTCTGTGGGCACCCAGACACGCATGCATATAGCCACAAGCATACACATAACTCTAAATGAATCTTTTAAAAATTAAAGTGAACCACTATTGTCCGAGAGACAGAGAGAGAGACAGGGATACAGAGAGACAGAGAAACAGAGAGAGAAGGAAAGAGAGGGGAAAAAGAGGAAGGGCTTTTGATGTACCTGTCTAATATCGAGTAAAACATCGCAAACAAATATGCAAAGCAGGATGCTAACTGGCTTCTCTTTTGGCGCCTTTCCCCTAGCATCATTGGAAGGCACAAGTAGTCTCAGGTCACTCAGCCTAGAAATAGCCTAGAGCTAACACTTACTATGCATAGGATGAGTGTTCTGTGCCAATTTTACATTCGTTATTGATTAGTCCTTAGGGCAATTTCCTTGGGAAGATGCTATGATTTATTTTCTTCCCGTAAATGAAGATCCTGGGGTGGTAAGGCTGTTTTATAAGCCTGGTTGCAGTTTATTGGCCACTGGCCCTGCTCAGGGGGTGAAATTAGCCTAGTTCAGGAAAGGAGGCAACATGAACAACTTGGACCACAATCTGATAAGGGAACAGAATGAAAGTCAGCAGAGGGGACACAGAAGGAGGAGATTGGGGGATTTGAGGTACTGAGGGGCATGGACTCTGGACCCATGTTTTTGTTTCTTTTGTTGTTGTTGTTGTTCCGAGGGCACTGAGGAGCTTGTATTGTAACTACAGATGTGGAAACTGAGATTCTAAGAGGTGACAGGACTCGTGGGAGGCTCCTTAATAAGTGGTGGACCCCAGAGAACAAGCCAGCCATGCCCAGCTCCAGCCTTTTGTGCTCTCCCAAGCCCTAGGCAACCCTGTGAAGGATCCCCAGAAAGGCACTCACAAGTCCCTCCCACCCTTGATGACACAGCATCTTGTGTGTCCTAATAATGCAGGGCAGCCAGGATACTAGCCACTGGTGTGTGACCTGGGAAGAACCCTCAGGTACCAAGCAGGTACGGGGAAATATGTTAGCCAGACCCCTTTAATTCAGAGTCACTCTAGGGAAGAGCCTTATGCTCCCCAAACCTTCCTACTTTGCAGAGAATCAGAGCTCGAGGCTCCTAGCTTTGTCCACAAGGAGGAAGAAGAGTGATAACCAGAGCTGTGCGAGTCAAGACACAGGTGTAACATAGCATGGCGTGGGGAGGAGGGTTGCTACTAAAGTGAGGTCCCAGACCATCAACAGCTTCCTCAAAGCTTGCCAGAAAGGCAGAATCTCTGGCTCTACCCCAGACCTACTTAACTGAGTTTTAGCTTTTAAACAGACCCCCTACATAATTCTTCTATATGTTATAATTTGAGAGACCCCGCTGTAGAACAGGTTCTCAGCATTGGTGACATTTGAGGACAGATAATTCTTCATTGGGGAGGAGGGTGTCTTATGTTCTGTGAGATAAATACTAAGCCTTATCCCTGGCCTGTGTGCATGCATGCCAGCCTGTGCCCACTATGACGACCTAGTACTCCCTTGGTGGGCAAGGCGAGCAGAACTGCTTTGTTTGAAAATCAGGCACCCATAAACAAGTGCATTTATCTTTAGATAGCTTAGGGAATTCATCTCCTCTCAGTTTCCTTGTGGGGTAGACAATATTTTTATACTTGTCAGAAATGTTATAGGGCAATTCAAACATACACGAAACCATTTTTTTGCATTATGAAATATAAACTGTGGTTCTCTTTGTTCTGTGAGTGCATAAAAAACACCAGGATGCTAATCAGTGTGGCCAAGCAGGCACCATCTGCACAGATGGGCCTGCGTTCAATCACAGGGAGTTTTGTTGCTTAGTGTAGTTGGAAGATTGCAGTTCAGAGTCAGGGTCTTGCCATCAGTTCTACCATTTGATGCTGGACATTCGTTTATACCCCGTAAGCCTCTGCGTCTCCCGATAATGTAAGTCCAGATAGCTCTGACTTGGGTTCACACATTTTCTTTCAGCACAGCTACCGTGAGGTGGGCATCTTACTGCTGTACCTGGCCGTGGGTGTGTCAGTATTCTCGGGTGTGGCCTACACGGCGGAAGAAGAAAACGTGGGCTTTGAGACAATCCCTGCCTGCTGGTGGTGGGGCACCGTGAGCATGACCACAGTGGGCTATGGGGATGTGGTGCCCGAGACTGTGGCTGGCAAGCTGGCGGCCTCAGGCTGCATCCTAGGTGGCATCTTGGTGGTGGCGCTCCCCATCACCATCATCTTCAACAAGTTTTCCCACTTCTACCGGCGCCAGAAGGCACTGGAGGCAGCGGTACGGAGCAGTGGGCAGCGTTCCTTTGAGGACTTGCTGAGCAGCGTGGACGGGGTATCAGAGGTGTCTCTGGAAACATCTCGAGAGACTTCTCAGGAGGGGCGGTCCACAGACCTGGAGACCCAGGCCCCCAGTGAGCCTGAAAAACCTCAGAGTTATTAAAACCAGGCCTCTGCATTCCCTCCCCACAGCCTCAGAGTCAGCTAACAGAGCAGAGCCCTCCCCTGCTTAAGTTCTGCATGGGAGTCATCCACCTGAGCAATGAGACCCAAGCCCAAGGCAGGATGATAGTACACAACAACCTCCTTTGAAGTAGATACGCACCAAGAGGAGGAAGAGGATGGCCTCTATATGAGCCCCGTTAGCCCTGTGCTGGCAGATAATTATCCCCATTTCACAGATGAGGGAACTGAAGCTCACCTGAATGTCACAGAGCTGCTATAAAGAAATCATCTTTTAATACTAAGTCTCAGGAAGGAGCTGGAGGCTAAGTCCTTACACAATCTGTAGGGTCCATAGCACAACCGTCTTCAGTACTACTTCCTAGGGCTGACTTATACAGAAACCTGAACAGACCCTTCTGGGACTCAGACCCAGCTCTGTACCTGCTTGGGAAAGGTGGCCAACCCCTGTCCCCAGAACTAGATCCTAGCCCATCAGTCACAACTGGTGACCCAGAGAGAAGATTATGGAGGAGGAACCGACTTATAACCAGCTCAGCTTTGAGCTCTTGGTGGCCGAGGGCTGCTGTGCATGCTCCTGTCCTGCTTGGTCTTTGTCAACTTGACACAAGCTGAAGTTATCCAGGAAGAGGAACCTCAACTGAGAAACACCTCCATCAGGTCACCTGTAGGCAAGCCTGTGGGACATTATCTTGATTAATGACTGATATGGGAGGGCCCAGCCTGCTGTGGGCGGTACCATCCCTAGGCAGGTGGTCCTGGGGTGTATAAGCAAACTGAACAAGCCATGGGAGCAAGTCAGTAAGCTGTGTTCCTCCATGGTCCCTGCTTCAACCCCTGCCTCCAGGTTCCTGCCTTGAATCCCTGCCCTGGCGTTCCTCTATGGACCATAACCTGGGATATGTAAGTCAAATAAACCTTTTCCTCTCCAAGTGGCTTTTGGTCATGGTCTTTATCACAGCAGTAAAACCTGACTACCACAGCTCCCATTCTACCCTCTGTCCATCACACAGAACTCTAGCCCTGCCATGAGTAGCACCCAGGCAAATGTTTGAGATTCTTGTCCTTTTTGGCCAGTGCTGGTCCCATCATCCTTGATAGAGGTAAATCTTTACACTCCCCCACCAAATCTTCTATCCCTTTGACTGAACAAGTTGTGAAGGGGTCCGGTCCCCACTTTTTTATACATTGCAACCAAGCACCCATTTCTCTATCATCGGGGCCTCCCTGAGGCCCCAGCTGTTCCATCACACTGAACCCCAAGGTAGAAGACATCATCTGGCTCATCCCCAAGATCAGGGCAGAGCAGGTTAGTACATATTGCCTAGACTGAGCAATTGCTACAGCCTGCTGGGCCCCAGATACTGGGAGGAAGAAGGAAAGAGAGAGAGACCTTGTTATTGAAAGAGTGAACAACATTGGAAAGGAGGCCCACAGGGCAGTCCATCCCCAACCCTGCTTTGGTTTGGGAACTTTTAACAATGACTCCATCATGGTTTGTCACTCACTCACTTAACAGATCATTATTGGAAGAGCCTTAAGCTTAGGCTTCCTATGTGACCTGCCTTGCCTTCAGATGCATGGTGATTTTAGTCTATTTCAGATGTTTTCCAATGCCTCTCCGGTGTCCCACAGCTTCTCCTCTGTCCCCTCTCACACAAGCCATCATGTTCCACCCTCTTCTGACCTTGTCAGATTTGCCTTGGCTGTTGGACCTCTGACTGCTTACCAGGTTCAAGAGGTAGTCATGGTAGAGAACACAAACGTTCCTCTACTAATAAGGGAACTAGTCGGGGAGACAGACTCAAATGTAATAGTCACAAATTTTCCTGACAGTTAACTTTACTAGGTAGGAAACCAGGAGCATGTGTACTCTACCAGAGTCTGTAACCTGAGACCATCAGAGAATGCTTTCCTGAGTGACAGACAGTCTAACCTGCTCTGATAAGGGTAAATGGGTTCCAGGGAAGAGTATTCCAAAGGAGAGTACACAACAGACGCCCAACACATGGATTCCCAGTCTCTGGACTGTGGCAGACACAGGAGTTGAGCCAAAAGGCCTCTGGGGAGCTCACCATGTTAATCGTCTTTCCAGCATACTTGCCTCCTAACATCTGTGTCCAGCTGTGCCCAGCTGAGGGACAGACTGGAAAGCTTCCCGCACGCTCCTTTGGCCTGGCTTAACACACACCAGACTTTCTGATCCTTCAAACAGAACTCTAAACGTGGCTTGGGGGCAGATGGGGGGGGGTAAATGTCTGCTGCAGGTTGTCTGCCATCCCAGCAGCAATGCAGTGGCTCTCTGCTGCTCTGGTGCATTGGTGGAAAGTGTTACACAAATAGAAACCCTGTGCCCAAACACCTGCCTCTGCTAGCCTGGAGCTGGCTGCCGGATTCGTTGAGCGACGGGGGAGAGTGGGCAACCAATAAAATGGAACAACTTAGAGACCACATCCTCAGAGGCTTTGTCTGTGGTAGTGCCAACCAGAGCAGTCTGCATGGACAGGAATCCAGTTGGAATTAACATGGTGAGAAAGTGTAACTCATCAGGCTTTGTGGCACAGGCCTATAATCCCAGTGATTAGAGGGGCTGAGAAAGATCTCAGGTTCAGCCTGGGCTACAGAGTGAGTTCGAGGCCAGCCTGGGAAACTTAGTAAGATCAAATAAAAAGGGCTGAGATTGTAGTTTAGTGAGAGAGCACTTGTCTAGCATGCATGAGACCCTGGGTTCAGTCCCCAGCATCACGAAAAAGAAACCAGTTAATGAAACAAATAATGAAAACTAAGAGTGACAGCAACAAGTACAAGTCCGTGGTTGCAAACACTAGAAACTAGCCAAAAAGAAAAAAAAAGAAAGAAAGAAAAAGAATTGGAAGGTATATTCGTTTTTAATGGTTCTATAACAAATTACCACACACTCAGTGGCTTAAAACAAATTTATTATTACCTAGTTCTTAAAGCCAAAACTCTAAAATCAAGGTGTAAGCAGGGCCCTGCTTCTGGGAACTGTAGGAGAGCCCCCCCCTCCCCCCACACCTCTTCAGCCCTTGGCATCTATTCCTGTCTCTGCCCCTGGCATCACATCACATTTTCCACTGTGTGTTAAATTTCCCCAAACTTTTCTCCTATAAAGATACTTTTGATGACATTTAGAGCTCATGGGGGATGATCCAAGATGATGTCATCTCAAGATCCTTTTAAACACAATTGCAAAGAAGACCACATTCTGAATAAGGTAACATTTAGAGGTCCCAGAGATTCCCGGGGGACATGTGAGGCCACCATTCAGCCTACTGAAGTGGAATACATCAAGTCCACCCAAAGGAAGAACTGACTGACAGGGTCTGAGGCAGAAGAGCCATGAGGAGAGTTCAGGGGACCTCAGTAGCAGCCCAGAATCCTTCTGTCTAGGGACTGCCTTCCAGACATTCACCTCTGATCACCGTGTGTGTGTGTGTGTGTGTGTGTGTGTGTGTGTGTGTGTGTGTGTGTGTGTGTGTGTTCCCTCAGAGCTGGAGTTATTCTAGCAGCAAATGCTCTTACCCACTGAACCATCTCCCAGGTCCATCCCTGTGGTGATATTTTATTTGTGCAACCCAACAAGGTTTGTCTGAGGATCAGAGGAAAAAGCCAGCCAATATTAAACACAGAAGTCAGGCAATGGTAGCACATGACTTTAATCCTATCATTCAGGAGGCAGGGATCTGTCAGGATCTCTGTGAGTTCAAGGCCACACTGGGAACAGAGCCAGGTGTGGTGGCACATGCCTTAAATTCCAACACTAGTTAATCGTAAAGGTTTGGAGGTCTGTACAGCCAGACAGGAAGTGACAGAGCTGGGCAGGAAAAGGAAGTGATGTAGCTGGACAGAGAGCAATGAGATAGCAGAACAGAAAGGCATATAGGCATGGGTATACAGGAAGTAGGTCTCTTTAGAAGCTGGGGGTTGGTAAGGTGAGGTTGACTGTGGCCTTTCCTATTCCTCTGATCTCTCAGGTTTTAACCCTGATATCTGGGTCTGGGTTTTTTATTTAATAAGACCGTTTAGCAATTTGTCTACACATCCCCCTGCATTGTTTTGCTTACAGATCCAGTTTCCCTCCAGGAAGGACGGTGGTTTGGCTGAGTTGGCTGCTTTTCTCCTGGTGGGGCTGGAGGGCAGAGTGCTGGGTTTTCAAGTGCAACAGACAGAATGAAATTAGTAATTCAAAGACAGGGCCACCCATGTGTTGTCACTCAAAGGAGGGTCACAAATAACTGGTGTCCACTACAGTCCAACCCTGGGTTTCTCAACACACCTCACGCATGCACGTGTGGAAACTGTCACATATAATCCAAACACTGATCCCCTCTCCGAAGGGAAAACACCCCCAAATCATGTCCTGTTAATGGATCCAACTCGTAAGTTCATTCTTCCATTGGTGCCACTTATCCTTCCTCAATATTCCGAAAAGAGCCAGCGGCTGTCACCAGCACGCTCTGTGAACGAGACACGAGTGAGGAGATGAGAGCCTCAGCCTGAGGACCCCGCGGCCTCATCACATTGCTGTGACACCCGGAGGCTTTTGCAGGCACGGAAAATGTGATCTATTTGCCGTGTCAGATTTACCCTGCCTTTGGCTGGCCCTTCAGTCATTGAGATTCACTATCTGATAGGGTGACCTAACCCTTTATTCCTAGAGACTCTGAACCCTTGAAAGTGCTGGGAGATGCCTCAGGGAATCCCCTGGTGTTGCTTAAAACTCCTTGATGCCTTCTCTCTGTGTAGCAGTACCGGAATTTCCCCTTGATGGTATAGCTGATTACCCAGCTCAGCACTGTGACTCCCTTTATATTTGTATTCTTGAGGACATGAGCAGAAATGCCCAAGTGACAGACTCAATCTCCAATTCAGGGAGCTCACTGCTGTATCCATTAAGGAAGTGTTCTGCTCATGGGCACCCAAACCTCGAAATTTGCAAAACTCAAACCACAGAGCTAGGAGGCAATGGATCTGCCAGTGGATCAGTGTGCTTCTTTGGAACCACACATACAATTCTTCAACGGTGAGCACCTTTTTATGCAGCCAGCATACATCAGTGGTCCACACGAGCCCATGGCTGTGCTTCCTGTTGGAGTCCTTGCCAGGCATGCTTCATTTCTGTCTAGGTGGAGGACACAGTACCCAGTTTCAAATGGGCATCTTTAGATACATGATTACTCGATGTCCATAGTTAACCTGACATTCATCTTCAAACCCCAACAACAAAGCAAAATCTGACACCAGAGCCCGTTACATGAGAAGAGTATGTGCCCTTCACAATGTGGGAGATAAATCCAGTATGTATGTATCCGTGTAATTCTATCATTTCCCTCCTGTTTTCCCTTCTCTCCCTCCCCTCCCTTCCCTTCCTTCCTCTTTCTGGCACATATGTAACGTGTGTGCATGTGTACACAGAGACAAAGGGTTAATGTCATGTGTCTTCCATGATTGCTTTCCACCTTGTATTTTGAGACAGTCCCAGCCCTCCTGGCCTAGACATTCTTCAGGAGCCAGGGCAAAACCATGCTGGGTTCACTGGAGGCCATACTTAGTGGGATTTATGGGAAGAAAGCACAAAAAAGTTCAGTCCAGCACAATGTCTTCAGAAATCTTTTATTCCCTTCCTCTACAGGATGCCAAAGGATCTGGATTCCGTAAGGTCCAATTCATGTGGGCTAGCATTTGGTCCAAGATTCATTAGCCAACGCATCCTGTTGCTAGAGCTCAGCCAGCTCCTGGAGCTAGGAGAGAAGGCCGAATCTCTGCTAACTGATTCTGTCTCAAAATCAGACTGGCCCCAAATTACATTTTCCCTCTGAAACAAACACCCCTCCCACCCCCACCCCCACACAATCTATTTCTACAAATATACCCACAGCTGATGGTATCAATTAACAAGTTTTTGCAGTTCTGTTTGGGCCAGAGAACCTTTCCTGTCCATCTACTTTTAGCTTTCCAGGCCAAATTGATTCCACCTTCCAGCTAAGCAAACTTGAGCAAGCAAGAATCTGTGACCTCTTACACTGAGAAAGGCTGTGAGCTGTAGGCATAAGTTTTACAGGGTCCTGGGTTTCTCTCACACTCTCAGTGGGCCATGCCTCTTGCAATCCTATTCAACCAATGCCAAACTCCACAAAGGTGTGAATTCAGCCAACAACCAGTTACCAACTTTGGAATTCTAACTTGGCTGCACTCCAAGTCTTAGGAGATTCTTTACCATAGAACAGAAGTACTCTTTATTTTGTGCCAAATAAATAAATTACCAAAACATTATCTGGGCTTGCTCAATTGACTTTCCTTTGATATCATTCAATGGATCTAGAAACCACAGGTTCCATCATACAAGCTGGGCCTTGCTAACTTGTAACTGAACTCTGCTGGATACTCCGAGAACTACACTACCCTCTCTGATCAAATGATATCAAATGACCCCAAAAGTATGTCTCTTTATCACTGAGACTTCAGACCACTGACTTTCCAGGCTGAAGAATAAGCAGCCACCTCACCTGTTGTCTTAGTCAGGGTTCTATTGCTGTGAAGAGACACCAGGAGCACAGCAACTCTTGTAAAGCATTCACTGGGGCTGGCGAACAGTTCAGAGACTTAGTCCATCGTCATCATGGAAGGGAGCATGGTGGCATGCTGGCAGACATGGTGCTGGAAAAGGAACTAGGAGTTCTACAGCTGGATTGGCAGGAAGAGCGAGGGCCACACTGGGCCTGGCTTAAGCAGCTGACACCCCCAGTGACACACTTCCTCCAGCAAGGCCACACCTACTTCACACATCCCAATAGTGCCACTTCCTATGGGCCTATGGGGGCCATCTTCATTCAAACCGCCACACTTGTTTTGCCCCATTAAAGCTGTGATGGTTAACTTGTCACCTTGACACAATCTAGAATCACCTCAGAAGAGGTTCTCAATGAGGGACTATCTAGACCAGGTAGGCCTGTGGGCTTTCTGTGGGGTACTGCCTTGATTACATGAACTGATGTGGGAAGACCCAACCGAAACGTAGGCGACACCATTCCCTAGGTATATGTTCGGAACTATATGAGTCTTTCTCTCCTCCTCTTTTTTTTTTTTTTCCCCCGAGACAGAGTTTCTCTGTGTAGCTTTGTGCCTTTCCTAGAACTCACTCTGTAGACCAGGCTGGCCTCGAACTCACAAAGATTCTCCTGGCTCTGCCTCCCAAGTGCTGGGATAAAAGGCGTGCGCCACCACCGCCTGGCTCCCTCTCATCTTGACTGTAGGATGGGACTGCTACGTCAAGTTCCTGTCTTGGCTTCCCCAGAATTGTAAGCTAAAATAAACCCTTTCTCCCCTAGGTTGTTTTTTGTTGGGGTATTTTATCTCAGCAACTGGAAAAGAAACCAAGACAACAGCCAGGTAATTTTAAACATCCCACATTACTGGAGGATATGTTGCCTACAACTCAACTCTAGTTTCAATTTATGTTATCAGCTAGGAATATGTGGTTGCAAACAACAAAACAATTGCATGGGATAGACTGGCTGAAAGTAGAATTAAATGACCAAGTTTAAAGAACAAGGAATGAGTTGGGTGTGGTACCACACGTCTCTAATCCCAGGAGAGGCAGAGGCAGAGGCGGGCTGATCTCTGAGTTTGAGGCCAGCCTGGTCTACAGAGTTGCAGGACAGTCAGGGTCATGTAGAGAGATGACGACGACGATGATGATGACGATGACAAAAAAGGAAGAGGAGAAGGAGGAAGGAAAGCAGATATGAAAGGAGAAAGGAAGGGAGAGAAACACAAAGACTGAGGTATCAGAACCCATTAAAATAGCTGAGTGACATCTGCCTCCACTTGGATCACTCTGCTCAAGCTAAAATTTCCTTAAGAGTGAGTCTAACTGGTCTGAGTTGGATCCCACACCCTCCGATGGCCTGAGGGACAGATAAGAACAGCTATCACAGACGTTCCCACCAGGATACTAACAGCACAGTGTCTCCCTGAGGAAAAGTGGAATGCTTTCATTAAAATCAGAGTAAAGGACCCCAAGTAAGCGTATCCTTTACCACGGGGTGAGAACAATAGACAGGTGACTCAGCTGAGCAGCATCAGAAACCCAAACAAAAAAAAGCAGAAAGAGTGATTCCAGCACCCTGTGGTACACAGTAGCATGTCAATGTCTGCCAATCATAAAACTTATAGTGCCTCCACTGGAGAGCGAGCACCCAACTCTGGTCTGAAAAGTCCAGGATTAGCACAGCCCCAGCGAGGTGCCCACATCTCTCAAGGGGGATTCACAGGGAAGTTAGGTCTGTGACAACTTAGCAGCCACCATGTGAGTGTCAGAGTTCCCAGGAGACCAAGGGAAACCGGACAGATCCCAGGTAGTCCTCGGAGTGTTATTTTCATGGGCCCCAATTTCATCTACAAAGTGGAGAGAAAGTTCAGGAGTGACTGGTGCCCGAGGTGAGCAGGGTACATGGGACAGATCAGGATGTCTGGGACTTGGGGATGTGATGTGCTTGTCAATGATGAAGGAATAGTTTCTCCTTATTTACTGTGACCTCCAGCTAGGACCCTCCCTACTGAGAGAGACAGTATTCTATAGGGATGCTCTCATTTAAGCTCCTCCTCGATTCAGCTCCCATATTACAAGTCCAGAGCTAGGGAAGTCTATATGGTCACATAATTCCATACCCAGTCCCTTTTCAGTTCAAAGGTAAACTAAGCAAGTTGTTACTGTTCAAATATGCAATGTCCCTCATGGGCTGAGTGCCTAACCCCCAGGTTGGGTGCTATTTGGAGGAGATAATGGATACTTTAGGAGGCAAGGCCTTGTTGAAGGAAGTCACTAGGGGCCTTTGAAGGATATACCTAGTTCCTGTCTCACCCCCTCATGGCAGACCTTTCCTGTCCACCATGAAAACGCCCCTCCATCACATGCTCTAACTAACCACCATAATGCTTTGGCCAAGGAACTATGGACGAGCAGTACAGCTGTTCTCTTGGGTACCTGGGCCACAATGATGGGAAAGTACTAATACACAAGGAGATCACATTAGAAAAGGGGTATGTCTGTGAATCCTTTTTTTTTTTTTTTTTTTGAGGCATTAGGTGCCTTTCTGAGGTTCCCAGAGTGAAGATGAACTAGTGAAACCAACAACCTTCCACATGTTTGTGCACTATACAATCCACAGAGTGGTTTCATACCCTCTTTTACAATACACATCTTGGAAGAACCCTGAATGGCGACAGGAATGATCATGAAACAATATTATCATTAGTTCGCAGATGGGGATGCCAAGGTCCATTGACAGTCAAAAGCAGTGGCGGCTTCGTGGTGCTGGATTACACCCTCTGGTACCACATTCCCATCATAATCACTTTGTTTGGAAAACCTAAGTCCCTAGGTACCATGAAGGAAAGGGCTCTGAAGTGTGAGTCCTTGGGAGTCTTTTCTCAAGCCCTGGATGCGGCTGTGCATGCTGACTGCAATGGTCCTCTGTAGCTAGAGTTTTCCTGCCTTGCCCAGTCAGGACAAATCTCTATCACCCGCCAGTCCCACAGCCGCTCAGACCCAATCAAGTAAACACAGAGACTTATATTGTTTACAAACTGTATGGCCGTGGCAGGCTTCTTGCTAACTGTTCTTACATCTTAAATTAATCCATTTCCATAAATCTATACCTTGTCACGTGGCTCATGGCTTACCGGCGTCTTCACATGCTTCTTGTCATGGCGGCGGCTGGCAGTGTCTCCCTCTGTCTTCCTGTTCCCTCCTTTCTCCTGTTAGTCCCGCCTATACTTCCTGCCTGGCCACTGGCCAATCAGTGTTTTATTTATTGACCAATCAGATATGTATTTGACATATAGACCATCCCACAGCAGTCCTCACTGACTACCAGACATCATATTTTGGGCCAGCCAGTCCCTATTCCTGAGGGTAGAAAATTCTCTAGTTTGCTACATTGAGAAGTTCATTTTGTTGGCGAATCTGACCAGGTATGTCTTTCAGAATCCTGATGGCTAGGAAGAATAACGCCAGGAAAGATGCTCAGTATGCAACACTAAGTTCAGACTCACGAAGAGATTTAGTGCATCACCAAGAGAATATGCATAGATCATGAGTGATGCTATGAAGGATATAGGAAGCAACATGTTTGTGAGCAGAGACATCTCCCCCCAGCTTGCTTCTCTGCTATGTATAAGCAGCATGATCATTACCTCAGCATTTTCTCTCTTGGAGTGTTGATGTCAAGGTTAGGCACAATAAACACTAAACATTAAACAAACCAATAAATCACAGAAAAGACAGAGTGTGCAGTCTCCATAGAGCCCTTTATTGTCTGGGAGAGAAAGTGAGCAGCAGACATTGGCAAAGGAGCCTGCTTTTTACAGATGGCAAACCAGATTCATTCGTATACCTGAGTCCACAGTTGGGGGAGTCTCAGAATGAGAAGTGAACTCCAGAAGCCTGGCTTGAGTCTGGACTCTTGACATGGCCCAACTTGGGCCTTGGTTACTTCCTTCACCAAAACAAGGGGCTGGCTGATTATAAATGTTAGTGGCCTAAGAGGAAAGACTCCTCAGTTGGCATAGGGTTGGGGAGTTTGCCATCCATGACCTTGGAGCCTTGCAAACAGTCCAAAGAGGAGGAGGTCTGTTTACTCGGTTGTAAGACACATACCCGGCACAAATGCAAACACAGATCCTAAAGCTCCTAAATGAACTTCCTCAGTGTGCACACCCATGCAGTGAGTACACAGAGAATCAGAACTTGACGTCACCCTAAAGCCCTCCTCGTGTTCCCATCCTGGTGCCACCCACAGCCATCAAAAGGAAGATCTGTCTTCCCTGTACCTCCTGGATGTGCCAGGGCAGCCACACTCATGAACTCACTGCAGCTCTGCTGACCTGCACAAGACCTGCCCAAGGTCAAGGCAGTCAACATTCCAGCAAGGATGAGCAAAGGGCCAACAAGGCTCCACCCCTGGTGAGTAGCTCTTGGTTGTAGATGGCAGCTAGGGGAGGGGGAGTCCATTTTCCTCAGGCCCCCTGGTAGGTTGACCATGTTCCAGTGGGTGACACCACACTCATGCACCAACTGAATGCAATGGGTTATTAGAGAGAGAGAGAAGAAGAAAAAGGATACTAAAATGAAACGGGATGTGGTGATGGGGCTCTGGGATGAATTAGAGACTAAGACCAAAACACACTGTATATATGTATCAAATCCTCAAAAATAAATCCAAGTATTAGATAAACAAGATTTGTTTTCCCACTGAACATCAAAGGTTTCTTTGGTTTTGAAGTTGATATCATTAGAATTGTACAATATACATTCCTTTGTGCCTGCTTTCTTGTTGGGATGACGGTAAAATGCATTTGAAAACTGCCTTTTTGATCATTTTAAGTGTACAGTTCAGGGGCAGAACATGCATTCACACTGTGACACAGGCACCACCAGACACTACCCCTCCTCAGACCTCAGCCTGCAGAGCTGAAACTCCTGCTCAACACTAAGTCCCCATTCCTTCCTCACTCCCTCCAACATTCTGTTCTGCCTATGAATCTGACTACTCTAGGACCTTGTAAGTGAAAGAATATATATGCTCTTTTATGGCTGACTTATTTTACTTATCATAATGTCTGAGGTTTATTCGTGTTGTAACATGCATGAGAATGAATACCCTTTCTTTTAAAGAACTGAGTAATGTCCATTATACATACAAACCGTATTTGTCAGTTCATCCAACAATGGACATGTCTCTCACTTTACTCTAGAGACCAGCCAGGCTTTTGTGTCCAGTGAGAAACTAAACATACAGGCAGACAATGGACAGACTATTCCCACAGACAGCTATGACTTTCCACCCACCACAGACTGCTCAGGAAACCAACTCTATTCGTACAGCCAACAACAGCCCAGGAGGCAGCCTGCTACCAGCCAGATCTTACAGGCAGACAGCTTGCTATCTCTGGTGGCAGTTCAAGAAGATGAACCATAACTGCTGTCACCACCAGCCTAACAAGGCTAGGCCTCGATTAGTACCCAGGCTTCCATAATTTCTGCCCGTTTCCAATGAGGACCAACCAGCAGCACAAAAATGTCATTAGCTGGCCTAGGGCATCCCCAGCCCACAGCTCCAATCAAGGCTTTCCATGGTTTTCCACTGTAGAGTGAGGTTCCCCGATCCTACTTTCTGCCTTTGAGTGTCTGCTCAAGTCTAAGTGTGACAGAGCAAGCTCTAAACAAACCACCTTTGCTTTTCTCATCTGGTCAGTCTTGGCTTTCTCCCACAACAGTTATTGATTCGTTTTCAGTGCTGTGTAGTATTCCACTGTAGCAGTTTACATAACTTATCTACTCTATTGTCACTGGGTATCTGGATGGCTCCCTTTTACAAAAGGAAGGACTATGACCATACCACCATGAATGCACTTGACCTCTTCTGGTCTCAGAAGGTAAGATTGTGCTAGGTTAGTACTTGGATGGAGACCACCTGGGAATACCACTGTTACAGGCTTACGACACAGGCCCATAATCCCAGCTACGCGTGCAGCTGAGGGAGGAGGACTGCTAACTCAAGGCCTGTCTGGGTACAGCTCGGACAACTTAGTGAGACCCTTTGTCACAATAAAATACGAAGAGAGCCAAGGCTCAGTGGCAGAGTGCTTACCTAGCATGCATAAGACCCTAGAATGCATGGGACTCTAGACTCAGTTTCCAGCAGTGTGATGATTAGTTATAATAATAAACAATGCCATGAATATGCATGTACATGCCTTGTAGAAATATGCACATAGTTCCGTTGAGGAACTACCCAGGAGAGCTGCTGGGTCCCAGGTAAACTCACCAGTAATCAAGAGCTCAGCTGCTCCATGTCCTCACCTACCTTTAGTGAGTCCTCTCTTCTGTTTGAGCTGCTAAGGTGGGTGTGCAGGACCAGCACACTTGTTTTGATACGTTCTTGATTAAAGTAGAATACTCTCTCATAATGGCACTGCAAACACATGAATCTTTTAATACCAGTCCCTTGATCAAAAATTCCTGATGGGAATCTCTCTCTCTCTCTCTCTCTCTCTCTCTCTCTCTCTCTCTCTCTCTCTCTCTCTCTCTCTCTTACACACACACACACACACACACACACACACACACACACACACACAGTCTTTCATTCACCCTCCCATCCTCCCGTGGCTTCACACACAGTCCTCTCAATGCTGCCTCCTGCTTTGTTTTCTTTACAGCACATTACCCTATTCTGAAAATTATTATCTGTTTACATGGTACACAGACTTGCTATGAGTTGGATACAGACTTGGATATAAGTTCCAAACTAAACCAACAGTGTGCTGTCCTGCATCAGTGACTCAAAACTCGTAAGCATCACTGTCTTGGAGGGTGTGATTTTTCTGAAATGGGGGACATCTCTTGGCAAAGTTCCAACAAGGAATTCTTGAGTGTCTGCATTTCTACACAGTCCTCTCTTCTAAAGTCAACAGTAAACATATAGAGTACTTTATACTTAGTTGCAAATAAGACTTGGTTTGCTCTTTTCTATTTATAAACAAGATTTAAAAAAAAAAAAAAAACCACACATTTGGACATTGTACAGGACAACCAGCATATCTGTCCCTGTTGGAGAGGTGCTGGTATGGCTGCTACGGCACCACTCCAAAACACTCCCATGCATTTCCAAAAGCACCCCAGTGGGTAGTTCTGTGGGCTGTTGAGAACAATGCAGCCACTGGAAGGAAGCACTGAGGACAAGCTGACTATCCGAAAGGCTGTCATATGCCAATTACCTAATATAAAATTACAGCATTGTTCCTCTCTCTGGGCAGATTGAGAATCTGACCAATAGGAATATTTGTCAACCCTGGCAAGAGTCCGAAAGGTACGCTTAGTGTTCCAGGGAGTGAAGTGCACTCATTAGGCAACAATAAAAATGCCATCACTCCAACTCCAAGAAAAGCAGAAGAGCACAGAACGACAACATTAAATATTACTGAACAACTCCACTTGCAAGATCTGCACTGACTTTTCCACATCCATCTGTCTGCTCCCTACTACTGGGTGAACTTTTATGATTAAAGGAAATCTGGGGTCATTCAGGCTGGGTAATTCCTGGATGAGGATGCACCACCCAAAGGTGTGGTCCCACTACTTCATCTTGGATGCTGGCCCATGTCTGACCTGGCTGTGCGAGGATTCCCAAGCAGCTCTGCACAGGCTCCTGTCCCAGCCTGTCTTTCCGAGTGCTCATTCCCTCCCTTCCTCCCCACCCTCTGCTGACCTTCTTCCTCACTTCTCAAGTTTCCGGATGCTTCCTGATGCCTCAGCAGCACTCACTCCTCTCTGCATTCACAGGCTGGATACTTCCTTCAGTCAGTCTCTCTGGTGATGCTTCTGTACTTGGCTGTTTATCAGGATCTATAAGAACTAGGTCCAGTTGCTGACCCAGAAGGAAACCTACTACCATTGTTTTGCTGAAGAGTCACGTGGCCAAACCATTTTCTAAATACATCTATACTCATGGTTTAGTGCAGTGTCCAGCTTCCATCAGAAAAGCCTCTTACTGCAGCTGGCAGTGGTTGATACAGAAACCTGTAAGAGTGATGATGGAATGCCTGGCTCCACATGAGACATTATGATACCCCCCCCACACACCCACACACCCCCACAGGTCAGGAACGCCTCAGAAGAGGGACAGGAAAGAATGTAAGAGGTGAGGATGGAGAGATGTGCAGCAAAGTCATCTGTACACAACACAGCTGTTGTACTCATGAGCCCGGTGCACAAGTCTGGCACAAGAGTGGACTAATCAATGCTTTATCACAGACGGGGAAGGGGACCAGGGGGCCTCATGCCTTCCAGAGGGACTCCTGGCAATTAATGCCTGGAGGAGGGCCACTTTATTCAGTAGTGTAGCTGCAGATACGTTAGCCTTGCTCCACCAAATAACTTCCCACCTGCATTCAGGCAGTGAGCCATGCACACAAGGAAGAACAAGGGGGGCGGCGCTCACTGAACAGAGGGGTACCAGTGGAAGGGAAACGAGTGAGGGGAATGGGGGTGAAAACGACGAAAATTCATTACATAAATGTATGAAACTGTCAAAACGATAAAAACGACATAGGACCCACGGGAGTATAGTAAGCAGCTGGGATGTAGTAGTGCTCCCAAAAACTTGTTATACTGTGTATTTAATAAAAACTTTAATTGAATTTGTATTTAGAAAACAACAACAACAACAAAAAAACCCCATGTCCATTTCAGTTCATTGTAATAGTATTGCCAACTAGCTCCGTCTGTCACCAGTGTCCAGCAGCTCACCTCCCTCCTGGCTGTGGGCCTTAGAATATACACTCAACAGCATCAACATCCACAACAACACTGTACAGCACTGACATGCATGGAAACAAACCTCCCTTTTGAGGAGGGACAGTCTGTGGTCTACAGGACAGTTTATTTAAAACAATGGTGACAGGTGCTGGGGAGGGGTGAGGGGACAACTCCAACACAAGAGCAGACAGCAAGTCCCTCAAGTTAAAAACAACGGCAGTGGAAGAAGCTACGTCTCACACATATACAAACCGCTGACCTTGATTATTTACATCCAAACCTTACAAAATAGCATTTCAAGTCAGCACTTAAGCCAGTGTTATTAGTTTTCGTTACAAAACATTAAAGCTACAAATTTCACATTTTTTAAATTGTACATCAGCAACAGCATTTAAGATTTTTTTTTCTCCAAGTTGGTCTGAGTGCAGGCTGGTGGAAGAGACCAAAGAACATGGATTCCAAAGATGATGAATGTAATCTTAATAAAAATTCAAACACAGTGCTCAAAAGAAGGGTGAGGAGGGTGAGGGGTGTGTTCTGGGCAGGAACAACTTCCCCAAAATAAAGAACTGCAATCTTTGGAGGCTGCACGGTATGCTGGGAAGGACAGTGGCATTAGAACCGGACTCTGCTACACTCTGCTGGCATGACCTTGAGGAACAGGCATTTCCAGAGCCTCAGTTTCCTGGTCCACAGAACGGAGAGACACCCGTATCTCTCAGAGCTATCAAGTTTTGGCAGAAAGGGGGCTGTTCAGATTGCCCATGTCTTCCTAACTTTTCAGGTATCCGTCCATTTCACTTAGGCTGGTGAATTCACTAGCATGCAGCTGTTCATAATATTCTGCTATTAGTCTCTGAGCATCTGCAGGGTCTAAAGTGATGCCATCTCTCCCACTCCTGATATTAGACGGGGGTATTGAGTTTTAAATGGTAAAATAAATTTCTAGCATCTGCCAGGTGCTACTCTACAGTGTCAAAGGACTCAAGACTCAATGCCTGAGGCTTCAGATTGCCATTTCCATCTATCCACTAACCCAGCAACCTTCCCACTCCCAGCCAGTCAAATTCTCATCCAATTAATTGGGGTTGAAGAAAAAAATACATAAGAGATATCAACAATAGAAATGTGCTTCAAATTTATGAATGGGAGCACAACTAGAACATGTTTAGAGACTATGAGGTTTTGTTTGTTTTCTTTTTGAAAAGAAAAGTTAGGTGTGGGTCATGGCTTCTCAGAAGTAGAGAGCCCAGAGTTCTGTCAGCCTGAGTCACAAACACTCAAGCTCCAGGGAATCAAGATGCGATTCCTGGGATTCAGTCCTCCAGGAAAGCATGGCTTGCTCCCCGCCTGTCACTGGACAACACACACGCCCTGCAAGGAAATTTCCTTGATCCAAAACAATTGACTTCTGGCAAAAGGCTCTGTTCAGCTGTACTGCTGATACAGAGATGCTTGAAACCAAATAAACTCCAGATCTAGGTTCACGGCTGTAGAACAGTCACAGGAAAATAGCTTTTGGATCTTGCTTCAGAAGGGAGCCATGGGCTTTCTCCTTCTGCCCGGCCAAGCCCAAAGCACTTTTCTTCCAGAGGAAAGAGCTCCGATGATGGGCTATTATGCAAGCTTGGTGCTCTGGGTTTTTAAAAACTTACTTGACTGGGGGATGTGACTATTAATTCAGCTGGTTTTTAACCTTAAAACAAAAAAACAAAAACAAACAAAAAAAACAACCCACACACACCTAAACATAGTCTTCCTGAGAAGACACGGTCACTTCATTCTAAGCATTGAGGATTTTCCTGTTTTTGTGACTAGCCCCACAAAGTGATGCTATGGATCCAGATCCAGTGTTGTGGGAAGGAAATCTTTCAAATTCAATTTCATCGTATGAGAAATAACTCAATGAGCCCACAGGACTCCTGTGAAACCTGTCATGCACCTAGCTCGGTGTCTGACACGTGCTACCCAGGGAAGGCTAGCTGTCATGTATCATTCCAGCAAGATCTGCAAATTGTCCTCTCATTCTCTGAGCTACATAGTTCCTTTGCTAGCCAAGTCCTGCAGATCAGCTGCCTCTTGCATTTTTTAAAGCTTGTTTTAACTGCAAAGAACAGAATCTGGTCACAGAGGAGAACATCCCCTTCCTTTTTATCGACTCTCAGGTTAGGGAGCAAAAGCAATTATGGGAGTTGAATTTCAGTATCCACAGGTGCAACCCAATCGTGGCTCCCATCAGAGAGAAGAGATAAGAAGAAAATAAAAGGGCAACTGTCTTTCCCAGTTTCTTCAGACTGCAGTTTGGAGCCAAAGGTGCAGGGCATAACTCTGTAAGTGTCTTTTGCAAAGCCTTCTACTCTGCCTCGGGCCTTCTGTGAGTGCTTGTCTGGACCTGGGAGACAAGGAACCCTGCAAGGAACCCACCGGTATGCCGAGACTGACATGGCTCCTCTGGGGGGCCCTTCCATAGCAGCTCAAGGATCAAAGAGGCAAGGCAAGAGCAGGAGTCCTGGGACAACTTGATGAACAGTGGTAGTTTCCTTCTCTCAGTGAAGAGCTCTTGGTTCAGCGGCCCAGGGGAGGAGCCCTGAGTTCCGGTCCCTGCTCTGACTCGGACTCCGTCTGTGACGTTGGCAATGGTACCCCTCCTCTCATTTCCCACCTCCACAGCACACCGTCAGACCCCTTCCAGCTACATCTCCTCCCAGCTCCGGCATTCTGTGGACCACTAAGCCTCCTATGAGCGAGTCCCAGACCCTTGCCAGACCCTCCACAGTGAATGAAAAGAATAAAACAATCACATAAATTGAATGTGGACACAAAAGCAATCCATCCCCTTTACCCTGTAGTAAGAAACGCAGAGCAAATGCCACATGTGATTTTGCACACGAACAGTGAGGCCCACAAAACCCCTTTCTTTTTTCTGGACTCGACAGTCCCGTTGGCTGGAGAGCTCTTGGTAGGCCGTCCTTTCAGCAGATTGTGTCCCCTGTTAAGGCACTGGGCAGTATCTGGGATGTGACTTTAGGCAGCTGGGAGAGCAGGGATGGATGAAAGGTGTTGAAACAGCAAAGGCTAATTTGCAAAGAGGCTGCCAGGCTCCTCCTAGGACTCAAGGAGCAAACTCAAGTTCTCCAGGCCTTCCCCTGGTGTCCCCAGCAGCTTCCGAGGCCTGGGATGACCCTATGAGGTTCATCACTGTGGTGGCACGACCATCCCAAGACTAATTTTTCCATGAAGCCCTGCAGTGGGTGAGGCTGACTCCTGGGATTCGGTGACCACCTAAGAGCCTCCCAGTGTCCTCTGCTCTCTTACTCCACAGTACCATAATCTCACGGAAAGAGACAGAGTGTCTGAAACTGTACCTGTACAGAGACACCACCACAGAGTGGGGGATCTATTTATAATTTATATATATGTGCATATTTATATATTTTTAAAAAAGTCTTCCAGAGAGAGCAACCAAAACTATTACAAGAAAGAAAACAAAAAGACGGTGTAAAATTCTCCCAGCTATCACTCAACTAGGAGTCTCTGATCCTGGGGTCTAAAATTCTGAGTTAAAAGCGCCAATCCAAACCCTTCAATCTGCCCGTGTAGAGACGCACACTGGACGGTACGCACACGCCTGTCCAGGGAGCCCTTCCCATGGCGCACATTCCTGAGTTCACAAAGGTGCTGTGGAGAGAAGACAGAGCGGAAGTGCTGGCTAACAGACCCACAACCCAGAAGCCACCAAAGGCCTGGGCTGGTGCCGTCAGAAATTCTGTTGCCTCCTCTTCTTGGCTTCAATGGCATCCAGGATGGGCTGCCGCTTGGACCGGTACTTCTGCCGGATCTCTTCCATCTCCTGTTCCATCATGGGGTCAAGGGCCAAAAGCCTCTTCTGAAGGTCCTCCACAGTCCAACTCTTAAGCTAGAAGAGAAGTGAGGAGTACTGTCACCACAATGTCTAAGCTGAGAAGCCCAGCCTCCTCCAGCATCCAGAAGGAAGGCATCAGGAGGAGGATACTGTGGACAGAGTCAAGCGGTAGGGGCAGCTAGAGAGTGACAACTAATTCCAATGCTCATAGGCCAGAGCTGTTGCAACCATGCATCCCTGAGAAACTCTGAAAACTAATTGTTTTAATTTAATGTGCCCTGAACAAGAAGTAAGGTACATATTCATTATATATAGTAACTTACTGTATGAAAACTAATGCTGCTTCCTGCCTGATCCATGAGAGGAGCAGGGGCAGCACCCATGGCTCTCTCTGAAACTTACCCTGGAGGCCTGTTCAGTACAGGTGAGTCACCTCCTTTCCCCCGCCCCTCAGTGCCATGCACAGCCATAGTAATTCCCACTAACATTCACCAGAGTCAAAACAAAGTAAAGCCAAGCATTCTGTGTGGTTCTCTATATGTGGCTTCTGAACATATGGATACAACCTTTGGCTGGAGAAACCCTGAAAATTCCAAGATTAATTTTAAATACAGAGAGAAAAGAACCTGATGTATAAATTAATGATGATGGCTAGTACTTACATGGTGAGCACCTGAACCAGACAGACTGACTTCCTAAGAAAGGATAGGAATGTTTTGTTATCCCCATGCTACAGGATGGACAAGCCAAGGATGAGTGACTAAGGAACCTGACCAACATCTCCCAGCTAGTAAGTGACAGGGTCAGAGCATGCACCCAAGCAGGATAGCTCCACAGGTCGTGCTGAGCCAGCTTTGCAAAAAGGCAGACCAGACCAGCACAGCCCTTTGCAACAATTCATGTTTAAACAGGGGTCTTGCAAATGCCAGAAGACTGGCAAATTATGGTCTTAGACTGGTACAAAGCACACAGCTTGTAAGCCCAGCACTTGGCTGGGGGGGGGGGGCGGGAGAGAGGAGGGAACGGGACAACCACACAGCAGTAAGCCCAGCACCTGGGGGGCACAGGCAGAAAATTACTGAGAGCTGGAGACCAGGCTGGTTCACATAGCCAGTTCCAGGCCAGCCAAGACTACATAACATTACCTATCTAATCTCCAAAGAAAGATGGAAAAGGAAAGCAATTTACCAGTCTTCCTAAGATGCTGGTATCTACAGGAGGAGGAAGTGACGTTTCATCAGGAATACTGTAAGAATTCAATGCAGTCTGCTGCCCTAAGTGTGAAGTGTGGTTGAATTTTACACAAGGGCAGTCCCGGCTGGCAGAGGTGTGAGTGAATGCCAGTATTATCCACACTGGGTGGTGAGATCACTCTGCTGCTCCCGAGAAGTACAGGGTTCCTAGAACTCACAAGGGCTCTGTTGTGCCCACATTTATAACCCTATCATATCCCCCAGTCGGCCCCGCCTGAGGCCACCACAGGAACACATTCTAGAAGGGGGTGAAGGAGCCCCTTTCTGCCCACCTTCCTCAGGAGGTAGGGCGTGAACGAGCGTTACAGAGGCCTCCTTAGAAATGGTTTGGTGTGACCTGTCACCACAGGACTTTCTCTGGCTGGTTTCAGGGAAGTTTCCGAGAAGGGAGAAAAGCCCACCAGTGTAAGATGAAAGGCTCGTTGTAACGGCAGGATGGAAAGACTTTAAAGTATGGGGAATGCTGGAAAGTTGAGCTGAAAAACTGTGTCTTTTTTCCAGGTTGTGGTTTTATACCACCTTGGAGGCTTATTTTTTTTGGCCCAGCAATACCCCGAAGACTGATGCTTGCCCAGTCTTTTCAATTCCTCCAAAAGAAAACACCCCAAGCCCAATACCGAACGTTACTGGTAGCTAAGAACTTAATCCTTAGACCGCTGTCTGTGTAACCCTGAAGAAGCAACTTCCGGCTTGAGCCTCAGTCCCCTCTGAAAATACAGAGAGCTCTAGTTCCTCCCCAATGGGCTTTAAGGAGACTCTGGAGATCATGGGTGCCATGAATGTGGTACTCTTGGCTCAGAACTTCTACAGTGCACGTCTGACAAACAGTGAGCCCTGATTCAAGAAATGCTGGTGACCACAGCTGTTATTACCGACATCCCAGGCATCTAATCATCTTCCATAAACAAGCTGTGTGTGAAACTGATTCAAGTAGAACCATACAAGTAAAGGGGAAACACTATCTTACTCACTTGTTTTAACAATACCTAAAGGCTGGTACTTTCCACAAGGTCCACTAACTCAGTTTAACAAAATGTTTCATCCATCCATTTCTGAAATGCTCACTACTGAGGATACACAAGACACTTAGATGAAACAAAGAAAACAGACGCCACCACCCCGGTAACACAGTATGTCAGTAAATACCCTCATGTCAGAGGGGCTGCCCGCTCTGACAAAGACAGAAAACAAAGGAAGGGAGCTGGCCTGGAAGAGGGCTGCCCGCTCTGACAAAGACAGAGAAAACAAAGGAAGGGAGCTGGCCTGGAAGGCAGACTTGCTTCTCACCCGTGCATCAGGACAGAATGAAAAGGAAACTAAGGAACTGCACAGATGTCCTGACGTGCTCGGCGGCTGCAGGTTAGCCCCTTCTCCCCTGAAGGCCTCTGTCTCCACATGGTTCTCAGACACCCTCACAAGTTCAGGGTGTCTCCATGGACACCTGCATCAGGACTGCCTGTGAAAATGACAGTCCTGAGTATCAGCCCAGATGCCACGGGAAGTCTGGAACCTTAGAGAAACTGCTCAAGTATTTCTTATACATCCCCAAAGTGGGAAGCACAAGTCTACATCTATCTTTCTATTTATCTGTTAGCAAAATTCTCACAAAACTGCTGCTTGATCTAAAGCTTCTTTGAGGTTCCTAATTTCTAAGCCACTCTGTTGTTTTTGATTCTGACCTGGCTAACAGGCACTCTTGTTCTAACGGGGCCACCTACAGTCTGACCATGGCAGCCCTTAGTCCTCTGGGGCTGATGCTATGCCTCTCTTATTAGGACACAGCCAGCAGGGCATGGCTAGGGTTTGATCACACCATCCAGATATGGATTTTCCAGACAAACAAGCTCAGACAATGGTTTTATGGCGCCAGGTATAGCATTTCACCTTCCTGGTCCTTGGTGACATAAATAAATTTCAAATGGAAATCTTGCAATAAAATATCTGGTTCTGCAGTTTTGCTATAACCAGCATCCAAAGGATCAGATTCTCAAACCAGCAATACAGTAAGTCAGAACGGTTTTCACCAGGCAAGAGGAAATCAGGATGAATATCATCTCCAGGGTTTACATATGCTCTCTGTGCTGAGACTCCCACTCACTCACATCTGTACCACATAATCCACCTCTGGACTCCAGATGCACCATATAGGATAGATCTGGCCCTACTGGCTGTCTTAGTCCCTGGAACTTGCAGCTTGCACGAAAGAGAAAGCTCTGGAGACCCACTCTGCCTTCCTGCCCACTTCAGGAATGTACCCTGGTACTCTCGGGAGCTCAACCTCACCCTGCTCCTTCCTTTCCCTCACCCTCCTGCCCACATGTAAGCGTCGGGAGTTTTATGGAGCTCATCTCTGACATGCTGGCATGATTCAAACCCCATCAGTGTTTCCTGTTTCTGCCTCAAGTCCCCTAGGCCAAGCCACCACCAACCGGCAGCAAAAACTCATCTACAAGCAGAGCAGAGCACATTACCCTGGAGAGGCCTCACCTCCCACACCAGCCTCACTCCTTACAGCCCGACCCTTGGTTTGGTCTACAGACAGTTCCCTTGGGAGTCCTCTAACAGTCCTACTTTTGTGGCACCCAGGGCCAAGAGCACAGCCCTTTTGTCACAGTGGCTTGTCATCACATTCGTAGCCTTCCAATTTCCACTCAGAGGTTCATTCCTCAGACATCACAAAACTTTTCTGACCAGATTATCCAGAGGGACCACAGCCACCACTTTATTTTTTTATTTTTAACATCACAGTTCAATGAACTTGAATCAGAGGGGCAATATAAATGATTACATGATTAATTTTATAATGAGTCTGCTGAAGTACATAAAACTTAAGCCATTCAGCCACTTTTGTCAGGACAATAAGGTTACTTTTGTAAATTCCTATTTTCTGTTTCATTTCCTGGCTAATTCCAGAGTAATTTGATTTTATGACCAGGTAAAGGCTGTGGCACGCATTCTCTCTTAAGTAAATGTGTCTGCTCATGAAAGCACATCTGGTTGTTTTTACTTATTTTACTTGTTGGAAATGGCATGGCCTCATCTAGCTTATCTGCTAAGCCTTCACTGGCTGAAGGGACGACTAGATGAATAGGTCTTCGTTTCCGTTGATGGCTTCCAATGATGACGTCACCAACCTTGGGATCCAGTAACTTCCCAACAGCTCCACCAGCCAGCCCTTCACCATGTGAGCCTCTGTGCAGGGGGGATGAGGAGGGGCAAACCACACTCAAACTGTAACATCCTCGAAGACAAACCTCAGCTGAATGAACAGTTCTGTGTTTTCTGCTGCAGTCTCAGGTCAGCCATGGGGTAAAAGGCATTGCCTAATGTAGTGTCTTCCCTCAAATGAAAAACCTCTACTATAACAATATTCCTTGGAGAAAATAATCAAAATATTAAGAAATGTGGCGCTCTGAACAAGACTAAATCACTGGCCACCTCACAGCCAAAGCTCATTACTAAAGGTGAGAGCAGACAGCACACCAATAGGATCTCGTTCTAAAACAGCTCTCATTTCAGATGGAGAACACAGAATTGGTCTCTTGACCAAAGGCATTTAGAATTTCTGGGGTCACCTGAAGGCTAATCAACACATCAGTCCTGGGTGGATGGAAAAGAACGGGAAGGCAGCATTGATTCTGTGGCTGCACTCACTCACTGCGGTCTCAAGAGCACCCAAACTCCATGGGCCATAGCCTTCCCGTTGTCTGATGGTGTGTGCTGGCTGTTCAAGACCACTTCAACACCTGAGCACAGCTGCTCTCTGACATGCGTTCAGATTTGTTTTCAGCCTAAAGTTCAGTCTTTAAGCAAGATACATGCTATCTTATAACTGGACTCTATACCTGTGCATGTAAACATATACTACTTCAGTTTCGCCAAGTATTAAGCACTGTATATTAACTGCACTGTTTTATTTAACCTGTTTATAAGGTAGGCGCTATGACTGCTCTCCTTTTACAGAAGAGGTCAGTGCAGGTTAAGAGTGGCTAAGCTGGGAGCTGGAGAGGTGGTTTAATGGTTAAGAGTGCATACAAGGACCAGAGCTCAGTTCCCAGCACCTACACCAGGTGACTCACAACCCCCTATAATACCAGCTCTAAAGGGATCTGACACCTCCGGCCACAACACAAGGATGCCTGCTCTCACATGCGCGCGCGCGCGCACACACACACACACACACACACAATTTAATCTTAAAAGTTAAAAGAGTAAGGAAGTTGCCCACAATACAGGCTACTGAAGGAAAGCAAGAGCTGTGAAAATGAGGCAATGAAAAGCGTGAAAGAGATCAGAAGTTACGAACTTAACATAAATATGTCATGGGGCCCTCACATTAAAAATGCTACTAGTGCTGCCCTGTGACTTTAGGCGAGTTACTTCACCTCTCTGAATTAGTCTCCTCATCCACAGAGCTGCAGCTTGCAGCTTTCCGTCTTTCCTCGTGTGGAACTAGGACGTGCCGACTGTGTGACCGTGCCGAAGTGACTAGACACAAAATGGTAGGTGAACATTAAATCCAATCAACCAACTCTCCTGGCAGCTTTACTGTCAGGAACACTGTTGGGCAAGATGAATAAAGAGCAAAACATCCACCAGAGAAGTGGCTCCGGGGGCAAGGGCAGTGGTTCTGAGCTCTGTCCTGGTTACTCCTCAGACTGGGCAGGTCATCTGGTGTGTGCCTCCGAGGGTCCCAGCATGTGTTCTCACAGCGTACACACTAACACCTGGAGCATGCCAGGACAAGTGCACAGAGAGAAGCTACTGCCTCGAACTCCTTGGGGAAGGAGGAAGCAGGTAATATAAACAGTGGGTGCAACTGCCTTAAGATGAACTACGAAGGTCATTTTAACCACACACAGAGGTATCTCTAGCAAACCCTGATGGGTCTTGGATTATTTTCTCAGATTCTAATATGAAGAGGAATACAAAACTGATTTCCTCTCAAAACGTCCTTAGCAACTCTGACTATGACGCTCTGAAGCACGCCATGTCACCGTCAATTCACCATCTGGCTCAGAGCCACAAAACCTCCAGCTGATGCTTCAGCACAACAGAGAATTTACAAGAATTGCACAGACAAGAGCCTGTCTGGAATCAACAAGGACAACGTAAACCAAACAACTAAGAATGCACAGCAGAGCTTCATCCCGCCTTCACAGCAAGCCCCACAGTGCACAAACAGGTAGTCGCAGCCAAGACACAGTTGAAGCCTTTGTTCTTTACTTCTAGAAACTCTCACCTTGATAGTTCCAAACACACAATGCCTGAGCACTAACAGTTCTCAAGATGCAGAATCCCCACTGAGTGGACAAGTTAGATTCAATCTGAGCCAAAAATAAGGATAAAAACCTATCTTTTGGAGTTTAGTGAAATGACAGGAAGCTTAATAAAAGCTCAAGAGTCAGATGAAGGTACCAGCTGTGCCACCCCAAACCTTCAATATACACCAGCCACTAGATACCCAGCCCAAGTGCCTCAGAGATGCTTCCTTCCATTCCACACAAACTAGCTCCATCTAGGAGCAGGGAATGTGTCCCTGATAAGATGGCATTCCCAAGTAACCAGCTAATTCACCAGATGAAGGTGAAAGCTGAGAAGCTGAGGACAGTCTCACATAACACGTGGTTAGGTGAGCACCATCAACTCTAATAGAACTTGCTCCTTATATGAAACTTGGAAGAATTTTAATGAAATAATTCCTCTGATTCAGATAATAGTTATGGAAAATCATGTTCCCATTAAGCCCTTTAAAATCTCCCTAATGCCATGTGTGGTGGCCTGTGCTCACCGTTCTTATACTTGGTAGACTAAGGCAGAAGAATCTAGAAGTGAAGGACAGCTTGGGCTACACCTTAAGGATGGGGGAGGGGTGAGTATGGTAGCACATATTTATAATTCCAGTACTTAGGAGGTAGAGGGAGGAGGATTGGGAGTTTGAGGTCAGTCTGACCTACACAGTGAGATCTTGTCTCAAAGAAAATATATAAATAAAAATGACTAAAGGAATGGAGAGATCTGGGGACTTCTCAGGTCTGTGAAAACACCGACCTCTGGACCTCCACACTTCTGCTAACTTTTCCCTCTGCATAGGAAAATGTCCATCCAGACTTCCAGCCCTGGCTCCAACTTTTCTCTGTCCTCTAATACCTTTCTTTGCTAATTTGAGAATCATCTGAAAGCTAGTAGACTTAACATATTCCCAAGCCAGTAGAAATAGTTCTGAATTAAGAAACATATCTTACACTTTAAACCTCTACTTGAAAATGACACTGATGTCTTACAGGATTCTATCAAACACTAGGAAGACATTGGGCTGTTCAGAGGTTTTAAAAGTATATAATCAATAAATACATAAGCCTAAGAGGACAATAAGTTCATTAAATAACACTGTATCAATTGCTCAAAACTGACCCATGCAGTCTAAAATCAAAACGAACAGCTCATCCAGTGTCCTGATTATAATAAAACTACAAGGAAATGGACAAAAAAAAAAAAATCACTTGGACTGGGGGTCTATCTCTGGTAGAGCACCTGTTTACCATTTCTAGGATCCTGGGTTTGACTCCTAGCACTACAAAGAAAAGATTCGCTCTGGTCCTGTTGGATAGCATTGCTCTTTAAGAAAACCTGTTTTAGGAGTAGCTCTAAATTGATACATAAACTTCATACTTAAGAAGGTCAAACTGTAAGAGGAAAACCTCCAGAAGTTAATAAACATAACCCCCTAGAATAACTGTAAATGCCTAAAGGGTGGAGGGCAAGAACAGTGCAGGATAAGATGCTCCTGACATCTGAAAACACTAAAGGGAGACACTGAGATTAGCGTCATTCTTGTAGGACATTAATCTTTCAAAGACAGGAAGATCTAAAGCACCAAGTACACCAAGCTGCTGTTTTAATGTAGCTTAATAATTTAAGAAAAGGGTTGGCTAATCAGAAAATCCCCGCGTGCTGTGGCTTCTGGGCACTTTCTTGAGCTGGAAATTTCCAAGAGAGTAAGAAGGTCAGGCTGTTTCTTCTCTGTTCCTGTCAGATTAAAGAAGCCAAAGCATCCCACATAACGTCTGTTAACCTGCAAACTGAGGCTGTGGTACCGTGGTGTATGCCTATAATTGTAAGTACTTGGGAGGCTGAGGCAGGAAGATTAAGGTTCAAGGTCAGCCTGGGCTACATAGTAGGGCTCTCTTTTTCTCTCAAAAATTCAAAGCCATTATATTATCAACATGTATGCACGCACACACACACAAACACACACACACACACACACACACACACACACACACACCCCAAATTAATTTTTAAAAAGGCACCTTCAGATGAATTAAGATCCAACTTTACACACCAAGAATAAATCACTTGCAGAAAACTAGTAAAAAGGCAAATAAACCAGCTTATAACACAGCCTCTGATTCCAGCTACCCAGGAGACTAAGGCAGGAGGATCAAAGCCAAAATGGACAACAGAGTGAGACTTTGTCTTAAAATAAAAGTAAAAAGCCAGGTGTGGTGGCACATGCCTTTAATCTTAGCACTTGGGTGCTGTGGAATAATCCTTTTGTACACTGTAAAGATTTGTCTCTCAGACTGGTTTAATAAAAAGCTGACTGGTCAGTAGCCAGGCAAGAAGTATAAGTGGAACAGCCAGACACAGGGTGCTGGGAAGGAGAGGGGCAGAGTCAGAGGAGTCACCAGCCAGATAGAGAGGTAAATGCCACAAGCCTCATGGCAGAATGTAGATGAATAGAAATGGGTTAATTTAAGTTGCAAAAGTTAGTTAATAATACAGCCTGAGCTACCAACCAAGCAATTATAATTAATATTAAGTCTCTGTGTCAGTTATTTGGAAACTGAGGGGCGGAAAAGAAAAGTCTGACTATACTCTGGAGGCAGAGGCAGGCAGATCCCTGTGAGTTCAAGGCTAGCATGGTCTACAAGCAAGTTTCTGGGCATCCAGGACTGTTACACAGACAAATCCTGTCTGGAAAAACAAAACAAAACAAAAGAAGTAAAAAGTGTCTGGGGTTAATTGCTCAGTGGTAGAGCACTTGCCTAGCATGCACAAGGTCCTGAGTTCAATGCCTAGACCACAAACACAAATAAATAGAAATGTAATAATAAAAGGAAATAGAAACTAAGTAATAGCACTGTTTTCTGGAAAGTCAATGAGCCCTACAAGCCCTACTGCTAGATACTCCTGTACATAATGAAGGATAATAGAGTTCTACCCTAAACATTGGGGTGCACAGGTACCTCAAAAGCTATATTCTCAGCCAGGCAGTAGTGGCACACGCCTTTAATTCCAGCACTCGGGAGGCAGAGCCAGGTGGATCTCTGTGAGTTGGAGGTCTACAACAGCCTTGGTCTACAGAGCAAGATCCAGGACAGGCATCAAAACTACACAGAAAAATCCTGTCTCGAAAAACCAAAAAAAAAAAACAACCAAAAAAGTTATATTATCTCTCAGGGTCAGTGAGATGGCTCAGCAGATAAAGCTTGCTTTCTGCCAAGCCTGAAGACATGAGTTCAATCTCCAGGACCGACATGATGGAAGGAGAAAACTGGCCCCCACAACTTGTCCTCTGACACACACACACACACACACACACACACACACACACACACACACACACACAATAAATGAACAAACTAATATATATATATATATTTTTTCTCTCAAGCAATTCTTTGGGTAGATTCAGGGGGAGGGGAGGGAGACAGGATGGAGCTTATGACTATGAACTTCCACAACAAAACTGAACAAGCAAGCAGCCTTGTCTGCAAGGTATGTTAGAGTCTTCCTGAAGGAGTCATAAAGTCTTAAGGCTTGAACTCCATGCAGTGTCAAAAACATAAATCACACCTATACAGATGGTGTGTGTGTGCATCCACATGTGTGTGACTCTTAGTTTCATGAGAACCATGTAACTTAAAGTATAGATTTTAATCATGTATTCTTTTCAAGTTTCTTGTTTAAGTGTCTGAGAAAAGATGTGTTTAATTTTTATTCTATGAAACATTAGCATATTTATATCTCAGATATTTTGGAATAGTGGATCATTTTTTTCCACCAGTGCTTAATTGTGACTGAACGTGACTTAATTTATACATGTAATATATTTCAAATATGAATAAATTCACAAGCCTGACAATATTCTTTGTTAAGACCATGTGTCCTAGTTTTTCTGTTCAGAAAATTTGACATCATATATCTAAGTATAAGTTCATCTAAGGTCAAAATTAAAAATACTTAGCTTCGATCACTGCAAATGAATTCAAGGTCAGCCAGGGCTACACAGTGAGACCCTGTCTTACTTCTCCAGTATAACCCTTCCTTAATATCTGCTTCCTAAATCCTTTGTACCACTGTGAGCACTTGACAGAAAGAAGCTGCTTTTAAACTTGGAATCCACAGTGATGAGGAAGGAAGCCACAGTGACAACACACCATGCTTTGTGTACCACAGACAGGCCTCTCAGCAAAGTAAATTCATTACTCACATGATACGTGTCTGTGAACATGTTCTTTGTTACCGGAAGCTCTACGCTCCAATTATCATATATTCGTTTCCTCTCGGGAAGGGTTTAACTGCAGACTGCACCCATGTGTACTTAGCACTGCCTCTGACTTAGGGTGTTTTCTAAAGAGGCCAGGGAGTGTGTACCAGTGAGCAGTTGCCTCTCAGGTCCGAAGGTACCTTCTCCGTGCCCTCAGAGACAGTCCTTTCATCCCGGGAAACACACCTTTCCCCTGTGTAACCGATTCTGTGGTATCTATCTCCTGAATGGACCTGGACTACTACAGGGAGGAAGAATGTAAGTGAACATGTGTAATCTCATGAAAATCGTCCAAGATGCCAAACCCTAAGTCAAAATTTAAGACTGAAAACTGCCAAGATTATCTTAAAACACCAAAGAGCCTAGAATCTGAATTTATAGCCTGTGCTGGGTAGCTCTGTGTTAGCTCAACATAACCTGGAGTCATCTGTAAAGAGGAAGCCTCAACTGAGAAAATGTCTCCATAAGATCTAGCTGTAGGCAAGCCTGTAGGGCATTTTCTTAATTAGTGATTGATGGGGGAGGGCCCAGTTCATCGTGGATGATGCCATCCCTGGGTTGGTAGTTGTAAGAAAGCAGGCTGAGCAGGCCATCAAGAGCAAGTCAGTAAGCAGCACTCCTCCATGGCCTCTGCATCAGCTCCTGCCTCAGGTGCCTGCCCAGTTTTAGTTCCTGTCCTGACTCCCTTCAGGGATGGACTATGATGTGGAAGTGTAAGAGAATAAACCCTTTCCTCCCCAACTTGTTTTGGGCCATGGTGTTTCATCACAGCAACAGTAACCCTAACTAAAACATAGCCCAAGCACAGAATCAAAATATTCTCACTTTCTTCCACTGAAAATTACTGCTATCTAGACAACCTCTAGTATCCACACAGTTAAAAGAACTCAGAAAATAAAACCAAACAATCTGAACAAATGCAGTAAGATGGATGAAATGGACACTCCCGGGCCAGAAAAAAGCTGAGTGGAGACTGAGTAGTAGTTCGGTCACTGGCCTTATGGGGTCATGTGAGAGCCCAGGAGCTAGCCAGGGTAAATACTGGCTGCATGTTAATGGGTCCTCACTGGGGGTGATAATGCTGGGCAGTCTCCAGTGAGAAGACTCTTCAAAATGGCTAGGGGTAAGAGATCACAGCTTTTTCCATCTGTATCATGGAAAATCCAGATAACCCCCACTAACCTGAGAATCTGTGAAGAATAATCAAAACTTCGTGGGTGGAAGTTCCCTGAAGAAGAATTTTAGTTGAAAACTTAAAATGTAGTATCTTCAGGGCTGAGCAATAATACAGACTATCTGCCAGCTTGTGGAATTCTCCCTCTTCTCAGAAATGACCAGAAGTGGTCGAGAAAGCACAGCACGACACCTCTGCCAGATCTCTAAGAGGAACCAGAACACAGGCCTTTAGCCCCGACTCCTGAAAGGCTGCATTCCTGACTGACAGGGTTGGAAGAGCACTGAGAGGCCAGTGGATTCTGAGATGGCATTCACTTGCCTGTCAGCCATGCTTACTGGAAGGCCACAGAGAACAGGGAAGTGGCTTTCAGAAGGCCTCATAGGGCCCACGGTGCCAAGATACTTGTCTGCAGTTCTTAGTGTCCATTTCTGAGCCTGTCTGGACTCAGATATCTAGTTGACTGCATTTGAGATTAAAATTATCCTTTAAGACCAGAATGGCAGAGCAGAAATATGAACTTCAAAAAAGAAAGAAGCTAGGCAGCCATGATCAGGCAGACCCCAGCAGAGCAAACGAAAAGAGCATCAAGCTGGTAGCATCAGTGCTGTTTCCGGGGCTTTCTGTTTAGCATGTTTTTATTTTTGTTGTGTGTGCTTTAAGTGACGCGTGGGGTCACAAACCATAGCATTTAAGTCCTGTTTTCAACGCCATTTCAGTAACTGTTAGAAACCGAGCTCAGATCCGACACTGCGATCCAAGCAGAAGCAGAAGGCTGTGGGTTCTGAGACAAAGACGACATTCACCAGCCCTGAGGTTTCTCAGAGAGCATATCTACTCAGCAGATCTCCCTGGCAAGCCTGACACACATGCCTTTTTCAGATTGCTATTTTTGGCCAGGTTTCTCAAAGTAAAGAGCACAAGATCTCTTTATATTCCAAAGCACAAATGAGTTCAGTCTCAACATATTTTAAAATTGGCTGCAGAGAAAAACAAGAAGTTGAAACAAAAACAGTTTGTCTTGTCAGGGACCATTTCGAAGAAGAGTGTCCTCACCAGAGACTGCTCAGCATGATCACCCCCCCAGTGAGGAGCCATTAACGTACAACCAGTATTTACCCTGGCTAGCTCCTGGGCTCTCACATGGCCCCATCAGGCCAGTGACCGAACTACTACTCACTCTCCACTCAGCTTTCCTCTAGCCCGGGAGTGTGGGGAAAAGAACCCTCACCTGAAAATGTCTTCAAAGTAAACAGTGCAAACAGTTGAGAGCATACAGTCTCAATGGTTAATACCACGGCTACTTCACACTCTTAACTAGGGGGAGGAGGGGACCCCATCAATAAAAGCAAGCACAAAAACCCAAATCCTAAGCCTCTTTCTTGTGGGCAAGAAGAATTCCTGGCTCAATGAATTGGAATGATCTAAACAAATAAAAATAAAAAAAAAAACCCAAATGCTAAATGTCAAAGAAAGGAGACTGATTAAGTCAATCAAAATAATACAATGTGATGGCTATTATATGACCATAAACAAGTTGAGGCAGGAGGATAAAAATTTGAGGTCAGCCTAGGCTACTGCTAGACTTTATCTTAAAAAAAAATTAAAGAAGATATTTCTAGGGGGTTGGACAGCTGGCTCTCAGTTAAGAGCATGTTCTTCCAGAGGACCTAAATTCAATTCCCAGCACCCACACCACATGTATCACAGTTGCCTGGAGCTCCAGTTCCAGGGAGATCCAGCATCTCTGGGCTCTGTCGGCACCTGCATTCATGTGCACATACCCACATACATAATTTAAAACAATAATTTGTTAAAGATGGTTCTACAAATGTTTTTAATTATGCAATAAAATAGCTAGGTTATGTTAAATGAAAAAATAAAACTATATGCGGAAAGACTCCAGTCATATAAGATTATACTCATTAAAAACCCAGAAGAAAATACCTCAAAATAAAAATTATAATTGTTGCTGGGGGGTGATAAATAACAAGAGGCATCTTTAAGTTTTTTTTTCCATCTCTAAACTTTCTGAAATGGGCATAAGACATTCTTTTTACAGTTGGAGTAGAGGCAGTGGGTATCCTATAAGATCCAAGCAACATGAAAAACCAAGAAAGAAAATAACATTTATCAAATGCTTAATATAGGCCAGGGATATCTACATATTTTATACACAGTACATCAGGTGCTACTCACTAGCTCCATGAGAAAAGTGTAATTTTAAAAAATATGCCGGGCGGCGGCGGCGGCGGCGGCGGCGGCGGCGGCGGCGCACACCTTTAATCCCAGCACTCGGGAGGCAGAGCCAGGCGGATCTCTGTGAGTTCGAGGCCAGCCTGGGCTACCAAGTGAGTCCCAGGAAAGGTGCAAAGCTACACAGAGAAACCCTGTCTCGAAAAACCAAAAAAAAAAAAAAAAAAAAATGTGTGTGTGTGTGTGTGTGTGTGTGTGTGTGTGTGTGTGTGTGTGTGTGCTGGAGCCACAGAGGCCAAGAGGTGGCAACAGATCTCCGGGAGTCGGAGCCGCAGGCAGCTGTGAGCTGACTGATGCGAGCACTGGGAACGGACCCCAGTCCTCTGGAGGACCAGCAAGCGTTCTTCACCACTGACCCATCTTTCCAGCCTCAGAAGTGTGACTTTTATCCACATTTGACAGACAAGGAAACTGAAGGTCAGGCAGGTGATGAAGACGGCTGCAAAGGCTAAGAGGAAGACTCCAATGGCTTTAACTGTGTGGACTGACCTTCAGCCACACTGGCCGGGCTTATTTCCTGCACTGGGAAACTTACTTTAGACGTACATCATCTACTTTAGATGCTATAACAGCTCAGGAGACCTGACGACAAAGGACAAATCTGCACAGGTCTAGAGCAGGGTTCTCAACCTTCCCGATGCTGCGACCCCTGAATACAGTTCCTCATGTTGTGGGGACCCCAACCATGAAATTATTCTGTTATCCTCTTTTTTTTTTTTTTTTTTTTTTTTTTTTTTTGCTGCCTTTTAAGCCACGGCTGTCGGAAGTAGCAACTGCAGCTCCACAGCTACCAGCAGTGAGCGGTTAGGCCACGAGGGCCGTAGCTGAAGGGAATTTTGTTCCCTCAAGCACCGACTCTTTCAAGGCTACAAAGGGAACTTAACTAAATCTCTGTCCCTCTAAAGAACACAGGGTTCAAAGGTTAATTTGAATTAAGGTGGAATTCTGCTCTTCAGAGACTGAATAGCAAGTAGCTCACCGCCTCTCCTTGCTCTCATCCTCCAAAAAGCCCTCCTGCTTCTCCTCGGCCCTCCTTATAAACCCTTTCTCACCTGGCTCCTCCCTACCACTTCCTATCAACTAGTTGCTGATGCAGCCTCCTGACTGCAGGTGAATTGTAATCAAACACGTTTGCATCATTAAGCAAATGTTCCAGAGCACGAACAAAAGTAACACACCTTAAAATAATATTCTACAGCATTATTTCACTGTCAGTTCATAACTGTAATTTTGCTACTGTTATGAATCGTAACATAAATACCTGATATGCAACTCCCAAAGGGGCTATGACCCACAGATTGAAAACTCGCTGTCCTAGATACTCAGGGAAGTTGTCAGACTGGAACTAAACACACTTCTAATGAAACAACAAATGGGGTCAGGTCTCGCCACATCTGAAAACACAGCAGCATGAACTCAACCACAGCAAATGCCATGATACAAGAGAAAACTAGAAATGACGGTCAGGGGTTTAAACCCCAGGTATCTACTCATCGAAATGCCAAGGAAACAGACAGACATCTCAAGATACAGTTATTAGCACCAAGACAGCCCCGACGGCACCCTCCAAACAGCCTGAAGCACAGGACACAGACACTGCTGATGAGTAGAGCTTAAGAGGAAAATTAAAAGCACCACATCGAGAGCCAAATCATGCAACTGCACAGCCAAGGAGGCCGCCTTCCTTTTTTCAGTTTAGCGCCGGTCAGTCAGAAATAATCAATTTTGCTTGGCAAAAAGGGCATCAAGACAGAAGAAACGCTTTGTATCAAGTTCTGTAGAATCAGCCTATTTGAGATGCATTAAAGTCAACGCCAAAATCAATATGGTGTTTCATAGTTCCTTTCTGGAGGCTTTTAGAAACAGAGGAATACTGAAACTCCAAGTCCCAAGTAGGGCCTTCTAACTGTAGAAAAAAGCCACTTTTACATACAGATGATGCCATGAGCTGATACCTCTAAATTAACCACACATTTTGAAAATCCTTGGCTGTCGGCAAAACAAGCTAAGAAAGATATAAAGCTGGGTGGCTACCTTACTCTTTACACCAAGACAAATTTCAAACAAATTACATATTTAGAAAAGCTAAAACAAAGCAGCGGTTAATATTTTTATAGTCTTAGAATATGAAAATATTTTCTAAAGAAGATGACATCCTATAACAACAGAAGGAAGTTAATAAATCAAAATACATAAAATTTAAATGACTGAATAGTTGAGATAGTATAAATAAATAAAGTTTTTAAAACTGCAAAGAGGGTTGAAAGGCTAGTTCAGTGGATAAAGCAGTTACCGTACAGCATGGGGACCAGAGTGCAGATCTCCAGAATTCACAAGAGAACTGGGCAGGTATGGCTGTTACCTACATAACCAAACACTCAAGAGAAACAGACAGTGCATCACTGGGGTAAGCTGGCAAGCTGTGAGTTCAGCAGGAGATCCTTCCTCAACAGAGTAGTGAGCAATCAAGGGAGCAAACATAACTTTGTTAGCTTTGCCCTCCTGTACATACACATGCATAACACACACACACACACACACACACACACTTAAAAAAAATCTGAGACAGTATCTTTATCACATATGCTACAGGGTTTGTATCTTATTTGATATACAAATCTTTTTAAAAATCAGTATGAAAAATTAGAATTTCGGAGAAAATTAGGTCAAGTAACAAACTGTCAATTCCCTCACTCACACACACACACACACACACAAACAAACAACAAAAAAACCACCATGGGAAACAGACAATCACAATTTCTAGTTTATACTTTGACTCAATAATTCCACCTGCAGGAGTTAATACTAAGGGCATAATATGCAATGGGGTTCCTTAAAACAATATTTACTAATATTAAAAGTTCAGGGAAACGTGCAGAAGAAGGGGAGGAAGAATTGTAGGAGCCAGAGGGGTTGAGGAACCAGGATCAACCAAGCAGAGCTCACAGGAGCTTGGAGACGGAAGCCACAATCACGAAGCCTGCATAGTCTGGGCTAGGTGAAGGGATAAACGGCGCTGGTGGGCGGCGGCGGCAGAGTCACGAGCCATGGCTACCAGAGTTAGAATGGGCTTTTTAGAAAGAAGAGGGGACAGGACAGAGAAGCCAGGCCTGGCAGAGAGGAAACAAAAAGAGAGGCGTAGAGAGAGAGCGTGGGGGTCTGTGTATGGCTTTTTAAGGCAGCGACACTGTTGCCCGCTGATGATGTAAGGCATTAAAACTGGAAGAGTAAGAGCAGGATTCTTATACTAGGTCCTCTGCATACATCATGGTTGTGTAGCTTGATGATTCTGTGGGACTCCTAACAGCGAGAGTTGGGATGATTCTGACACTTTTGCCTGCTGCACTTAAGGCCCTTTTCCTCCAACTGGGTTGCCTTGCCCAGCCTCGACATAGGGTTTGTGCCTAGTCTTATTGTACCTTATTGTGCTTGGTTGGTATCTCTGGGAGGCTTGCTCTTTTCTGAAGGGAAATGGAGAAGTGAATCTGAAGGAGAAGGGATGTGGTGCGAGGAGGAACTGGGAGCAGGTGGAAGGAGGGGAAACTGTGGCCAGCATGTATTGCATGAGAGAATAAAATTAAATAAATATTAAATATTTAAATAAATGTTAAAAATATAGAAGCCACCCAACATTTTCCTAACTTGGAGCTTCATTAAATCATGGGTCAGAAACACGAATGTTTTCAGCATTCTGTCCAACACTCATAAAAGGTATAAAAGACATATAGGAAGTGTGTCTGTGGTGGTGTGCCAAGTACACACATCACATGTGCCACAGGCCAAACCAGCTCTCCCTCCCCAAGTCCCACACACCTGAGTGAGAGGTGTCATCCAAAGCCCTGGGCCAAGACTGCTGCCTGTCCTGTACCAGCCTTTGAGGATCCTTTACTCTGGATGCTGAATGCTCATCTATCTATCCTGTCACATCTGAGTGCCCACAGGAGGCCACTGATACGGTATCACAAACCCCCAGGACTGGACCAGAAAGCCAGAAGTCAGGGAATGGGGAGTAGGCCAGGCTATCCTGTCTGATTTTCATTTTTCCATACGAAAAGAAAAAAAAAACAAAAAACCTGTGAGCCAGGAGGAGAGGAGCGAGACTGGAAAAGGGTAAACTGTGTCTCACGTAGCTTCCACATAACTCAATGTAAAACTCACACACTGACCGAATACCAGGAACCCAAGTGCTACCTCATCTAAACACACGGTTCCCTTGTTAAACATTCCTTCAGCAAAAAACTTCTAGGCACCTGATTTTCTCATTAACCAGGCTGCCTCAAGGAAGGCTGCCACTGATAATGTGACAGATTGTGTATATATTTTTACTGCAAGATCTTAATTCATCCCAGAAACTATTTTAAATTAATCCTAGAATGGCTGTAGTTTGTAATTACAGTCTCAGCAGCTCTTCTAAAAGTGGAAAATCTTCACTGGATCTGGAATGGAACATTTCTCCACAATGTGTGAGAACAGCCTTTTGCTCGATGCCTGCATCTGGGAAGAGCACTTGGGAGGGGTAGCAAAATTCTCCACTGTACTCATTTTAAACACCACTCCCATAAGATATTTTAAACTCAAACTACACACAGCCATGTGTGAAGGCTATAAAATCCTAGAATAGTTTTTGCCACGACTTTTCTAAATAAAGAGCACATGGGAGAGCGTGGTGAGTCTGGAAGAGGGCACTAGTCTGCTCTTTCTCAGTAACGGCCACCTCTGGATCCCAGGCTGTGCAAGAGCTTAGACACAAACAGGGCAGCTCTGTGTCTCGTCCTGCCCCACCCACCACGCCCCTTCTTACTGTGCCACCAGGATTAAAACTGCTTTGAAAAGGGTGTCAGTGTGAGAACTGTCAGGTCTCACAGCTTTCAGGGGGAAGCACAGCAGGGAAGCATGCTGGTCAGAAAAAACAACCAGATTGCCGGTGTCAATCAAGATGATTGATACTTAAACCCCAGGAATATGATTGCCAGGCTCAGCTGTGTGAAGTACTGAATAAGGGCTCAAGGCAAGTCTAAACTACCACAAGGCTCCCAACAAAACGGGAACCGAGTGTCAGAGCTTCCTTCCACCTTCCTTTGGGGCAGCTCACCTGATCTAACTCTTCTTTTAAACCCTTTTTGCTGGTTCATTCATCTTTCCCACCTTAGATATTAAGTACGTACATGAAATTTACTACATGCTCACTGTGTTAAGTACTTGAAAAGCATTTTTGAATTTAATATTGTCAATAAGCCCGAGGCAAATGCAGTCAGGACGCTCACTCCATGTTAAGCATCTGGCCAGTTACAGAGCTCCTGAGAGGACTGCTCTTGCTCAGCAACCCTGACGCTGGTGTCCACTTTCATCTTCCAATGCCCAGGGCATCACAGGAAGAAACACATGCCATCTCTAGTTCTTTCCAGCTCATATGGCTGCTATGAAAAATACAGCAGCTCCATTTTAAGGATGAGCAAGGAGCAAGAGAATCTGAGAGTGAAGAACTTTTGAAACTAGAAAGGTAAGGGGCTGACAAGGACACAAAGCTGGCCACTGGCAGACCTGACCCCTGCCTTAGCCCTAACCCACTGCTCTCTATATGTAAGCCTGAGTGTAAAGAATGAACCTACATTAATAATAGAGTAGAACACTGGGCACTTTCTAAATGCTTGATGTATTCCATCCAACTTCGACCAACGTGCTCTACTAAGGGTTTACCAAAAATGAGAAAAACCAAAAATGAAAGATAATAAAACAAACAAACAAAAAAAAAACCTATGCTCCCCACCTGTCATATTTATTACTCTAATTAACATGGTCTTATAAACACAGGTGAAAAGTTATTACAAAATGAAAATCTCAAATAAATATCCAGTTCTGCAAAGAATGCATAAACAGGCTGAAATAACAGAATTAAAATAACACATTCTGAACACTCATGTACTGTGGTTATTTGCCAATGTTGGATGCAGTAGAGAAAGAAATACAGAGCACCTGAATTCAACAAAGGTTCAGAAGCAGCATACATGTACGTTTCCCAGGCAGAAAAGTATGTTATCTGAAGAATAATAAGGGCTCCACATCAGGAAGTTGAAAGCCTAAACTCATCACTTACTAATCACGTGCCCTTGTATGGGCCACGCACATCACCTAGTGTTCCCAAGCCTTGTTGACAAATGAGTAGGAATAAGTCTATCTTAAAAAGATAGTGTGAGAAATGAATGGGACAAAATGTTTACGGGGCACACACACAATACACACTTTGGTGACTGCTATTTTTATCCCAAACTCTACAACCTAGTCTTTTTATGTTTATTTTATGTGTGTGGGTATTTTATCTGCACAGCACATATTTGCCTCCTAGAAGAGGGTGTCAAAGCCCCTGGAACTGGAATTATAGATGCTTGTGAACTATCATGTGGTTGTTGGGAATTAAACCCTGGTCTTTTGGAAGAGCAGCCAGTGCTCTTAACCCCTGAGCCACCTCTCCAGCCCCTGCAACCTAGTCTTAAGGCAGCAAGTATCCCAGCAGTCAAAGCAGAAAATCAGACAATACTCAACCCATCTACAGACTGTTAAAAATATTCGGTATCTCTTACTGATGTGGGGCATGAAGGGAGGGAGGGAGATCAGCACACAGCCCACACTATCAGATGGGAGATGAGAGCATCAAAGAAAAACTCAGGAGCAAATTCCTGAGTGAGACTGAGAGGCACATTGTGACAGAAGTACCATCAGAAAAGCCATCAAATCTCCTCTACAGTAGGCATCTTTGTTCTGACACAGGTTACATTTGGTCAAAGCCAAAAGGATGCCTAAAATAATTGGCTTTGTGTTTCTTATTTAATAAGACAGTTACATCTACATTATCTCTCATCATTCAAAGAGCTAAACATATTTTTACAATGATAAAAATGTGAAATAGAAATAAAATAATATACAACTCAAACATAAACAGCCTTAAAATTCTATGCTAACAGAACTTTACTATGGATCTTAAATTTGGCTCATAAATCCAATCTACATTTCCTTTTATTCTTTCTCCAACCCAAAAGAAAAAAATGAGGACAGGTGGTATCATGTCTTTTTAGTGACATTTCCTGACAACATATTACTGTAAAGCCCACAGTTACAAAGTAAGTAATATAGAGTGAAAAAAGATTGTTTCAGCTTGGGGCATTATTTACCTAGATGAACAACAAAATGAAGTCTGTCTACTCTGTATTCTAAATATGAAAGCACACTGAGTCAAGGATAGACGGCCCTCTGCTGTCATCCTCCCCGTTGACGTCATTCCCATTACATGTGAAAAATTATTCTTTTTTTCTGGCTTGGAACACAAACTACGTACCTAATAAGGGCTCACAGCCTTGGCTGTCCAGTAAGAAGAAGCATCCAAGAATTAACAGAACCAGGAAATGACCTGGGGGTGGTGAGTTCCAGACCTGATTCTGGCATGAAGTAAGGAAACTGGCTTGTTTATAAAAAGGTCTCTGAGATGGCTCAGTGGTTAAGAGCACTGGATGCTCTTCCAGAGGACCTGGGTTCAATTCCCAACAACCACATGGCAGCTCACAATTGTCTGTAACTCCAGTTCCAGAGGATCCAACATGCTCACACAGCCACACATGCAGGTCAAACACCAATGCACATAAAAATAAATAAATTTTTTAAAAATAAATTAAAAGGTCTCTAGGCTTCCATTTCTCAAACTATTATGGAATCTCATCTCATTCTCTCAAAAAAACAAAAACAAAAGAAAACAAAAAAACCCACTGTATCATTAAATAAGAGTATGACTATACCTGAACGCATTAGACTTTGTATCACATGATGGTAATGTTACAATCACCGGGCATACCCCATGTGTGGTTTACCAATGCTTTGGTCTTCTGTTGTCCCTGGATCATCTTATGGTGATATTTTATTTGTACTAAAATGTGATTTTATTTGTATGTTAATACATAAAGTTGTCTGGGGGTCAGAGCTAATAGCAAGCCATAGCAGAAGCCGGGGCGGTGGTGGTGCACACCTTTAATCTCAGCACTTGGGAGGCAGAGCTAGGCGAATCTCTGTGTGTTCAAGGATACAGCCAACATGGAGACACATGCCTTTAATCTCAATACCAACCATAGAAGACCTGGAGGTCTGTATAGACAGGCAGAGACAAGGAGGTAGCGTGGTTGGGTTTACAATCAATGAGAAGGCAAAACAGAAAGTCAATAAAAGGACAGACACACAGGAAGTAGGTCTCTTGCTGAGGGGAAGGACAGCAGCGGCAGTGAAGGGTAAGAAAGGGTTTTTAGCTCTTAGCTATTGCTCTGACCTCTTGGGCTTTTAACTCTGAATTTGGCTTTGTGTTTCTTATTTAATAAGACGGTTACATCTACATTATCTCTCATCATTCAAAGAGCTAAACATATTTTTACAATGATAAAATGTGAAATAGAAATAAAATAATATACAACTCAAACATAAACAGCCTTAAAATTCTATGCTAACAGAACTTTACCATGGATCTTAAATTTGGCTCATAAATCCAATCTACATTTCCTTTTATTCTTTCTCCAACCCAAAAGAAAAAAATGAGGACAGGTGGTATCATGCTTGATTTTCGCAAACCACAAATCTCAAGTTCAAAGAGGAGAGACAGTCAACTGAGGTCCCAGCTAAGGTGAAGGTCACTGATCTCTCTTCTCAGGCAATCTGACGTTGGGTCTACTGGTCTATATGATGAGGTGCTCACGCTCAAGGAATGTTGCTTTATACAAAGTCAAATTCAAGACTGGTAAACTAATTTTGTCATGCACTATGCACAGCTGACGGCCTCTGCCACAACACTACACACAGCAGACAGCACACAAGAAGCAAAAGGGTGGCATCTGCTGGCCACAGTGTGCTGTCACAAGGGAAGTACCAGAGCTCTGGGATGTAAGAAACATCCTAAACACCAACAGTTCATGAAATGGGGGAGGGGGAGTGGAAAAGAAAACTACATGGAATAAATATGTAAGAGGGACAAAAGGAGGGAGGGCGTGGGGAGAGAGGGAGAGAGGGTGGATGGGAGGGCTGGGATGAGATAATCTAAAAATGAAACCCAGCACAACTTGGGTTTTCCCCACTGGCAGTTTTAATTCCTCTGTTTTGTAAATTAGCCGGTTTGGGAGCAAGTGTTCCTTGGGAATGCATCTCTACTTTCATAAGGGAGTCAAGTCAAATCACTGAGGAAAAGATTTAAGTAAGCAAGGCTTACTCCATGGAAGAGAAAGGCGGAGAAAACAGAAACAGGAAGCTGGCATTTATAAAGTGCCTGTTACATCAGATACATTGCCCTATAGACTCAACAGCAGCAGAGTCTCCCTGCTGGGCTCTAGATAGGATCCTTTCCACTTTAGAGACACCAGGCTAAAGCTACTCATCACACAATCAAGTCAGGACTTGATACCAGAAGCCCAACTAGATCTGGCCCTGGCTATTTAGGAGATTCAAACTTTGAAATGTCAGGCTCTGACGACAGCTTAGGAATGCTAGGCCCCTAGGGACCTCTTCACCTGTTAGCACCAACTTGGCAGCATTCTGACCCATGTCTGGCCAGGAGCCTGATTGCTCATTCTCCTGTGGCACGTGGTATTATGATTAAATTAGTCTTACAGATTAGGTACTTTATATAATAGCAGGTTAGCAGAGGAGATTCCTCTGAGAAAATCTACTCCTCTCTTAAAAAAAAAAAAAAAAAAAAAAACAGGCAACTAACATACAGTGCCACTTAAAACTGAAACAGACTTTAAAAAACAAAGGCAAAATTTCTAATATGTGTATGTGTGTGTATATAATTCCTAACTTACAAGTAGGCTTATATATGAACCAACTTTAAACCCCCTGCCAGCAGCTAAGCGTGTGGCCACAGAGGGGCTGTACTAACTACAGGACATCTTCCCAATAAGACATCACACATAAGGAAGAACAGGCTCACGGTTCTTCCTACAGACTGATCACATAAAGTAAAAAAAAGGCAGAGAAAAGTATATGCTGTCCATTACTACTACTTACCCCAGAATGGGAGCGCGTGTGTGCATGTGTGTGTGTGTGTGTGTGTGTGTGTGTGTGTGTGTCCTCTGCCCCCATCTGTGAACATAACAACAAAGGGGAAGAAACAAGGCATGGGGACAGACATGAGCTAACAACTGAGCAACCTTGTTTTATGGATTCCCACTTGGAACTATATAGTCTATCTATATAATCACAGAGAAACTTAAAAAAGTAAAACCTGAAAGCAGAAAGCAACATTAAACAAAGATCTCTCTGCACACTGAGGAACAACCATGGGGCCTTAGCAACAAGAGGACAAAGGTGTGTGGCAGTGTCTAGAGGTAGAAGTACTGGCGCTGCCACTCAGAGGTGGCGTCCACTGTGGAAATGTTGGCACTGCCAGGGGAAAGGAATTACAGGCACGGATCAGAGTGGTTAAGTAAAGCACCAAATATCCAGCTTGTGCTTAGTGGAAGAAGGTGAAATAAGCATATGCCATTGTTCTGTTCACTGAAAAAGGCCTAGGAAAAAAGACCTGACTGCAGGGAGCACACCTTGTCTCTAGACTGGTCTCTAAAGGCCATTCCTATTAAGAGGAACCAAGAGTTTCTTAAAAAACTATCTGTCCCCAGGTTTAGTACATGTGGAGGCCAGAGACGGACATTGGGTATCTCACAGGATCCCACCCCTAGACAAAGAACTCAAGGCCACTAATGGCTACTGGGAGAAGGAGAATTAGCCTTTCTCACGGATGAGCCCCCTTATTCATTGTCCTTTTTAATTTTTGAGATAGTCTCTCATAGCTGACTGAGAAGCCCCAAAGGGACTCCTTTCTCCACTTCCTCCAGCTTGGGGTTAGAGGTGCATGCTACCACCCCTGACTTACACAGGATCTGAACTCCAGGTCTCCATGCTTATGCAGCAAGGCCTTGGCCGTGAAACCAGCTCCCCAGCTCCTAGCTTCTTTCTTTATGGTTTTCTAGTTTGGAAAAGAGGCTGTTGAAGAGGCTGTCTCTTTCACTTTTGTTAAGGATTAGATGGTTGGAGCTGTGTAAATTTATTTCTAGATTTTCCATTCTGTTCCACAGTCTACATTGATGTTTTTATGCCAATACCATGCTGTTGGTGTTGTTTCAAGACAGGATATCACTATGTAGCCCAGGCTTTCCTCAAACTCACTGAGGCCCAGGATGGCCTTGAACTCTGAATCCTCTTCTCTCAACAGGTATATGTTATCACACCATCTTAAAAAAAAAAATTAAATGAAGGGCTGCAGAGATGGCTCAGTGGTTAAGACCACTGGCTGTTCTTCCAGAAGACCCAGGTTTGAATTCCAACACCGATGTGGCAACTCATACCATCTGTAACTCCAGTTCCAGGGGAATCCGACACCCACTTCAGCCTCCGTAGACATCAAGCATACACATGATGAATGGATAAACATGCAGGCAAAACACTCATACACAGAAACTAATAAAAACAAATTTTAAAAGTTAAATCTTTATAATGATTTAAAGTCTCTTTAAAAATTTAAAGCCCAAGCTTTAAAAAAGGTCTTTTGATTCTCAGTGGGAATTAATTTTTAGAAAATGTCTGCTGATATTCAAGTCTGAGTAACTGTAATTTGTTAGTTTTTTTTTTTTTTTCAATGTAGTTGATGGCAGAGAAGACCAGCATTCTTCCTGACTACTGCAGATAACTATCACAGAAGACTTTAAATTTTTACTAGTAGTTCTATAGAAGAGAAGCAAGGATCAGCAAATGTATGTGCCTTCCTCCCTCACACCTAGGAAGGAGAAACAGCGGCTCTTAGAAATACATCATATCAGTCCTAGGTCTCAGATGGGAATTACCTTCAAATCAGTCACACATACAATTCTGCCAGTGTTCAAGAAGCAACTGTCTGGCGTTGGGTGTGTTGCTCAGTGGCAGAGTATGTCTGCAGCATACACAGGGGCCTCAATTAATCTCCTGCACATCCCCCAACCAGGAAGAACTTTTGTCTTGACTGTGTAGTAACTCAGATATAATCCACACAACCTCCTTCTCTTTCCCTTCCCTTTCCCCCACCCTTTCCTTTCTTTTCTCTTTAAGAGACAGGGCTTCTTGAGAGGTAGAGGCAGGCAGATCTCTGTGAGTTTGAGGCCAGCCTCGTCTATAAAGTAAGTTCCAGGACAGCCAGGACTGCTACCTAGAGAAACGCTGTCTCAAAAAATCAGAGGGGGCAGAGGGACGGAGAGAGAGAGAGACATATATACAAACATACACACACATAAATGTAAATTTAGAAAGAAAATGTCACAACAGAATGCATTTCCCTGTATACTAACCAAACATTAATTTTTTTTTTTTTTCACTTATAAACTGTATGGCCGTGGCAGGCTTCTTGCTAACTGTTCTTTTATCTTAAATTAACCCATTTCTATAAATCTATACCTTGCCACGTGGCTGGTGGCTTACCAGAGTCTCTACATGCTGCTTCTCCTGGCGGTGGCTGCAGTGTCTCTCCTCCAGCCTTCCGCTTCCCAGAATTCTCCTCTCTCCTTGTCCCACCTACCTCCTGCCTGGTCATTGGCCATCAGTGTTTTATTTATATAGAACAATATCCACAGCACTTCCCCTTTTTTCTTTTTTTTTTTTAAAGGAAGGTTTTAACTTTAACATGGTAAAATTACATATAACAAAACAATTACCGAGCAAGAATTATAGTTACAATATTAAAGAAGATGTCCTATCTATCTTATATTTGTGAGTTTAAGGTTTTATATCTAACTTATCTTTTATCATAACTGAGGAAATTACAACTATCTAGTTTTCAACCACATCAAAGACCTGAGAAGGAACATAATGGTACCTGAGAAATGGTAGACGGATGCAAGCAACTTCGGGAATCTTGCAAGAGTAGACCAAGACAGCTGGCAGCCTGGACAGTCACCTGATGTTTCTCAGCATTGTTGGTGCATTCAAATTGGCTACAGGCCTAGAGTATCTGACAGACCATTTTCAGAAGCAGGAATTCTGAGAGACCATCTTACCCTGTCTTGGCAGAGTACAGTGGTCGCTTTCCTTGTGTCCCGCTTGTCCAGAAAGGACAGCATTGCATTTGTACTGTCAGCCATCAAGGCAAGGGCAGTTCTTTGCCCAGTAGGCCATTTTGTGCCAAAAAGACAAACTTCCAAATGGAAATGTCTTAGAAGCCCAACATTCTCTCGGGATCAATTGGTGCAGCCAGGAGCAATTGTGTCTCACATCAACAGAATTTTAAGTTATTTAAATGCCATATTCTCTAGGTCTATGAAGTGTTTGAAGATTACCTATCTATCTGAAATATATCTATGTATACCTAGAAGACTTAACTAACATGGCTACAAATATGATTATCATAGATGACTGATTATTAATCTATTTTTAATCATCCATTACAATTTTAAATGAGTTAAACATAATACCTCAAACAAGAATAGAAATATATATATACAGTATAACAAAATTAACTTTAAGTTTGTATTAATAAACTAAAATTTTTACCAATGTAAAACATTTTAAACATAAACTAAAATCTATACCAATGTAAAACATTTTAAACAAGTTGTTCTTTAAAAGTAGGTTCATTAATCTACCCTTTTATCTTATCATCTCCATATCCTCCTATATATCTATATTATATCCCCTTTTCTTTTTTAGAAAGAGATCACATTTATAATCAACCTGTTTTAAATAAAAATATTGGTTTCTCTCTGTCCCACACCAGAGGGCTCTTCTGATTTGGGACACAAGAATCTCTTAACCATTTTTTTTTAAAGCAATATGTCTGGGTTTAGAGGGGGAGTGAGCCAATTCCACCTCTAAAGCCAGCTTGGTATATTTGGGAATTTGGGCGTAGCATGTCTTACTACTTCCTGCTGGAGGGGGGCGCTGTATCTTATGGGGATGCAAAGAAAATTTTAGACCTATGGGGTAGTCCGTGAGGCTGTATTGTTTGAACCAGTTGCCTTGAAACCCCTCTGGATGTTGGATCATCTGGGCCATGGTGTCATCGGAGACCTTTCAGGGGGTCTTGGCTGGTGAGACCTGATGTATCTTATTCTGGAACAAATCCATAGCCTCTGGCTTTCAGAGTCTCTACATGCTGCTTCTCCTGGCGGTGGCTGCAGTGTCTCTCCCCAAACATTAATTTTTAAAAGAAAAAAAAATAGCCCTTTTAAAATCACTGGTCATCTTTGTAGAATGGTAGGTAATCAAATAGTTATTTTGAAAAATGGCAAATAAAGGGGGAGGTCTAATATAAATTCTGTCTTTTGTACATCGATTGTAGCTGGGAGTATCTACATCACTAATGAAACGCTAATAGACGACTTTCACGTGATAGATGGAGAAGTGGTCAAATATCACTACCTTGATCCTTGAGTGAGATGGCATTTAGGCCAAGAAGCAGGACCAAGCAAGCATTAGCAGTGACTGTATTCTCCACAGGTACAAACTACAGTTAAAAAATAACATAATAAAAAAAAATAAAATAAAATTATAAAAAACTTAAGCCCATTCCTTTAGGATGCTCTCAGGTGCAGTAGTAAAAGTATTAATTTTATTACAGCTTTTTAAAATGGTATCCATGATGAAATGGGAGGTTCACACAAAGCACTTTTTACACTGAAATCGATGGTTGTCGTAAGCAAAGCACTTGTGCAATCGAGTTTTGAGCCCAACCAGCTGCTTTTTCCATGGAACATCAATTTCACTTGAAAGAAACTAACAAACTGTGGTTATGTAGACTTGGGTATCTGGCAGACACTTCCTTTAAAAATGAAAAAGTGAATCTGACCTTTAAAACAGCTGACAGTGTTTGCTGCCAACGATAAAATTCCAACTTTCAAACAAAAATTAGAACTTCAGAAAACCTGACTGCCGTGGTAAGTTTGACAGCCTCCCCTACATAGACAACTCTGTTGATGAGACTGGTTATAATGTCAAGGAACATAATCTCCTTATGTTGGATAATGAAATGCCAGCACTCTGGCAGATCTCTGTAACTCACAGAGGCAATGTTTTCCAGATGACCAAGCCACGGGGTTACAAAACCACGTGCAAGTAAACCTTCTATTCAAGCACAGGATGAATCAATGGATTCCTATATGCAGTACTGGAACACGAGCAGTCCGCTGATGGCCTGAGATTCTCCATCACTCACCGTTAGGAAACCACCACTGTTGGGGCTGCAGGGCTGGCTCAGCAGTGAAGAGCACTTGCAGGTCTTTCAGAGGACCCAAGTTCAAGTGCCAACAGCACCTCAGACAAGCAGCTCACAACCACGTGTAATTCCAGCTCCAGAAGATCGAATGACCTCTCTTGACCTCTGTAGATATCTCCTCTGACAACCACATACCCTCACACAACACACACACACACACACACACACATACACACGTAACTAAAAATAAAATATTTTCTAAAAGTATAACTATCCCCCATACAAGGTTGAAGAAAACTATCTACAGTTATCTGAACAAGCTATTAAGATGCATTTCTCTTTTCCAGTGATACATCTTTGTTTGGCCATTCTGCACACAAAACAATGTATGACAGACTGAAAGCAAACATTCATATAATAATCTAGCTGTCTCCCATTCACACAGATTTGAAAACATGTTCACATTGTCACTGTTACTCATTTTTGTTATAAAATGGAATATTATTTTTAATAAAAATATTTATATCAATACATAATAGCTTACTGCTAACTTAAATGAATCAAAAAATTATTTTATTATACTTTAGAATAAGAAGAGATTCTTAACATTGGGGTTTTCTCCCCCCACCCCACCCGGGAGAAGGGATACTTCAAATTAAGGGCCTTGCTCATGCTAAGCAAGAGTGCTAAAACTGAAGTTTTATTTTTATCCAAGTTTTAGTTTCTAATTCTGTCAAGTATCAACAGATAAAATCCACACAAATAAAAGCTCTTTGAGGACCTTAATCATTCTGAGAAGCAGGAAGGGGTCCTGAGAACTCCTGCTATACATGGAACTACCCACATATAAGAAATTAGAACAAACTACAAAGATCACTTAGAGGTAATCAGCAATACCCAGCAATCTGGCCAACTGGAAGGAACAATCACTGGTTGTCCCGACAGTATTACAAAGCATGTGGGAATTAGGGGCTGTGAATTAAGTGATGCAAGAGGCAGCAGCTGTGGTGGCCAATCTTGGTTGTCAACCTGATTACATCTGGAATTAACTAAACCCACACCGCTGGGTACACCTAGGAGGGGTTTTCCTTGGGCGGATAATTTGAGGCAGAGACCATCCTTCTGGTGGCAGCCCACATAACAGGACATGGAAGAAGGAAGCTTTTGTTTTTTGCTGCTTGCCCTCACTCTGGCTCGAAAATCCATCTATCCTGTTGCTGAGACATCCCTTCACAGGTGTTTAATCTACTTTTTCAAGATTCCAGCATAGACTGAAAACCAGTGGCTCTCTAGGACTTCCCTGGGACTCCAGCACCAGATTATGACTGCTGAGGAATTCAGCTACCTGGCCTTTCTCTATCAGGAGACAACCACTGTTGGACTACTCAGACCACTGCCTGTAAGTGACCTTAATTAAAATATATATATATGTATGTGTACACTATTACACACACACACACACACACAAACACACAAAACTACCTGGTTTTAGTTAATTCCACATATGTATATACATATGTGTGTGTGTATATATGTACACACACACACACACACACACACACACACACACACACACACACAGGCTCATTCTATCAGATCTATTCCTTTAGAGAAAACTAATTAATACAGAAACCAATTGTTACAATAGAATCTTGTTGGGGGCTGGAGAGATGGCTCAGTGGTTAAGAGCACTTGCTGCTCTTCCAGAGGACCTAGGTTCAAATCCTAGCACCCACATGGTGGCTCACCACTGTCTGTAACTCCAGTTCCAGGGATCCCTCATGCCAATGTACATAAAATAAAGTTAAATAAATTATTAACAAGAAGAATCTTGTTAGGATTCTAAAGCAAACTTTGGAAGGTATGATTGGAGAAAACTAAACAGTAACAAGTACTTCATGACATTAAATAGTTTTAATTTTTAAAGGTACACTGAGTTATTATATTTAAAGGAGTCTTTGAATCTTTATATATAAAGATTTTATATGTTTGTATTTACAGGTGCATACACACATATATAAAATATTTTAAAATAATACAATACACACCTGCCTTTGCCTTACTTGAAAACAAACCACAGGTGAGGGTAGAGAATGGGAGAGACAGGGGCGTCAACGTGAATGAACTGGCTGCTGGGGCTACAGGATGGCAGTGCTCGCTAGACTTCATCTTACCACGGAGCCTGGCGTGCTTAAGAAAATGAGCTAATACTTAAAATTCATTTGGAAGTAGATGGAAAATAAGCTCAAACACAACGCTTTAGAATGTACTTTTGTCTCCATAAGATAGCTGGTAAAGGCTTAACTTGTAGATATCTGGGTTCCCAGAGAACACGACAATGTGCCCTTGGAAGTACTGAGCATGAGTACCCAAAGCACCCCTGCCACGAAGTCAGCGATGCTGATAAGACAATGGTAAGCCTCACCTCCCAGCCAGCTTCTAATTTCTAAGGAGTAGAGATAGTATAGATAGTTAAAAGCAAAATGTGAAACTTAACGAAGAATGAGTGAGTGATCACGTTGTGATAATCTAGTACAGCCTCTTTATAAAATCTGAAAGAAATCTCAACTTACAATCAGGTTTGGAACCCTGATCTAGATGAAAATGGTTAAGATAAAGTTTCAAGAAATCCTTGCTAGCCTCTTGAGAGAGACTCAGGGCTAAAATTTATCCTTCCCTCCTACAAAAAGCCAACTTACTGGCTTATAATTATCCAGGGAATCTGAACAATCAATATTCAGGTTCTGGTACATTCATAAAATTAATTTTGAATTAACAGTAAGTGGTTTTTAACGTCCTGGTGGACCAATTATCACCTGGTTTCAGAGAGCTAATTATCCTGGTGCTGCCTTAGGAGTCTATGTTTAATTTCTCCAAAACACCCAGAAAAAATCCAAGACAACTACCAATTTTGGGGGGAGGACATAGCACAGTGGGCACTAATGGCTTCACCCCACACTCCAGACAGTACTGTGGGAAGGTCCACACTACCCTGAGCTCGCCCTCTCAGCTCAGACCTTTTCCCTCCTCCTCTAGCTAGAGAATGTTCTTCCAGCTAGATACGGTGCTGCGTGTCTGTAATCCGAGCATGAGGCAAGCTAAAGCAGGAGGATTGTGAGCCGAAGGTCAGCCAGGGCTATACAGCAAGCCAGACCTTGTCGAAAGAAACCAAGAAGGGGCTGGGGAGATAGCTCAGTGGTTAAGAGTGCTGATTGCTCTTCCACAGGACCCAGGTTCAAGTCCCAGAATGCACATGGTGGCTCACAGCAGTGAGCAACTACAGTTCCAGAGGATTTCACACCCTCTTCTGACCTCTTCAGGCACACATGTGGTGCTTAAGACATACACGAAGTTAAAACATCCATACATATAAAGTTAGAGTAAATCTTTAATATTTTTTTTTAAAGGAAAAACTCTTCAAGTGAGACCTCTTGGCACCTTCCCTAGGGTTCTTGCTGAGGTTCCTGCTCTCTTCTGAGCTACCCATCCACCACATTTCCTGAGTTTCTAAGAGAGGCTTGCCAAGTAGTCCAGGCTAGCCTCAAACTGGAACTCCACCTGCTGCCGCAGCTTCCCATTGTTCTGTATGTGGTGCTGGGGACCGAAGCCAGCCAGAGCTCCGTGCAAGCCAGACAGGCTGAGGCTACACTAAGTGCTCTAACACTAAGCCCCACCCCCAGCCCCAGAGCATGTTTCATACACACTTTATGAAAGCCTAGAGAGAAGCCATGCAGTGAGGATGGTTAAGTTGAGCAACTACATAACCGTTTAAAACTCAATCAAGCCAAGTCTCTTCCACAAACTAACTTGGTTTTATGGATCAGTATTTTTTCCATTTCATTAAATTCTGCTCTTATATTTACCCTACCTAATGCTCTAGCTACCGTCTTTCTTGCATCCTAAATTACACATCTTCCCGAGCACCACTTTCTGTTGTTGTGTTCAGCATGTTCCCATCAGGCAAGGGGTGCCCTGTTCTCCCTTGAAAAAGGGCAGACCCACCAACCGGGCTCCAAACTGAATCTAGGCCCAGCTCAACCTGAACTAGAGAGGATTTCTGGTGTTTAGAGAAAAGTAAGCATTCCTCAGGAACTTATGAAATCAGCTCCCATCTGCCAAAAGGAGTCATTTCCTTACATCTGGCAGAGGAACATATGGTCTCAGGCTTCCTCTGTCCCTACTCACAAGTACTTGGTATACATTTTAAAGTCCACACTAGCCTCCCCAGGCTTCCCTCCTCCAGGATACCCATTTATTCTTCATTTTTAAGATTTATTTATTTATTCTTTATACAGGCAAGTCAAGGCTTTCCCCTGCTCTACTCTCACCCTTCTCTCTTACTCTCCATCTCTGCCTATTCTCCCTTCTCTCACAGACAGCCCTGACCACGTCCAGTCTGCTTTCTCTCTCTGCTCTGGACTCTCCCAGATGCCTCTGGATATTTTTTCTCTTATTTGTAATAAAGATCCTAACCATACCATGAAGTGGTCATATCGGTAGTTTCTTTCTTTCTTTCTTTCTTTCTTTCTTTCTTTCTTTCTTTCTTTCTTTCTTTCTTTCTTTCTTTCTTTTTTAAAGATTTATTTATTTATTATGTATACAGTGTTCTGTCTGCATATACACTTGCAGATCAGAAGAGGGCACCAGATCTCATTACAGACAGTTGTGAGCCACCATGTGGTTGCTGGGAATTGAACTCACGACCTCTGGAAGAACAGCCAGTGCTCTTAACCTCTGAGCCATCTCCAGCCCCAATATCGGTAGTTTCTTTACTGCGCCCCCTCACATACAGTTCCAAACCACAGCAATCTGAACTTTCTATAGTTTTTAGAGTTCAGTTCTGAACAGTTTATAGCTCTGTACTGATTTTATCTTTAAAGCCATGATTACTTAGGGATATATTTTTACATTTTTAAGTATGATAATGTGGCTTTGGCCCCTTTCTTATATTAATTGCTAAATGATTGAATTATAGAAAAAAATGGTATGATTTCTATGCTGAATGAGATTTCTCTTTTAGCACATTAAAAGATGGGCAAGTTTTGTGAACATTGTCTGTTCTTAAAGTTTAATATTTGAAAAGTTTTCCTGTGCTATAAATGTTGTGAGCTGTGTCAGTCTGGGTGCTGGAGCCTGAACCCAGAGTCTCTCTGAGTACCTTCAGTGTGTACTCTGCCCCTGAGTGACAGCACCACCCATCCAGAGTGTGTGCGCATGCACTCATGTACCCATGTGTACTTCATTCTTGCTCTTCAGGCACTGTGGTGTGGTTTTGTTGTTGTTGTTTGTTTTTGAGACAGGGTCATTCGTTCATTCATTGACCTGGAGCAGACAATGTAAGCTAGGCTGGCTGGTCAGTGAGCCCAGGGATCTGTCTGTCTCCACCTCCCCAATGCTGGGTTACAAGCATACATCACAACCCCCAGATATTTTTTTAATGTGGTTCTAAGGAGTAGGTTCATGTCCTCAAGCACTTGGCTGACTGAGCTCTATCTCTAGCTCCCGAAGTGTCCATTTTTGAGAGAATAATATTTATGTCATTACATGCTTGCAGTTTTCACATTGTTCTTTGTATTCCTACTGTATGTTGTAATTGGATAGTGAGATTTATCCATCCACCATCAACAGATAAATGCTTCACATAGTTTCATGACTCTGATCTCCTACAGTTCATTTGTACCCTATCGCAATACCAAATAGCTTTCTTCATAGAACGCTCTTTTGTCTTGAATTCTGTTTCATTTCATTACTGGTGTTTGTTTTCGAGGTGTAGTCTTGCTATGTTGGCCAAGCTGGACCCCTCACCTTAGCCTCCCAAGTAGCAAGGCCTACAGATGCACACTGCACATCTAATTTCTACCTTACTTTGAGTGTTTACATGGGCATCCTTTTATATTTCTCTATTTTAAGCTTTTTGGTAACACTGTATCTTAGTTTTATCTTTTATATACACTTAGAGACAATGGGAACTTTTAATGTAGTCACATTTTTTATGATTACTAATGTGTCTGTCACTCAGCTCCGGCTACTATGACTTCTTTCCTTCCTTATACACTCCAGCTACATCTGTGTACTGCTCGGTCTGGGTAGAGCTTCCTTTCCTTCCAATGGCTTGTTCTTCTTCTTCATGTGTCTTAACTGAATGTTCTGTCTACATAAAGTCTCTTCCACGTTTTCCCGTTACCATACTTTACAAAATGTGCCACTGTGGTACCTTAACTGATTTTATTTACTGAATTTACTAAGTCTATTTTTGTTTCTCTCATTATTAACTCCATAAAAACACAGGCTTTGTTCTGTGCATCCACTGTGGACATGCAAGTCATCTTAAACTGAAATATTACAGGGTGGTTTTGATTTTTTTTGAAGAATCATGAACCAAATTGGATTTAAATTTAAAGCTTTTCGTGGCATTAGGAATAGCAAAATGAGAATGTGAGTCCTCATAAAAGGAATATTCTTTTTTAAAAAATGTGATCTGTTTATAGAATATCAGTTTATAAAGTATCAGTTTTAAAGAACACTGCATTTCTGAGCACTGTTTTTTACTTCAATCACCAACCACAAATCTTAAACACTACAGGGAATCACTGAAGGTCCCCCCACCCCCACCCCGCACTTGGTAAATAAGGCAATTCAATTTTAGAAATGGGATAAGTATTCAATTTCAGATGAAAATATGAAGTTTTTTCTAAGTATCAAATTCTGCCACTTCTGATTAACTTATTTCCTATTTTAGGCAAAAAGTTCATTTCAAAAAAGCAATTGCCTTCTCAGGAGGAAAGAGGGTATCATTTTCATAATTAAATACTGCTTGTCTAGACTCAGAAAGCCTCTCTCTGAAGCTGCTGAGGTAAACATGTTAGTTAGCCTCACAGATACCCATCTCCTAAACATGCTAAGATTGCCCAGGCATTCTTCCCTCAATGCAGTATGTCTTTACAATGTAGAGATTTACAGAAATATATTCTCCATGTTCCATGTACTTCTTTGAAGTATAGCAGACTCAAAGGAGAGAAAGAAATTTTAAAAATCAAACACTATTAACAAAATATGAGCACATTCTATTTCTGAATTATGGTAACCACTAAGAAAAAAGAAACTCGTATAACGGTACACTACACTCCAGGAATCTTTTAGGTCAGACCTTCATGGTTAGTGTCACCGTCAGGGCAGGCTGAAGCACCACCTGGTGCTGTCCTCAGAGATTCCAATTCAGTATCTGGTGAGAGTGACAGCTGCTTATGGGGAGCACCTTGAGTGCCATCTTTTAGACTACCATTCCAAATCCTGGTTTTCAGATGTGGCAATGGCTATAACACCAAGGCATCAGAGGCAGTTTTCACTTATCTTTAGTTTCATTTATATACATCCTAATTCCATCTTCTCTCATCACTCAAATATAAAATGCTCTTAAAAGAGAATTAAAAAAAAAAAAAAGAATTCTCAGAGGACTGGAGAAATAGCTTAGCAGTTAAGAGTATATACTGCTCTTGCAGACAACCCGAGTTCATTTCCCAGCACCCACATCAGGTGGCTCACACTGCCTGTAATTCCAACTCCAGGGCATCTGGTGCCCTGTTCTGGCCTCTGTAGACACTGTACTATGTGTATGTGTCCTTGTGCACATACTCTCACACGGATCCACACATCAACAAATAATCAGAACTAAAAATAAACTCGTTTTAAAAGATGGATTTTCAGGCTGGCAAGATGAAAAGTCCAGTGGGTGGAGGCACTTGCCACCAAGCCTATGCACTTTAACAGCACACCCAGGACCTACATGGTGGATGGAGAGAACTCACACCCATAAACTGGGGTCCAACCTTCTCTAGCCACCACCTTTCTCCAATAAAGTACTCTCTGAGAACCAATGGACCTCTCTGCAGAAATAGCCTGCCTGTCAAACCAAGCTCTTTGCTAATGACTCAGCTTGATAAACCAGGGCAAAGATAAAGGAACTCTCCATACTCTAGACCTACTGACCTAAGAATGGTGACAGCATCAGGTGACTGAAATCTCAAGATTATTATTTCTACAGCATCTAGAAAACGAAAAACCATATACGAGAACAAATTTAGGGGCTCTTACTTTATGGCAACAATGATGTGAACTTCTGGCTGAAATTCAAGCAGGCTTGCTTAAACTAAGAAAATCAGTCTTTACAAATACATTGAAGACAACTCCACAGGCAATGTGAGGAGCAAGGGGCAGTTCAAAGCTTGTGGTTCTACTCCGCCTCACTATAGCAGGTAAAGCACTGCAAGAAGCATCTAACATCAGTTCAGAAGAAGACAGACGCCAAAGACCTGGAAGAAGAATGGCAGCCGGAACGCCCCTCTTTGTGGCCTCCTTTGGACAGGAGATTAAAAACACCGTTCACAGAGGGACCAGAATACAAGTTTCAAAATATAAAGTGGATCAGGATGCCTCTAGCCACGGTTCTCAAGAGGAAAAGCTAAAGTCCTAATCTCACGCAGAAAATGCAGTACCAGCTGGCTCTCTGCCCTCTTTATCCCACGACCATGTAGTGCTCTCTGATGTCACTGCATGTGCACACCATTTCTCCACTGCTCTGCAAATGCACCCAACAAGTCCCTGCTTCAGGGACCTGAGTCGGCCATTCTCACCGCCTGAAAAGTGGTCTCTCTGGATATGTGCATAGTTCATATCCTCATTCTCCTACTTATACTCTATTTTTCCCCTCAGTACTCTTTTTAAAAGGCACACAAACACACACACACACCCTTCTCTCCCCAACTGCCCCTTTTCTTTGCATTTTCTCTAACACCGCCATCTGACACACAAATGTTTCATTATGTTCCTTCTAGAATGAAATCTCCATGAGGTGGCTTTCACCTGCCTGTTTACTTCTACAGGCCTCTATCATAGTGTCAAGAACATGACGATACTCAAACACCACCATCTTGGTAAATGAGCACACAGACTACCAAACAAAACAAAACAAACAAACAAAACAAATAAAGCTGGGCTCGGGCACAGGACCAGTGTCTAAGTTAAATAAACCCAGGTAAGTCATTCAGGCCTTCAGAAGACCTCTACCCTGAGTTATAGAAACCACAGCATCCTATGACAGCACAGATTAAGTCATGGAGGGATGGCATCACTTCTGTGTCCGTCAGCAGTCAGTGGAAAGAAGGACCAGACAGGTCTCTCAGAGCTCAAGTCCACCACCCAAGCTAAACTATAAGGACCAACAGAATTCTGACACAGCTGAATAGCACACTTTAGAACTTGAGAATGTAAAGATAAGAGTCCCAACAGAAATAAGCATTTTCTGTAAATAGTCACAAAATATGGGCTCCTTAGCTTACTTTTTGCCCAAAATGTTTTACTGTCTCTACTCATTAAATCCTGCAAACATTAATAAATGTCTACAGTTGGAGGAAGATGTTCTATAACAAATGGAAGGTAATATACCCAGTTTTACATAACAAACTCTGAAAAGATTTAGAACAATCCTCAGGCTAAAATTAAAAGAATGATTAATAAAATAAAAAAAAGACACTACAAAATATTGCCAAGTGCCCTCCAATGCAACTCCTACGTAAAATATCACAATTCCAAATATACTATTATAGTTGCTTCTTCATTTGGTTATGAAATATTTCTTTTATCACTAATCATTTCAACCTGGACAAAACAAAAAATATTAAGTGAATAAAGAAATTTTAAAGAAAAAAAAAAGTCATCAGTCAGGGATCCCAGAACTTTTCAAATGTCAGTAAAATGATTGTCTCAAACTAGTGAGGCCCTTGGCCCTGGAGCTGCTGCCAAGGGCAGTTACAGGAGGCTGGAACTTGGTAAGAAATGCACAGGTCTCAGGTACCGTCAGCGAGATGACTGACTGGGTGTGTGCCACTCCCAATCCCTTCCCCACAGACATGACAGTTTTAGTTCCAGCACTACTCACGAACTCATAGTCTCCGTCCTGGGGTATCTTCCAGTCTGAAGAATTTTTCAGAGAGCCGGATACACTCTTGCCAAAGCTGTTGATCTGGTTTTCTTTTTCTTTTTGTTCAAAGTATTCAAGGAAAGATGGTTTTGCAGGCTGCATGGTCTCATCTCTTCCTGAAAACCAAGAAAAACAGAAGGTTAAAAGGAACACAGAAATGCTGTTGTAGTCAGGATGCCTACATGGGACACAGTCTCCAGGTCAGTTCTTTCCATTTACAGAAGCTAAAGAAAAACACACAAATCCTCACTCGGAATACTGCTTATGGAAATAAACAGATTCTGAGGTCCCCTGAAATATATGGAAATGTTTTCCCAGGGTCCTTATTTCTAAACAGCAAGATTTGAGTTTGTCAATGATTCTGAGAAAGCCTCAATAATAACTATATTGTTGTTGTTCTCTTTATTATTGGTTTACTATAGCAAATAATTCTAAAAATATTTGGGAAGCAAACAAAAATACTTGTATCCATCATATTCATTATTCTCTATAAGCATTATAGCAGACAGAGCATGACAGACGGAAGGTGACTGCTCCTTAATAAGCTCACATTCTAGTTGAAAGAAGACAAATATGCTTGAAAAATAAAATACAAGTTAAGGACAATCCTTCCATTTGTGAAATATTGCATAAGATTCTTCTGGTGCTGGAGATCAAAAACAAAGCCTTGTACATACCAGCAAGTGTTTTCTCACTGAACTATACCCCCAACTTTATTTAACTTTCTTTTTCTTTTCTCTTCTGTTTGTTTATTTATTTGAGGCAGGATCTCACTTTGTAGTCATTTATTTGTTTGTTTGTTTGTTTATTTGAGGCAGGGTCTCACGTTATAGCCCTGGTTGGCCTAGAATTCACTATATAGATTAGGCTGGTCACAAACTCAGAGATTCTCCAGCCTTTGCCTTTCAAGAGCTGAAATTAAAGGCACAGAACATCATGCCTGGCCCACAAATAACTTTTAAAATATTATTTATGAATGATTTATATGGGGTATAATATCAAATGTATAGCACATATTGAACTCTGTAAAATCATATACACAGGAGAAAAAATACTAAAATATTAAATAAACCATCAGACATTTGTCTTCTTTCTCGTCATCAACCATTTCAACCAATCCCATTTGCCCATGGCTGGGGGTTACCCACTGCTCACTCTGTTGCCACTTCCTTCTTATGGGGGAGTCGTACAGGATTTGCTAAGACCCACCAATTACCAAGAAGATGATGATGTACTGTTTCATGTGCTCTATGTAAACACTAGGTGCTTCTTACATTTGCTTTGTTGGTTGTTAAGCTCCATTATTATTGAATACCAAAGTACTACAAGAACTGCAATAAACCATGTAAAAATGCAACACTGGATTTGCAGAGGAGACAGGAAGCTATGTTTTGTGCTCAGTGCCTTCCTCTAGGAACTCTAGGGGAAGGACTGGCTTGAGACAGCTGAACCCTGATCTGCCACCTAATCCTACCAATGAACAAGGAGTATCAGAAAACCTAGACAACCAGCCCGGAGACTGCTGAGCTAACACAGTCAGAACATGGTAACAATACAAAATACCCTAAATTCACTGGGCAGCTGAACAAACTAGGAAATCCACAAAGTCCAAACTATTACATAGCTATCTGGGGAAGGATTACATTGGATATGTATCTCACACCCAAAACAAGAAACTTCCAAATGGATAAACAATTAATGCAAAAACAGAAACTATAAACTCGAGAGGAAAGTGTAAGAATGCATTTAAAGCCTAACTGTGGGAAAGGCTTTCCAACTGTAACAAAAAAATATTTATATATAAAATAGGCTACTTCATGTATGTGAAAAATACAGCAAAAAATTTAAAATTATTAAATGGTGTAAGACACATACATTTATATGACAAATTATGGGAAGAAAATGTTTGCAATAAATACCATAAAAAGTTTTAAAGAACTTATTTTTTAAAGAATTGAAGCCAGCGCAACCTACTCTGGTGATAGGATGGCCAAACACCCTAACTGTCGTGCTAGAAATCTCAACCAATGACTGATGGAAGCAGATGCAGAGATCCATGGCCAGGCCCCAGGTGGAGCTCCGGGAATCCAATCGGTGAGAAAGAGGAGGGACTGTATGAGTGAGAATTGTTGAGACCAAGATTGGAAAAAGCACAGGGACAAATAGCCAAATGAATGGAAACACATGAACTATGAACCAATAGCTGAGGAGCCCCCAACTGGATCAGGCCCTCTGGATAAGTGAGACAGTTGATTGGCTTGAACTGTTTGGGAGGCACCCAGGCAGTGGGACAGGGACCTGTCCTCAGTGCATAAGCTGGCTGTTTGAACCCTGGGGCCTATGCAAGGACACTTTGCTCAGCCTGGGAGGAGGGGTCTGGACCTGCCTGGACTGAATCTACCAGGTTGAGCTGAATCCCCAGGCGAGTCCTTGCTCTGGAGGAGATGGGAATGGGGGTGGACTGGGGGAGGACAGGGGGAGGGAGGGCAAGGAGGGAGGACAAGGGAATCTGTAGCTGATATGTAATATTAAATCAAATTTAAAAAAAAAAAAAATTGAAGCCAGGCGGTGGTGGTACACACCTTTAATCCCAGCACTCAGGAGGCAGAGACAGGTGAGGCCAGCTTGGTCTACAGAGTGAATTCCAGGACAACCAGGGCTACACAGAGAAACCCTGTCTCAAAAAAACAAAAACAAACAAACAAAAAACACAAAGCAAAAAAGGAAGGAAGGAAGAAGGAAGGGAGGGAGGGAGGGAGGGAGGGAGGGAGAGAGAGAAAGAAAGAGAAAGAAAGAAAGAAAGAAAGAAAGAAAGAAAGAAAGAAAGAAAGAAAGAAAGAAAGAAAGAAAGAAAGAAAGAAAGAAAGAAAGACTGTGAGGATACTTTGTGGATTTGGGGAGATAAGAAACCAGTATGTAAATAATTTTTTAAATCAAAGGAGACCCTTCACTTACAAGAGAAACTTAAAGCCACATGTGGGACCACGTCTCAATGCTTCAACTGACAAACTTGAAACTACGGATGCACTCCAGGGAAGTGTGTGTGTGGGGGGGGGGGGGGGGGTCAGCCACTCTCACTACAGCTGAACCAACTCTACAATGTACAACTGCTCTCGGGGGACTGTGCTGAGTAATAAGAAACCCCGAGCCAGAGGACACACGGCCAGCCTGAAGGGATGAATCTCAACTAGAGCTCACAGTTTTTAAAAAAGATTTTGCCAAGCTTTTTTGATTCAAGGACACCAAAGCCATGGCACCCCAACACCAGTGAACATCCCCAGTGCAGACCTGAGTTTGCAAAAAACCTCCTCTACTGAAAAGAAGGATTTCTTAAGGGCAATAGCAAACTCCAGACTAAAGAAGAAAAATCATGAAGTGAGCCTCCCTCCATCTTCTTAGACAAGCAAACTCCAGACTAAAGAAGAAAAATCATGAAGTGAGCCTCCCTCCATCTTCTTAGACAAGCAACTGTTAAGCTACACCCATAGACCAGTGTAGCTCACAACCCTCCTCAGAGAAGCTTCCTCTTGTAGTAGAGGGTGATTAACACAGATTGGACAAGGAGTGGGATGAGACTTTGTTGTAGGGAAAAGAAAACTCCATTTTCTGCAGTGGAGTGGAACTGGTTCTGTCAACCACTCAGGGCAGGCCTCATGCTCAGAAGTAGCTGGCCAGTGTGTGTGTGTGTGTGTGTGTGTGTGTGTGTGTGTGTGTGTGTGTGCGTGCGTGCATGTACACTGGTGTGAGATCCACTCAGGGCAGGCCTCATGCTCAGAAGTAGCTGGCCAGTGTGTGTGTGTGTGTGTGTGTGTGTGTGTGTGTGTGTGTGTGCATGTACACTGGTGTGAGATCCTCTCAGAAGCAACCAACAGCAATGGTTTGATGTTGCCAAACTGACACCCCCAACACCCACTCTTTTTTGAGAAAAACAGAATCTGGGGCCCTAATAACTTGGGAAATTCCATCTAGTTGAAGTGTCTGTAACACGTCCCTTGTAACTTTATAAATGTTAATAGGGGTGTGATTTTTTCATAGATGCTCAAATACTTACTAAACTGGGCTATTTTTAAATCCTATGTATTTTATTGAGCCTCAAACCATTTTTTCTTTCTTTTTTTGGTTTTTTCCAGACAGAGTTTCTCTGTGTTGTTTTGGTGCCTGTCCTGGATCTCGCTCTGTAGACCAGGCTGGCCTCGAACTCACAGAGATCCACCTGGCTCTGCCTCCTGAGTACAGGAATTAAAGGCAGTCTCCACCACCGCCCGGCCCATGTATATCTTCAGGTCTAATAAATTACTAATGCAATAATCTAAGATTACTCAAACCAATTAAAGATTCACTCTTTCAAACTAATGGGCATTTAATTTAAGAGGTACCTAGGAGAGAACCACCACTATCAATTTGAGGACACTATGAACACCAAAACGACCACATTATAGCCCGGGCTACTCAGTGAATTCCAGGCCAAACTGTGCTACAGTGACACTCTGTCTCAAAAGAATTAATTAATCAATCAATTAATTAATTATAGCGTAAATTAAATACATAAAATTTAAGTCATGGACGAGACTCAAAACATTTTTATGGCTTAATTCTAAATCATTCCATTAAAAAAAAAATCAAAAGAATATCTCCTAGAAGAATATAACAAGTCTAGTTCTACCGCTGTCTAGATGAAAAAGTAGCAACATTTGCTTTCCTCATATTTCAATGATTTCCTTGACAACAACAGCCCTTCACAACTCCCTTAAAGATTCCTAATATGTTTAGAGCTAAAGAACGATTCTTTGTCTCTTTGAACAACTAAGCATCACAAACAAGAAATCCTACCAATGTCTTTGCTTTCATCGTGTGCTTTCCAAAGCCAGGGACCTGATCATCCCTGACACGACTCAGAATTCAGAGACACCCCCCCCCAAAAAAATAAATAAATAAAACTATGCTTTATAATATAATCACATATTCAGACAAGCTGGGAATGAAAGTCATACTTTTCTTTAGAATTTAATTAAAGCTAAACAATCAGTTAAAGTTTACATATACCAAATTACCAAAGAGGTAAATTATCCCTCATTACTCCTGGACAATATTTGATAACCATTCCTTTGTATATAATCTTGTATCAAGTTAGAACCTTCTTATTTAGACAAAAGGGGGAGAAGTAGTGGGTAGCCATTCCAGCTTTGGTCTGGAAGTTCCAACCCCTATTGAGGCTTCGGTAACTGTCACGCCTTGTAGGCAGAAAAGGGAGGGCCCTGAAGACCCAAGATTCGGATGCACTGTGCTCTCATTTCCTGGACCCTAGACACTAGAGTTAGACCGAGGAGAGTTCTCCAGAGAACACCACCGGACTGCCTGTGTCTTTCCCAGAACCTGCAACCTACCTATCCCTTCATTTGTAAGTTACACCACTAAATGAATCTCCCTTTTAACTACGTGGAGTGGCCTTAATAATTTCACCAATACTTGAGCTCGATGATCAAATGCAGAGAAGTAGCCTGTCAGAGTTGAAAAGCATAAAAGCATCGCTCCCAGCTGATTAAAGGTGAGGCTGTCCTGCCCTCTCCTGCTCCCAGGCCTTCAGCTGGTCAGGGGATGTTTTGTTTCAATTTGAACTAGAGTATTTTTTCAGATGTATCACAGGAAATGAACACATTCAGCTGAATGATAATACAGGAAACCTGAAGCCAGAGGGAGAATGGACTGGACAAACCATGAAAACAGCCATAGCTTGCTTTGATTCTTTTATCCAATACAGGAAATAAATGTGCTACTACACTATGGTGCCCTACTTCTCTGTAAGCCCCATTTATCGACTGAATGGACAACCTGTCTAAACCCACAGGAAAAGAGAGAAATGATGTGCACCTGTGCCTTGTCTCTATGTCCCTTTGAAAAATGTTACATAAAAGCAAAAGAAATGATCCAAATGTCCACCAACCGATGAGCAAGCATGTGGTGTATCTACATACTGGAAACTTAGTCAGCCATATAAACTTGAAAGACTGAGGCTGGGGAGATGGCTCAGTTGGTAAAGTGCTTACCACGAAAGCGTGAAGACATGAGTTCAAGTCCTCAGCACCCACTTAAAACAATGGGTGCATCAGTACCAATCTGTATCCCAACACTGGGGAGGAGAACAGGCAGATCCCTGCAGCTCACTAGCTAGCCAGCCTAGCCTAACTCAGGAGCTCAATAAGTGGAAAGAAACCAAGGCAGAATCCCAGTGTTAAACCTCTGGCCTGCCTTCACACACACACACACACACACACACACACACACACACACACACACACACAAGCGTGTTCACATACACCAACAAAAAATTATTATATAGTATATATAATATATATTATTATATATAACTTGATACACACTGAAACATGGATAAAACTTGAAAGAATTATACAAAACAAAAAAATGCCAGACCCAAAGAGAAACATATTGGCTGAATCCATTTACATTAAATATCCAGACGGGCAAATCCAGAGACAGAAAGTAGATAAGTGGTTGTCTGTGGAAGGGGAAGAGTAAGACATAACTGACAATGGGATGACCACTTCTTTGGAAGTGATCAAAATGCCTGGGATTTAATAGTCATTATGCTTATAAAACCTTGTCAACATACTAAAAAAATCCATGACACTGTATACTTTAAAACAGTAAACCTTATGAATTATATCCTAGTTTAAAATAATAAAACTTTAAAAATTAAAAACTGGTGGTTGTTGCACAACTCTGCAAACATACTAAAAGTCACGGTATAAATGAGTAAACTCCATACATTTATTACCCATAAAATGGTTCATAAATTATGTCAATAACTCAATCTTGAAATAAATCAACAAGACCTTCCTCTACGGTGTGCTTTTATTTCTGGGTTTCTGAGAACTATAAAATAATGCAGGGACGGGCATGCTAGACAGGAGCTTAACCCAAAGGTGGAGCTTACATCTTCTTTGGAGTAACCATCTATCAGATTTCAGACTTGATGACCCTTCCATCCCAAACCTTCACTGCCAAACGAACTAACCCACAAGGGTCAATCTAGCCTTTCCTTAATTCCCACAATAACTTCTTTTTATCTAAATAGTAATTAATTCTGTTCAAAGTAAGCAATTGAGCACAGGCCTCCATTTTCTTCTGGGCTCCATGCATAAATATTTGCAAGAAAAAAACTCCAGCAATGCCTCAGTTAAAATAATGTGATAATGTAAATGCATCATAAAGGGTTTGATTTGCTTTTTTGTTTTTTGGTTTTTTTTTTTTTTTGGGGGGGGGGGTTCAAGACAGGGTTTCTCTCTGTAGCTTTGCGCCTTTCGTGGAACTCACTTGGTAGCCCAGGCTGGTCTCGAACTCACCGAGATCCGCCTGCCTTTGCCTCCCGAGTGCTGGGATTAAAGGCATGCACCACCACTGCCTGGCTGTTTTTTGTTTTTTGTTTTTTTTAATCTAACATTTATTGTATGTGTGGTTTCTGGTTTTGTTTTTGGTAAGGAGCATTTATGGGTTCCAAATGTATCAAGTGACTTAATTACATAAAGTCCATATAGCCATAAACTTTGAATGGTCTTAAAACCACTAAGAACTGCAGGCTATAAGATGCCCTGGAGCCCAGAGAAACATTCTTCTGGTAAACAGCTTGGGCAAATGCATCTATGAACTGACTTGCTTTCCAGACAGTGGCTCACAAGCCATCCTAATGCTAATGAGGTGATATGGATTACAAGAGAGATTCTAGCTCCAAAGTCCAAGGCCTCCAGCTAGAGCACTAGGGACAGCCACCAGAAAAGACAAAAGAGAACAGTCACCAATGAAGATGATCGACACCTTGGTACTGCAAGAACCTCCTGAGACTGGGTCTCACCTTTCCTGGCCAGAGTGTCTTCATACACCGCCTTAACAACAGTGTCAAGTTCAAACTGCTTATCGGGTACTCAAAGTCCTTTTAAAAGCTGACCGATGCCCACATCTGTTTCAGTCAACCTCAATATTCAATACGTACTGTCCACGTTTCTGCTTTGCACATGCCTGGAGTATTCTCCGTGGCCGTCATAATCAAAGTCTTTACTATCCTTCTTACAAACTCTTTAGCCTTTTTCAATAACTCACCCGGCCTTTCATCAAGTGATTTGTTACCTTCAGAGGCAGAGGGCCTCTCTCCCCAGCTAATCAAATCACTACCAAATGCCACACTCTGGGGTACACTCTACACAATACAAAGGACTGGAAAGAACAGAGACAGCATGTGCAGCTCAGGGTAGTGGTAGAGACACCATCTTACATTTTTAGCCCGTAGGTTCCCTGTCAGCAGTAAATGTCCCATTTGGTCTCTGTACATTACACAGCTGTGACACACAATAAGTATCTAGGAAGTATGTCCTGGATCACACTGGATAGTTGTTTTTTTAACAAATATTGAAATTGACATTTCTTAGTGTAGTCATGCTTACAGAAAATCATCTACTTTTCCTTATAGATCCATTGAAATTAGGATTAGAGTACATCTCCATTTCTTTCTAAGCAAGAGCCAGCAGATCAGAAGAGCTTAAGGCACTGGAGGTAGAGAACTATTGAATCAAGCTATCTACCTGCACCTCTTACATCAACAGCCAAAGCCTAATTTCTGGATTCACTCTCCTTTCTGCTCACTACTATTGCACCACTGCCCTCTTTGGAAAAAATGTAATGCCTCGTGGCTATTCTTGGCTCTCCTCTGACGAACATAACCACACTGGAGTAACTTATATTCCAAAAACTATAGGCCTTGAGCCCATCACCCAGGTCACATGGAGATCTGGTCCTTTTACATCCCAGTATGTGGTCTGGCTGGGCTCTCTGAGTGAATATTCAGGCACCAAGAATCTGTGTTTTCTGGCTCATCCCAAAGAAATGAAGAATGTTAATCGTTTCCAAAGATAAAAGGGAGCCCGACATGTGGACACAATAAGAGAAACTGCACAAACAATTAGGAGTTAGTTTCCATTCTGGAAGGATGACCTCCAGTTATTTGTGACACTGTGAGAAAAGTTTAAGAACCAAGATGTCTGCTTCTCTATTGTAAAGCTCACCCAGGAGGGAACTTCTCCTGAAAAGCAGTTCCCCAGGAGATTGCCTTTCAGGGATGGGAAAGAAGGCAGCCAGTAATAAATGCCTGTGCTAAGATCAGGGTCAGAAGCCTCATAAAAGAGGGCTCATGGGACCCAGAGTCTGGCCTTCTTTAAATCTGCCATCTTGTATATTGAGCTGTTAAACTCGTTCTCAAAATAACTATCATCTCATTGCCAGGGAACTTAATTCTCAATCTCTCTCTCTCTCTCTCTCTCTCTCTCTCTCTCTCTCTCTCTCTCTCTCTCTCTCTCCCTCCCTCCCTTCCTCCTTTCTCTCTCCCTCTCCTTCTCTTTCTCACTGAATAAATAAATGCTTATTATAACACTTTCATCTCTGAGCATTTAGATACTAAGTATTTTATATGTAGCACTTTATATTAGTTTGGCAAAACGGCAAAATAAAACTTCTTGTGCCTTATTTTTCTAAAGGTTTAGGAAATTGAGGGTCAAAAGGGAAACAGCCTCCCTAAGGAGACTTCACCAAACACTGATTCCAAAAATCATTCCACTGTTTTTCTTTCTTCTCTTGCCCTCCGTCAGAAACACAACTGCAAGGAAACTAAATGTTGTAGGGTTTCACTCTGGTCATGTAACAGCACTAACACTATCCAGAACCTTCCTATGGTGCCAATTCAGAGTGCCAGGTACATGCAAGCACTGAGTTTTCTGATAAGTTTTGAAGCAATCAGAAACAAGACAATAAAGCTACTGTTGTAAAAAGGAGTGCTCAGACACGTGCAGGCTTACATTCTGATTACCATCCTTGCCACTGCTATCCTCCAAGACAGAGCCGATGAAAACAGCACAAGGATGTGCTAACAACCTCCTCAGACAGCCGCAGGTGGGAAGAACTGGGCTGTGAGTCAAGAATTTCTCTCCAGGCAGCTCTGATCTGCATATCTGACAGTGCTGAAATGAAATCTTTTCAACGGGAGCCTGGCCTTTGGTTTTAAAGAACGAAAATAGCCACAATAGATGTCCTCAGTCACAGAGCTTCCTGAACTCAACTATGCTGCTAGGCTTTAAAATTCTCTTCCAAAGAGACTAGTGTAGCTATTGCTCTAGGGAGCAAATTAGAATGCTGGGAACCAAGCACAAAGTTTAGGAAGAAATCACCTCGTGCCCCTCAGTTCACAGGGTCTAAGGGGAAAGGCCTGAGCCAGGGACAAGAACTTAGCAAATATTATTTCCCTTCTCCCTCCACTGCAAATAAGCCTGGAAAGGAGGAGAGGGCAGTTTATGTGCATGTCCTGGACACGTAGAGAGGTAAGGCCACATCAGTGCAGCCCCCAAGCACTGGTGTCAAATCTTGAGCAGACAGGTGTCCATCACCTTTCAGAACTGCTAGACTTAGACCTGGCATTTTCTCGTACCAGGCAAAAGCATGCAACTGCTAAATTAACAAATTAAGTTTACTAGCTATAAACTCCTGTACCAAACAACTAGAAACGCGCCTTCTTAGGCTGGCAAAATGATCCACTGGGTAAAGGTACTAGCTATTCAAGCTTGTTGACCTAAGTTGAATTCTCAGAACCCACAAAAGTTGTCCTCTGACTTCCACAACTTGGCTTCATGGCACATACAGAGCTTTTAAACATTTTCAAAAAAAGAAAACACAATCTTGCTAAAGCACACAAAGACTATTTGACAAAAATTCACAACAAACATGCCAAGCCACAAATGTCTCAAAAAGTACCAAAGAACTGTTACCACGTAGACCATGTTTTTTAACCTCAATTCTCTGTAATTGAAATGGGCAGTTTTAAAATTTCACACCCGTAGTTTTGAAAAAAGCACTTCTGAATAATTCACAGGCATAGCAGCAGTACATGCCTATAATTTCAGAATTCAAGAAGTAGAGGCAAGGGGATTTGAATTTGAGACCACCCTGGGTTACATGGCAAGTTCCAGGCTGGCAGGGAATACACAGTGAACAAAACTCTGTTTCTAACAAACAAAATGGTCATCAGAGCTTCTACGCAGCTCCATGGAGAATGTCTGAGCAGTGTGATGAGGTCCCTGGGCTCAACGCCTGGCACCAGAGGGTGGAAGGGAAGGAAACAGAGAGCACATGTACCATGCACACAACAGAGTGATGCTGAGCCACAGATAAGGTAAAAGCTATGTCAATCCCATTAGTAAGCCGGAAAACCCAACCACAGAATAGTGAACAGTGTTACACCAGTTCTGATTGTTACAAGGACCCCGAAGCCAGAAGTAAAGGACTTTAGTCTAAGGAGGAGCCCTTATGATTCTGTTTCACAATCAGACTCGGTATGAAGATAGTAGAAGACTTTTCTCTAAGGTGAACAACAGGACAAGAAGAGGGACTGCTACTCAAACTATACTAGAGCTCCGAGTGGACCGGAAAAAAAAGGTGAATGGATCACAAAGGGAAAAAACTAAGGTCATAATTCACAGACAAGGCCTTCTCTGTAAAAAATAAAAAATAAAAAAGGAAACTTAGAAATTCCTAATCTCATAGGATCATGAATAAAGCTACCCACCGAAAAACATCAACAATTCATCTATAAAAATAAAACAAGGTCTGTGAAGAATTGTGTTGGGATTCTGATGGGGACTACATGGAATCTGTGGATTGCTTTTGGTAAGATAGCCATTTTTATTATGTTAATTAAACTTATCCATGAACAAGGGAGATCGTTCCATTTTCTGATATCTTCTTCAATTTCCTTCTTCAAAGACTTGAAGTTCTTGACATACAGGTTTTTTACTTGCATGGTTAGAGTTAAACCAAGGTATTTTATATTATTTGTGGCTATTATAAAGGGTAATATTTCTCTGATTTCTTTTAGCTTGTTTATTATTTGTATATAAGAGAGCTACTGATTTTTTTTTAGTTAATTTTATATCCCACCACATTATTGAAGGTGTTTATCAGTTATAGGAGTTCCCTGGTAGAATTTGGGGGGGGGGTTCACTTATGTACACTATCATATCGCCAGCAAACAGTGAACGTTTGACTTCTTCTTTTCCAATTTGTATCCCCTTGATCTCCTTTTGTTGTATTATTGCTCTAGCTAGAACTTCAAGTACTACATTAAATAGATATGGAGAGACTGGACAGCCTTGTCTTGTTCCTGATTTTAGTAGAATCACTTTGAATTTCTCTCCATTTAATTTGATGTTGGCTGTCAGCTTGCTGTAAATTGCCTTTATTATGTTTAGGTATACTCCTTGTATTCCTGATCTCTCCAAGATCTTTATCATGAAGGGTGTTAGATTTTGTCAAAGGCTTTTTCAGCATCTAATGTGATGATCATGTGGGTTTTTTCTTTCAGTTTGTTCATTTGGTGGATTATATTGACAGATTTTCAAATGTTGAACCATCCCTGCCTACTTGATCATGGTGGATGTTTTTTTTTTTTTTAAATGTGTTCTTATATTCGGTTTGCCAATATTTTAATGAGTATTTTTGCATCAGTGTTTATGACAAGAGATTGGTCTGTAGTTCTCTTTCTTTGTTGCATCTTTGTGTGGTTTGGGTATCAGAGTAACTGCAGCCTCATAGAAAGAAGTTGGCAATGTTCTTTCTGTTTCTATTGTGTGGAACAATTTGAGGAGTATTGGTATTAGCTCTTCTTTGAAATTCTGCCTGAAACCATCTGGCCCTGGGCTTTTTTTGGTTGGGAGACTTAATAACTGTTTCTATTTCCTTAGGGGTTATAGATCTATTTAAATTGTTTATCTGGTCTTAATTTAATTTTGGTACATGGTACCTATCAAGAAAATTGTCCATTTCTTTTAGACTTTCCAATTTTGTGGAGTACAGGTTTTTGAAGTATGACATTAATGATTCTCTGGATTTCCTTAGTGTCTGTTATGTCCCCCTTTTCATTTCTGATTTTATTAATTTGATTATTCTCTCTTTGCCTTTTGGTTAGTTTGGATAAGGGTTTGCCTATCTTGTCAGTTTTCTCAAAGAACCAACTCTGTTTTATTGATTCTTTGTATTGTTCTCTTTGTTTCTAATTTGTTGATTTCAGCCCTGAGTTTGATTATTTCTTGCTGTCTACTCCTCCTGGGTGAGTTTGCTTCTTTTTGTTCTAGAGCTTTCAGGTGTGCTGTTAAGTTGCTAATATGAGATTTCTCCAAATTCTTTATGCAGGCATTTAGTGGTATGAACTTTCCTCTTAGCACTGCTTTCATTGTGTCCCATAAGTCTGAAGAACAATACTCAACTTCATATGGAAAAACAAAAAACCCAGGATAACTATAACAATCCTGTACAATAAAGGAACTTCCAAAGGCATCACCATCCCTGACTTCAAGCTCTACTATAGAGCTATAGCAATAAAAATAGCTTGGTATTCACATAAAAACAGACACATGGATCAATGGAATTGAATTGAAGACCTTGACATAAATCCAAATACCTATGAACACCTGATTTTTGACAAAGAAACCAAAATTATATCATGGAAAAAAGAAAACATCTTCAACAAATGGTGCTGGCATAACTGGAGGTCAACATGTAGAAGAATACAAATCAATTCGTATCAATTGCCCTGCACAAAACTCAAATCCAAGTGGATCAAAGACCTCAACATAAATCCAGTTACACTGAACCTGATAGAAGAGAAAGTGGGAACTAGCCTGAATACACTGGCATAAGAGACTACTTCCTTAATATAATACCAGTAACACAGACACTGAGATCGACAATTAATAAATAGGACCTCCTGAAATTGAAAAGCTTCTGTAAGGCAAAGGACACTGTCAATAAGATAAAATGGCAGCCTACAGAATGGGAAAAGATCTTCACCAACCCCACGTCTGACAGAGGGCTCAAGAAACTAGACATCAAAACACCAAATAATCCAATTAAAAACTGGAGTACGGATCTAAACAGAGAATTCTCAGCACAAAAATCTCAAATGGCCGAAATACATTTAAAGAATTGTTCAACATCCTTAGTCATCAGGGAAATACAAATCAAAACAACTCTAAGATTCCATCTTAAACCTGTAAGAATGGCTAAGATCAAAAACAATGATGACATCTTATGCTGGAGAGGATGTAGAGTAAGGGGAACACTTCTCCACTGCTGGTGGGAGTGCAAACTTGTACAGCCACTTTGGAAATTAATGGCAGTTTTTCAATCTACCTCAAGACCCAGTTATACCAATCTTGGGCATATACTCAAAGGATGCTCAATCATACTACAAGGACACCTGCTCAACTATGCTCATAGCAGCTTTATTCATAATAGCCAGAACCTGGAAACAGCCTAGATGCCCCTCAACCGAAGAATAGATAAGGAAAATGTTGTACATTTATACAATACAATGGAGTATTACTCAGCTGTAAAAAAAAAAAAAAAAAAAAAAAAAAAAAAGACCTCATTAAATTTGCAGGCAAATGGATGGAAATAGAAAAAAATCATTCTGAGTGAGGTAAGCCAGACCCAGAAAGACAAACATGGTATGTTCTCACTCATAAGCAGATATTAGGATAGCCAACCTTACAATCCACAATCCTAGAGACACTAGAAAACAAAGAGGGTCCAAAGAGGAATGCATGGATTTCCCTGAGAAGGGGAAATAGAAGAGATCTCCTGGGTAAACTGGGGGCAGGGGTGGAGAGATAGAGGGAATGGGAACTTGAGGGAGTGGGTTGGGCAGGCTGGGTGCAAGAAGTAGGTTGGGGTGGAATAGAGAGGGAGAGTAAAGAAAGAGATGTCTTGATGGGGAGGCATTTTGGGGTTAGGGAGAAACCTGGTGCCAGGGAAACTCCAAGGAATCCACAAGGATGATCCCAGCTAAGATTCCTAGCAATAGTGGAGAGGATGCCTAGATTGGTCATCTACTATAATCGGATTGGTGACTACCCTAATTGTCATCAGAGAGCCTTTATCCAGTAACTGATGGAAGCAGATACAGAGATCCACATCCAGGCACTGAGCTGGGCTCCGGAGTTCTCCTGAAGGAGGAAGGGATTGTAGGAGCCAGGGAGGTCAAGGTCATGACGGAGGAACCCACAGAGACAGATGACCTGAACTGGTAGGAGCACACAGACTCTGGACAACAGTGAGGGAGCCTACATGAGACCCACGCAGGCCTCTGCATGTGTGTGACTATTATGCAGCTTGGTCTGTTTGTAAGTCTCCTAGCAGTGAGATCAGGACCTGTCCCTGGCGCTTAGCTGGCTTTTGGGAACCTGTTCCCCATGCTGGATTACCTAGTCCAGCCTTGATGCAGGGGAAGGAGCTGGGTCCTGCTCAACTTGATGGACCATGCTTTGCTCAAGCCCATGGGAGGCCTTGCCCCTTCCTGAATGGAGACAGTGGAGTGGATGGTAAGGGAGGTAGATGGTAGTAGTGGGGGACGGGGGTGAGGGGTGGGGGTAGGGAGGTTGGGGGTGGTGGTGGAGAACTGAGGTCAGTATGTAAAACAAAGGGAAAAATGTTATTAAATAAGAAAAGAATGTAAAACAGAAAACAAAACCCCAACACTGAAAACAAAAGATCTGGAGCACCAGTGAGAAGACATTTGCTACAAGTCCCATGTCAATGCCCCAGACCCACGCAGTGGGAAGAGAATAAACATCCTCTGACCTCCACATGTGTGCATGGACACACATACACACATAATAAACAAGACAATTTCTGAAAATCTGAAAATAAATTTAGTAGCTTAATAAAATACTTCAACATGCTAGGCTGGCTGAGGAGAGAGCTCAATGCATTAAGGGTTTGCCAGGTTCAAGAACCTGAGCTGGATCCCTGGAAGTCACATAAATAGCCAGGCATTGTGTAGACATATGACCCAGGAGAGACTGCAGAATCCCTGGGCTCGGTGGCTAACCAGCCTGGCCTACTTGCTGAATTCTAGGCCTGTGAGAGAATCAGTCTTAAAAACCAAGATGGGGCTCAACAGTTAAGAGCATGTTCTGCTCTTCCAGAGAACCCATGTTTGGTTCTAACACTTACATTAGGTGACTCACAATCAAACACCTGTCCCTCTAGTTCCAGAGGATCCAAGTCACTGACTTCCTGAGGCATCTGTACTCAAGTGTACATACCCACACATATACACCTAATTTTAAATAGTAAAAATAAAATATTCTTAAAACAAAAATCAAGGTGGACAGCTCCTGTGAAACAGTACCTGAGGTTGACCTCTGACCTACACATGAGCATACACACACAGACAACTGCTAGCCGTGGTAGAACACATCTGCAGTTGCAATACTCACGAGGCTGAGACAGGAGGATTGAAAGCTGACACTAGCTTGGGCTATATAAAAAGGCCTCCTCAAAAAAAAAAAGATAGATAGATAGATAGAAGAGAGACAGACAGACAGACAGATACACACATACATACAAAGATATAGAGCATGTCTGTGAATAAAGTTTCTACAGATATGACAGAGAAACCAAGTATCTATGTTTGCTGACAGAATTAACACTGAAGAAAGAGACAGTAACTCTGCTGACTAAATAAACTACGCATTCAAACAATTAAATAAAACCCCAGTGATATACTGCAAATTTTAATATACTGATTCTGAAATTGACAGGAGATTTTCAAGTAGCAATCTGTACTGAAAAGAAAAATAAGAAGGAGACAAGGAATCTATTTTAGGTAAATGGTCATAGAAGACATGTAAAGGGCCGGGCGGTGGTGGCACACGCCTTTAATCCCAGCACTCCGGAGGCAGAGCCAGGCGGATCTCTGTGAGTTCAAGGCCAGCCTGGGCTACCAAGTGAGTCCCAGGAAAGGTGCAAAGCTACACAGAGAAATCCTGTCTCAAAAAAAACACACACACAAAAAAAAAAAAAAAAAAAAAAGACATGTAAAGGTGACTAGATCACACAGTTGAATGTGGAAGAGAAATAAGGTTTCCAAATGGAAAAAATAGAGCAGATGACTATAGCTCATAGTATAAACAAAAAGAAATTCATGATATATTAAAGAACATCTGTGAACAGTAAAACTTTACAACAACTGTTTAAACATACACTAATTTTAAAATATATCTAGGTAAAATGAAACTTCTTAAAGAACACAAAAGTTATACTGTATAAGAAAATTTAGAACAATCTGATGTCACAAAAGCTACAGTTGCTAAGAATGGTTGCCAAGCTACGAGCACAAGCCATGAGCTGGGGTAAAATAATTACAAAGCACCAACTATACACCAAAAAAGTCAGTCTCCAAATACAAAGAAATTCTGCCAATCAGTAAAAGGTTACTCAGATGACCTTTCTGCAGTAAACATACAAATAAGCAAGATTAAAACGAGGTGCTGAAGAGCTCAGCAGTGCACACCTGGCATGCACAAGGCTGGAGGTTGCAGCTGCTGCGCTTCCAAAACCAAAATTGAGACATATCAAGCAACAAACGGCTATAAAACGTCTTTAACACTTGTTTTTATACACGGTATAACTTTGCCCCCAAATCAGTTCTGCACATGAGTTGTTTTGTTTTGAAATCTTATTCCATTATTTAGCTGGGACCGCTTAAACTGATGCCATTTTAAAAGCTGTGTGTGGCACTGTGCTGAAGAATGACAGAGTTTACTAGAAATCTGAGAGGAAAAGACGCTGTGCTGAGGTGCTCTGGTTGACTTAGACTTCAACTCTGCCAAGTGTCCAATCTCCTAACTAAATGAAACAACGGCAATGCCCTGGTGTTGCTGTGGTAACTCAAAATAGACTCAAAATAAAGGTGAGGATGGAGAGATGGCAGAACAGTTAACAGCACTGGTTGTTCTTCCAGAGGACGGAGGTTCAATTTTCAGCACTTACATGGTAGCTCATAGTAACTACAGTTCAAAGAGATTCAATAACCTTTTCTGATCCCTACAGGCACTAGACACATGTGTGCACAGACATGCATACACAGACAAAAACACCCAAACACATAAAATAAAATATACATATATACTTAAAGATAAATACATAATAGCCTTGATCCAAAAAGAAAGGGTATGGTAAACATGAATGGGAACACAATTTCAATTCATAGCTTAATACAGAGCTCCCTCTGCTGGCACAGAGGAAGTACAACAATCCCAATACTGGCAATTCACACAGGAATTTGACCTTCACTTTTGCCATCAAGAGAATTTCTTCTAGAATCCTCACTCAAAAATAACAGAAGAGACCAGGTGGTGATAGTGTACGCCTTTAATCGCAGCACTTGGGAGGCAGAGGCAGGCGGATCTCTGTGAGTTCAAGGCCAGCCTGGTCTACAGAGCGAGATTCAGGACAGGCACCAAAACTACACAGAGAAACCCTATCTCGAAAAAACCAAAAACCAAACCAAACCAAAACAAAACAAAACAGAAGTCTGCCCTGCACATATTCTACAGACTAACAAGAATTGCCAATATGTTTTCAGACAAGTAAAATTAGCTAATGTTCTCTCTCTTCAGATTTTAGCTAAGGGCTGAGGCTGTACCTAATGTTTTTGTATATACAGTATTCTATCTATAAATACCATGTTTGGGAAAATTATTGAATATAGTTTATTATTTTTTTGGGCCTGGTTCCTAGTAGTGGAATTTACTGGGTCAAAGGTTTGACTTTTTCTTTTAAGATTTAGTTTTAATTATGTGTACATAGCAAGAGGTCTGTTTATGTGTGAGTACAGGTATCTGCAAAGTCTAAAACGAATACTGATCCCATGAAGCACTACTTACAAGTGGTTGTGAACCACCTGATATGGGTGCTGGGAACTGAACTCGGGTCCTCTGGAAGAACAGCAAATGCTCTTAACTGCGGGTCAATCTCTCCAGCCCCAAATCTGAACTTTTTAAATGCCTGATACACAAGGCATTCCAGAAGTGTTTTCAATTTATGAATCTACCAATAACATTACCACTCCTTCATAGTCTCAGAGATAATGAATCTGAGCCCCCAACCGGACAAAAGGAACTATGTTGCCTTTGAAGACAAGAGGCTAGTGGTTACCTTGCAAACCATGACCTGAAAGGTGAAGAGTAGAGGAGACGTTGAGAACACTGCCTGCAAATGTCCCTCCCTCTCAGCCACAAGAAGCTACCCTGAGTCCCTCACCTCCCCAAGCTCCTGGTGAGGCTCTGTGGGAAGGGCTCCCTCTGCCGGAGTACCTCCAGCTACCGCCCGCTGCCAAGCCGGCAGCCTTTCTCCCATGAAGAGCCCCAGTGCAAGTTAAATACCCTTCTACTACACTCTGACAACACCCTTGGCTTACCCTAATATTAGAACTCATTTCATTCACTGAACTGGATGGCATCTGGGATCAACTAAGAGATACAACAATGAGGAGTCAGTCTGTGAGGGCATTTGTGAAAAGGACTGACTGAAAAGAAGTCTCTCCCTGAGAGGGGACAGCAACACCTGACAGCTCAGATCCAGAGAGGTCTGAGGCAAAAAAACAGTCTTGCTGTCTGGGTTTCTTACTAGTACACCCGTCCCTGCTGCTGCTGCTGCTGCGGCCACTCTCCCTGCCATCCCACACACCCGTCCCTGCTGCTGCTGCAGCAGCGGCTGCGGCCACTCTCCCTGCCATCCCGCACACCCGTCCCTGCTGCTGCTGCAGCAGCGGCTGCGGCCACTCTCCCTGCCATCCCGCACACCCGTCCCTGCTGCTGCGGCTGCGGCCACTATCCCTGCCATTCCCTACTGGCATTAGACTCCAGTTTCTTGGGTTTTTCAACATGGACTAAAGACCAGCGACTCTCCAGGAATCTCCCAGGCCCTCGGGACCAGACTGGGACTGCTGAGAGATCCAGCTTTATGAACTGAGCAGTTATCTGGTCCTTAGCTCTCCAGTCTGCAGCCAGCCACTGTTGGACTATCCAGATCCTACATGTAAGCCATTCCAGTCTGACCCCTTTGCTTAGGTTTAAAGCCCAGGTCTGTTTCATAATCTTTTTTTTCTTCCTTTTAATTGTGCACCCTCCCTAGAGATCAAACCATGAGAGGGCTTCACATGGCACCAGTCAAGTGTTCTACTAGCCAACAGGCTTTCTCTGTCTGTAAAGGAACAGACAAACAATACTTTAGGCCCTGAAGGCAACAGTCTTTCACAGGTTCTCAACTCAGCCTTTTCAGTACAGAGGCACCAGCAGCAACAAAGGAATGGCTATGGCTGGGCTCCAGCTGAGCCTTACCGCCAAAAGTGGGCGGCAGACCAGACTGACCTGGCCTGGTTTGCTGATCCCCGGACTACAAGGAAGACTTAACTATTCTAAGTGGAGGCTGAGGGCAGAGCTCAGCAAAAGACTAGCACATGTGCAGCCGAGTGTTTGATCCCTTGCATAGGGGTAGAAAGTTAAAGGAGACAAAAGAAGATGACCAGCGAGACCCAGGTCTTTAAACCGATGCAAAGTTCAGGTTAAAGTGAACCTATACACCTCAGTTATCATTCTGTACTCTCAAGTTATTCCCTCTGTGAGCTGGCCTATAACTCAGGTACTCGGAGTAGAGTGCAGGACTCTGAAGTCAAGAGCCGAACCCAGGAATAAGGTCAATCACAGGAAGATCGATCCTAGCTACTTGGGAGGCTGAGGCGAGAGAAGCACTTTGAGGCAGGCAAGCACTAGAAATAGTTTAGTAACCGGGACTCCATCTTGTTTCACTTGGCAACCTGGGAAGGTCCTTGACCTACACTAACTATTCACACACACCGCTCTCTGCAAAATGCACCTAGCAACCTGTTGGCAACTCAGGACCCCATCTGACCAGGGTACACACACACCCTACTCTGAACAATGGAATAGGTTTCTCCTTCCCTTAACAACCACCAAACTGACAAACACTATGCAGTCATATTCTTCTCGTGTCCAAGCACAAGACAAGAAAGGCAAATCTGGCCTGAACTAGTTTTAGAGTCATGTACAACCAAGCCCACGTGTGTCCTCAAGCGAACTTCTAGGGAGGCAGGACTCCCCTATAACTCAGCTGCATTACAGAAAGAGGCATGCACAGCAGTGGGGAAATGATCACATAAACTAATCTATTAATCAAAATAACAGAACCACCCAGACTACTTCCCTAGAAACCAGTCCCTCCTTCCTCTCGGCTCCCACAGAAAGAAGCCTCGGGCAGCAGCTGCCTTCCTGGGGCCTGCCGCTCTCCGGCAGTGCGTTCTCGCCTGTGCTTTGCCTAACCCGTGGCCTCTGCAGTCTCTGTGGGCTTTTATTTCATTTCTGAATCCAATGACAACAACCTGAAGCACTAGGCCAGACTCTGACCACAGACACCTGCTTGAGCCCAGAAGTTGGAGAGAAGCCTGGGCAACACACTAAGACCCTGTCTCAAAAGACGGAAGCCGTGGTGGGGTGGGGCTCGTTGGCAGGGTGCTTACCCAGCAGGTGTGAGGCTCAGGGGTCCCCACAGAGAACGTGAAGGGAGAAACGGGCAGGGTAGAGGGGGAAGAAAAGGAGAGAGAAGCAAAGCAGCAGCAGGGCGGAAGAAAGGAGGAAGAGAGGGAGAGAGAAAAGAAAGGATACTTCTGAGGAGACTTGACAGAATTTTTTAAACTGCTCAATTATCTTTGTCTGAGTTAAACAGACACTATCCAGCCAGACAGTGGTGGCACACATCTTTAATCCTAGCATTCAGGAGGCAGAGGCAGGTGGATCTCTGTAAGTTCAAGGCCAGTCTGGTCTATAGAGTAAGTTCCAGGACAGCCAGGACTGTTTCAAAGAGAAAACCCTGTCTCAAAAAAACCAAAAAAAAAAAAAAAAAAAAAAAAAAAAACCCAAAACAAAACAAAACAAAAAAATTCACAGCATTTCAAATTTCATTCCTAATTGAGATGAATTATGTATCGAAACAATGCACCTGCCCTCCTCCAGGGGAACTCTTCAGTGACTCCATTCATGAAAGGATAGCCACTGGGGTTCAAAAGCAGCCCCCTTCCCACAGCCCCCTGCTCACACAGCCCTCCAACAACCTCCTCCTGAGCGTCTCTCTTCCTGACAGGCACTTAGCTTTGGCAACAGAACAACAGGCCCAAGACTAAGACAGCACAGACCAGGAGAACCCATCTCCGGATCTCCGGATCAGTCAGTGTGACAGAGCCTCACTTTTCATAGTTCCTTCCTCTTCCTCGTCCTCCGTGTTGATCACCATGGTGCCCAGCTGGGACGGCAATGTGTCACTGTGCTCAATCATAGTATTGGCTCCATCACTCATTGTACTGGCTACTCGCACGGTGCCCATCTCATCACCAGCGGCTCGAACCATTGTGCCAGAATCCATCTCATCCTCCTCCTGCAAATCAACAAATTTGTTCAAAAGATTGTTAACTTTCTGAATTACTGTTACTCATCTTGGTGCAAGCATTCCTGGATTTGATCGGGGACTATGGGGGTCCAGCCCCTCGATAGTCCCCTCCCAGGGTCCGGGAAGAATCTACAACTAGCTGATAATTAATCTTTGATGAAAAGAAATGAATCTGTGTACACGAAACTCCTTAGTCTATATATTTTATAATTCTGTGTCAGTTACAAGCTTATATTCTGCTCTCATATTTAGCTCATTTCTTGACTGATTTCTTTCTACACTTATCTGCAGTCCCCTCTAGGTTCTACCTTAATTCCTTCATCTAATTCTGCCCCTTCTAGGTTCTCATCCATCTAGTTCTTTCCCATATCATCTCTTCTCCCATCTCCTTCTCTCTCATCTCGTTCTTCCTCATCTTGTTCTTCCCCATCTGGCTCTTCCTCATCTTCCATCTCGTTCCTCTAATACTCTCTTCTAGCCCTTCAGTCTAGTTCTTCCCCATCTCAGTTTGTTCCTCTCAAGTTCTTACCCATCTAGTTCTTCCATTCTCTTTTCTCTTCTCTGTTCTCCATGTGCCCTGGAAGTCCTGGTGTATATATATACACTTACAAGCAGTATTCCCTTAGTAGTGCAAAGCCAGGCTTCCAGGGTCAAATGGAGGGGTGATAAGAATCACATAGGGAGGCAATAACTGTTAATTATCATTTGCAACCCTAAAGGGAAGTGACTAATGGGGAAATGAATTAACTAAAGGCCAAATTCAGGTAATATCTAAGAAGAGGGTTCTTATGTGCTCAACTATAATCTTGAACGTGATTGGTAGAAAATGTTAAGAATCTATAAGTTGCTAGGTCAATGGGAGAAAATAAAACTGCCTTCTTTCTTCCTGTGGCTCCTATCTGTCCAAGCTATCTGCGTTTTTTTCTGTAGGGTGGGGGAAAGTGTGCTTGGTCGCTAGGCAACCTGTGCACAGCTAGATGCCTCTGGTGATAGTTAAAGGAAGATTTGGAACTAGAGGTAAGGTTTGGGTAAAGAGGAAGTTAAGCTTAATTGGCATATCCGCCAGGCCTTCTCAAACAGGTAGCCTGGATGCTTAAGTCTGTTCTTAGAGAGCACAGAGGTATCTCTGATAAAGTACTCTCCTCCATCTGGGGATGGACCTGGCCGGATGTTGCCAATGATGATAATTACAGGGAGGCTTGAACTGGGGTTCTGGCTGAGCATAGCTGTCAGTGCAGAGGGTTATCTAAATATTCCTAGAAGCGGTTAGGTAAGGAGTTAGCGGTCTATAAAGTTAGTAAGGCTGTAAGAAAGGAGGGTCCGAGCTAAATTGTGTAAAAACGTCCACCTGACCTATGCAGTGTCTCCTTGTGGAATTTATCTTAGATCAGGAGACTTGCATGTGGACTGTTATTACTGCTAGTCCTTGAAAGTGGCCAAGGGAGATACCTGATTCCAAAGAAAGCCTTTCCTGAAGCTGTTCTCCAAATACCTGGAATGTGTATGTCCAGAGAGTGATCAGTCCACTGTTAGCCCTTCTTAGGGAAAAGTCAATTGGGAAAACTATGAAGGCACACATGATTTTCATAATAGAATACAGCTGATATATAACAAGCCAAGTAACACCAAAAACTCCTTGGAATTTGGCTTCCTCCGGAGGAATTCCCTGATCCCTCCAGGCAGTAACTTTGACATAACCAGCTGAGCTCTTATGATATATTCCTGCGGCCCACAGAAGATTTGACACTTCTCCAGGTTGTATACATACCGTGGAAGCTGAAAAGCACACATTTAACAGGAGATGATCATAAAGTCACCCATGTGACTAGTGCATGTCTAAGCTAAAGGACTTTCCTCTTCTTCCTTCTCATCTAACTTACAGCACAGACCTAAAGAGCTGACACGTACCCTTCAATCTCTAAAGCTGTGATGACTCCAGAATACAGTATGAAAATTTTAAAAGAGCTTGGTAAACCAAGTCTCCAAACTGAGGGATATGTCTCCCTGCCCCTCTCTCTCAAAGATAAACTGGATAAAAGATATGGGGGCAAAATAGTAAAATGTAGGTGTTCTGAGAAACACTGAGTAACAGGCAAACAGACCCACCAAGTGTCCAGTGACACTGAATGAGATTGGGACAAAGTGCTGTTAGAGTCTCGAGCTCCAGGCTTCCCCACAGCAGCTACTTGTCTCACTTCTGCGGCAATCATGACCTAACAAGCATTTACTCCTGAAGCCACCGCAACACCAGCCACTCACTGAGTTTTCATCATCGTCCTGGTCCACCTCCCGCTGCTGGGCTTCCTGGCGCTTCAGTTTCACGTCCATGGCTTCGTTAATTAGGTCTCGCAGTATCGACACTCCTTTGGCACTCTTGACAAATGGATGCTTGTGTAAATGCAGAACAAAGGACACAGCTTTACTTTATTTATTTATTTATTTATGTATTTATTTATTTATTTTTGGTTTTTCGAGGCAGGGTTTCTCTGGGTAGCTTTGCACCTTTCCTGGAACTCGCTTTGTAGCCCAGGCTGGCCTCGAACTCACAGAGATCCTCCTGGCTCTGCCTCCCGAGTGCTGGGATTAAAGGCGTGCGCCACCACTGCCCGGCTCACAGTTTTACTTTAAAACAGTGCATGGCACACAGCAGAAATCTGGCAATATCTGTCATATAAATCAGTGGATCTAATTTCTCTCTTCACACCTGGAGCAACTAGGCCACAGTCACTTGACGACTCTAAGGAGAGAGACGACCATTTGGACCTGTGCCGTTCCTCTCCACCTCACCTGGAGGTTCTTTTTGTCTTTATTTCATCTACTACATCAGTCCCTATATCTAATTCAGGTTGCAGGCCCGGGGCAGGCACCTTTACCCTCCGAGACACCTTACCAGTCACATCTTCTGTGTTCGCTGCTTTTGTGGAGCAACAAGGAGCCCCAGCAGTTAGAGCTACACGTAGAAATTCTTTGCACGAGTTATGTACACACACTTACTCTGGCAGTACCCACGTTCCCTCCCGGTTCCCCATCACCAACAGGGCAAAGGTCTCCAAGCCTTTCTTAGGTACTCCAGAGACTGAAAGGATGCTTCAGCACATGGCGGGACTGCAGAACAGAAAGCTCTTCCACAAGCCTGTCATCATCACTCCTCCAGGAAGATTCGACAACATACTTAGAAGAGCTAGGTCACTAGCAAGGATACCATGTCACCTTGTTCTCTATACTTGCAAAATATGCAAGATCATTTCCTTCCACTCCTCCCAGATGCACGCACATCTGGCCTGTTATGACTTGACATCAGTCTTGAGCCATTACCCAGCCACTGCTCTTCCTGGTGGGAGAAATTTGGTTCTGAGCTTCTTACTGCTCTTAAATAGCTGAGCAGTGGTGGTGCACACTTTTAGTCCCAGCACTTGGGAGGCAGAGCCAGGCAGCTCTCCATGAGTTCGAGGCCAGCCTGGTCTATAAAGCGAGATCCAGATCAGGCACCAAAAACTACACAGAGAAACCCTGTCTCAAAACAAAACAAAAAAAACCTAAACTCATTCGTAATGTACTTCCTTCCGTTACCAATATGTTCTTCAAGTTAAGTTTTTTGTTTTTGTTGTTGTTGTTTTGAGACAGGGTTTCTCTTCGTAACAACCCTGGCTGTCCTGAAACTCGCTTTGTAGACCAGGCAAGCCTCGACCTCACAGAGATCCGCCTGCCTCTGCCTCCCAAGTGCTGGGATTAAAGGTGTGTGCCACCACCATCTGGCAAGTTAAGTATTTTCTATGCCCTTCCATCTCAATAGTTTTAAATCTCCCTCGCAGTATGGAATATCTTATACCTCATTCCTACTTCCAAGCAAGTGACGCAGCCATGTGTGCATGGCATGGAGAGGTGACTCGTACCTGTAGGAGCTGAGTGGCTGTGGCTCTCTGCTCAGGGCTTTTGACCAGACACTGCTTCACAAAATCCATGAAGTTGTCTGACCACAGCTCAGGCTTACGGAATGTGGGAGGAGGGTTTGTAGGAATCATGAATATTGCCTAGTTAGAAAAAAAAAAAAATAGGTAAAATGAAAATGGCACTCCAATCTAAACAACTACATTTATTTGGTGAAAAGCTTTTCCACTTATCCACGCACAGTGTCCACGTGGAGTCTAGAAACCAGACTCTGATACTGTTCTCCTTCCCTTTCCCTTGCTCACATGCAGTCCTGCTCTAAACCTAACAATGTTGAACAACACCAAACAAACAAACCTTTCCCTTGTGTGTCTGCGTGGTAGTATTATGCATGTTCATGCAGGTGTGGATGCGAGTACATGTGCACATGTGCATGCATACATGCAGACCAAGGCTCAACCTCAAGCGTCACTCCTGAGCGGGACTGGAGCTCAGTGGCAGGGCAGCTGCCCCACATAAATGAGACTCTCAGCTTAATCCCCACTACTAACAAAGTAACAAGAGTGCGGCTCCTCAGGAACCATCAATCTTGTTTTTGAGTCTCACAACGATTAGGTTAGGCAGGCTGGCCAGCCAGGAGCCCTAGGAATCTACCTGACTTTCTCTCGCAGTACTGGGATTATAAATACACATCATCACACCTAGCTTTTTATGTAGATGCTAGAGAATGAACTCAGGTCCTCAGGCTTGCAAGGCAAACACTTACCAAGTGAGCCGCCTCTTTAGCCTCAAACAAATTTGGGACAAGGGGCAACCATACCATGTGGGTTTCAATGTGGAAAGACACATTGTATCTGTACCCTGAAGACAACTTCAGACCCATAGTTGTTAAACTCCCCTCCTTCAAAGCCACCAATGAATGTCAGCAATGACTCTAAGATCATCAACTAGAAGTCCTGAAAGTCACAGGGAGCTCTCAGCTTGGCCACACCAAATGATTTTCGTTAATCTTCATGTCTTAATCATGTGTGAAGGTGTGAGTATGGGGCGTCGGGTGAGGAGAAAGAGAGTGTATGTGTGTGGTACCAGGGACTGAATGCAGAGTTTAGGGATGACAAACAGGATGTCTGCCACTCAGCTGTTCTTCCAGTCCCTCAAATCCTCACTGTGCAGAAAAGAAAAGCTAAAAAATCAAGCTACTAAAACAGAGCACAATTAAATTCTACTTTATAAAGGTTGAGGTTATTACGAAGGGCTGGAGAGATTGCTCAGTAGTTAGTATTACATACTGCTCTTACAGAGGGCCCCGAGTTCAGTTCCCAACACCCTTGTCAGGCAGTTCACAACCACTTCCTACTCCAGCTTCAGGGAATCTGACATCCTCTCTGGCCTCCAAGGGCAGCACACAATTAAAATAATAAATCTTTCTCTAAAAAGACTACTAATTGTTGAATTTTAAATGATGGAAACCTCTACTTTATGCAAAATAAAACCCTTTACATTAGACAGTTAAGTTGTATTCTTTACCTAAAAGTATAACATGTAAACCCTCCACTCTTCGCCTCTTCAGTCCCACAAAAAAAGAAAGAAAGAAAGAAAGGAAGGAAGGAAGGAAGGAAGGAAGGAAGGAAGGAAGGAAGGAAGGAAGGAAGGAAGGAAGGAAGGAAGGGATTTGTCTTTAGGCATATGAATACTTTTTAAAAATTCGAGGCCAGCCTGGTCTGCAGTGTGAGCTCCAGGACAGGCTCCAGAGCTACAGAGAAACCCTGTCTTGAAAAACAAAACAAAACAAAAATGCTCATCTTTTTTTAAGATTTATTTATTTATTATGTAATTACGTACACAGTGTTCTGTCTACATGTATCCCTGCAGGCCAGAAGAGGGCACCAGATCTCATTACAGATGGCTGTGAGCCACCATGTGGATGCTGGGAATTGAACTCAGGCCCTCTGGAAGAGCAGTCAGGGCTCCTACCTCTGAGCCATCTCTCCAGCCCCCAGTTCAAGTCTTTTAGTGAAAGAATAAGTTAAAGACAAAGAACTAGCGGGGGGGGGGGGGGGGGGGGGGGGGGGGGGGGGGGGGGGGGGGGGGGGGGGCTGGGGAAGGCTGTGCAGCCTCTGGGAAAGAGAGGGGCGGGGACTACTGGGGGGAGGTGGGGAGGTGCAGGGGAGTCCTTTCAACAGAGCTGTGTGTTCTTTGACTGAGAAAAGCCTGGGAACTCCTTAAGAGTATGAGTATTGAAGAGGTCGTGGGAGGTGCAGCCTGTGAGCCATAATGCTGTAAGAGGACACAGGATGCAGGCTGAAGAAAACACAGCCACCAGAGAAGTCTGAGGATTCACAAAGCAAAACACCTACAGAGATCAAGCGTGAAAAAGACAACCTGTGAACCAAAAGCACACTGAAGAAGACACTGTAGTAGGTACTATCTGACACCTGGTGACCCAAAGGGGAGTCACAAAAAATGATTACATGGAAAGCCAATGTTTACAAAGCTAAAAATGTAGTTGCAAAGTGTATATAATGTATATAATATGTAAGTTGATCTACACACTTCTATAGCCTATGTCCTTCAAGGAGACTATCAAGACACACACTCTAGAATTTAAAATAGACTAGATTCAAACTAATGCGAGGGGAAGAATATCACCTACAGAAGCATTTATCATTATATAAAAATTAGCTCATTTCCTGTTTGGAATATAACCAAGGAAGTTGCCAACTAACTTCCTACTGATAACCAGTAACCAACCATCCAACTGGCTGTCTCCTTACCCGCATTGGATGGATATCGGCATATGGGGGTTTTCCTTCAGCCATTTCTATGGCGGTTATTCCCAGAGACCAGATGTCGGCCACGCAGTTGTACCCAATTTCCTGAATAACTTCAGGAGCCATCCAAAATGGTGTTCCTATCACTGTATTCCTCTTTGCCATGGTATCCTAAAATGGAAAAGGGAGACCAACACAAAGCATGAAAACTACTGAGAAAAAAAAGTTTGAACATTAAAAAATGCTTTGTTTATGCTCAGTAGTACAAGAGCGGCACAAATGTTATGAGAGCAACCAATTACTGTTTGCTTAGATTTAGCTAGGGCTCACTCCATGAGATGGAACCCATACCCAATACTGTCAAGTGAGGCCAAGAACCTAAGACTAGCCATCAGCTCTCCGGCCGGGAAACTTACTTCTTTTTTATTCTGCTAAATGGACACAGCAATAAAACAAGTCCTAATGACCTATTGCTACACCCATAAATCAATGCATCTCTCAACCATCACCAGAGAGGCTTCTGCAATCAACAGAGACCACCACAACTGGACAACACGCAAAAAGTTGGGACAATGTCCCACCCCTAGTCAAGAAGCTATTGGCATTTAAAAGCTGCTGGGAGAAGGCAAATCAGTTTTCTTCAATGGAGTGACACTGAGTATATCATCCATACTTCAGGGCAGGCCTCATGCTCAGGACTAGCCAGCCAATGCATATTGGATTCCATGTTTTCTAATGGTTTTGCTTCCTTGGTTGTTTTCTTTTCTTTTTAAGACAGAGGGAAAAAAAGAAGTTGGGTGGGTAGGAAGGTGGAAGAGGACCTGGAATTGGGGAAGGGGAAGAATATGATTAAAATATATTGTATAAAAGTCTGAAGGAGGGGTTGGGGATTTAGCTCAGTGATAGAGCGCTTGCCTAGCAAGCACAGGCCCTGGGTTCAGTCCTCAGCTCTGGGGAAAAAGAAGGCTGAAGGATCGGGGGAGGGGGGGGAATCTGTGGGTGGTATGTACAGTGAGTAGAAATTTTCTTAATAATGAAAAATGAAAAAAGTCTGAAAAATCAAATAAAAACATTTTAAAAAGAGAAAGAATACCTTGTACTTGAAACATACCTAAAACAATACTCGAGACATAATGAGACAAGTCACTAAAGAAATTCAAATGGCCAAGAACCATAGGATTCTCAATCAATTATTAAAATACAAAATTATTAAAATTAAAAAAATTTAAATCAATACTGACAAAAACAGGAAGTCAGCAACTGAAACACAAGGTTACTGGACCATGAGATGGTACAACCTCACAGACAAACTGCCAATATTTAGTAAACTTTTAAATATCCATATTTTTCTATTCAAGTATCTTTCTAGAAATTTGCCGTGCACAGAAGTACCCCAAACAGATGCAGATTGTAGAATGCTTGCAATAGGGAAGAAGGACCAATTAAAATGACTATCAGGCCTGTAATTCCAGCTACCCAGGAGGGCCACCGAGCAAAGGGATCCAGACTGGCAGGCAGCACTGGGACCCCATCTCAATAAATATATTTTAATCACCACAAAGGTACCTAACACTCATAACCTGAGTCCTTGGGGAACTGAGGTAAGAAGATCACTGACAGAATTCAAGGCCAACCTGGACTACACATGAGCTCCAGAATGGCAGGGGCTCTAGAATGAAACCCAGTCTCAAAAACATAAATAAGTAAGTCCAACCACAGTATCACAAGCCTTTAATCCCAGCACCCAAGAGGCAGAGGCAAATGGATCTTTGTGCATGCGTTCAAGGTCATCTTGGTCTACATAGCAAGCTCCAGGAAAGCAGGGCTACCTAATGAGACCCTGCCTCAAAAGGAAAAGTAATATTACAATAGATACTCATATACTGAAATGCTACATTAAAAGTTCTCTAAGAGGCAGACATGGTAAATGCTCATCTATAATCCAAGTGCAGGAGAGAGAAACAGGAGGATCTTAAGTTTGAGGCCAGCCAGGGCTATACAGCAAGCCCCTATTTCAAACAGAAATAGGTATGGAAAATGTGTAAGATATTGCAACACCAAAAAACAGTTTACAAAATGATGAACAAAATAATAATCACAACAATGCAACAACCAGTAAAAAGAAACGCCCCTGTGTAGCAGAACAGCAGCCTAGAGCGATAAGCACTACTAACAGTCACATCTAGAAGGCAGAATTACTCATTTGTCTTCTGTCTTGCAGATTTATGTAACACTCCCTTGGTTTATATGTGCAATTAGAAAAATCATTTTAAAGTTTAGATATAAGAAATGGTACCAAGTTCAATCTGTGGTTTGATGAAGGATCTGCGGCTACAGCACACACTACACTAATAAGCACGTGCGCTCCCCCAGAGTGGTGTGGTCCTACTGAGAGCCTTGCTGTAACTGACTCAGCACAGAGAGAGGACTTCCAAACGCAGGCAAGGATGCAAAAGAGCCTCCCTGTCCCACACGTCTGAAGTGTGTTCGACCTCAGTCGGGAGCAATGACAGGCAGCACTTCTGAACTGACCTCACACTGTCCATCATATATAAAAAAAACAAAGGGGGGCTCTCCGAGGCTCCTCTTCTAGAGAACCTGGGTTCAATTCCCAGCACTCATATGTCAGCTCATAACTGTCGAGTTCCAGAGGATTCGACACTATCACACAGACATACATGTAGGCGAAACACCAATGTACATGAAATAAAAATATTTAAAAAAAAAAAAAAAAAGAAACCAACAAAGGAAATAACTTGGGCTTAATCATTTCCTCAGCTCTGAAACCTCAAACTTGCCAGGATGTTTTCAAATGGTGATACCCAAAGTTGTTTTCACTAGATTACTTCAACCAGAAATGGATACTCACATAATGGAAAATGTTTTGAAAATTAAGGAACCAGTGCATCCTAAACTCCAATTAGATCTAAGTTACAGAGTTACTAAGTATAAGAGAGCAACAGAGAGTGTTAAATCCAGAGAGAAACTGTGGCACATAAACTAAACGTGCACACACTCAAAAGCCAGTCAGATCCATATGCCACACACAACTTAAAATGCTTTCAAACTAGCATGAAAAGGACAAAATATCCCCAAACTACAAAGCACTGGCCAAGTGTGGTGGAGCATGACTTTAACCTCAGCATTTGGGGTAGAGGTGGGCAGATCTCTTTGATTTCAAGGCCAACCTGGTCTATATCAAAGTTCTAGACCAGCCAGTACTACATAATGATACCCATAAATAAAAGCACTGAAAACTAGGTAGCCATCTGTAAAACTCTAAACTTAAATTCCTACCTTACGCTTTCACTAAAATAAGTTCAAATAAGTTAATCTTCAAATAAAAAACAAACCCAGTGGAATCCTGAAAGTATAGATGAGCTGCTACATGATGCTGGAACAGAACACCAAAGACAAAAATCTAGAAAGTAAGGGCAGGTTCAGTGGTTCAGAGCACTCCCCGGTCTTCTGGAGGACCTGAACTTGGTTCCCAGAACCCATGTGGAGTGGCTCACAATCACCTGTAACTCCAATGTAATCCTTCTGGCCTCCACAGGCACCTACACTCACACACAAAAATACAAATTCAAAACACAAATTTGAGACTTCTGTGTTTTTTTAAACCCATATCAAAATAGAGGACAACTAGCAAAGGGAGCCATTTCAACCATAGCAAAGAAGTAACAATGTACCAATGTCTTAGTTCTGGGTTCACCCTTCTAACAAACTTGTGTGTGTGTGTGTGTGTGTGTGTGTGTGTGTGTGTGTGTGTGTTCACTCTTTTAACAAACTTTGTGTGTGGTCTGAGTATGTGTGTGAATCTGAGTGTGTGTGTTCACCCTTCTAACAAACTTATTAAGAGAGTGTGTGTGTGTATGTGTGTGTGTATGTTCACTCTTCTAACAAACTTTGTGTGTAGTCTCTGTGTGTGTGCATGTATGTGTGTGAATCTGAGTTTGAGTGTGTGTGTTCACCCTTCTAACAAACTTAGTGTGTAGTCTGTGTGTGTGTGTGTGTGTGTGTGTGTGTGTGTGTGTGTGTGTGTGTGAATCTGAGTCTGAGTGTGTGTGTGCTCACCCTTCTAACAAGCTTATTAGTGTGTGGTCTGAGTGTGTGTGGGCAGGGGTGTGGGGGAGGGAGGGAGGGAGAGAGAGAGAGAGAGAGAGAGAGAGAGAGAGAGGAGAAGGAACCTGAGCCTGCCCAGCCCGTGGAGGTCAGAGGACAACCAGTGGAGCCAGTCTCCTCCTCCACTGCAAGCCAAGGGACGGAACTCAGGTTGTTAGGCTTGCAAGCTTGGGCCTTTACCATCTGAACCATCTCTCGTGCCCAACAAATGGGTGTTAGTTCACACTTGTAATCCAAGCACTCTCAAGAGATTGAGGCAGGAAGACTGAGAAATTTCAGGACCAGGCTACAGTGAATTCTAGGCCAACCTCAGCTACAGGATGAGACTGTGCCTAAAAAGGAGGGAAAGAAGCCTGGAATGATTTTGCACACACTGGGAAGGCAGACGGAAGTAGGGGTGTATGTGAGTTTGAGGCCAGCCTGTTTTACACAGCAAGCTCCAGGCCAGCTAGGAAGGACTACACAGTAAGACCACACCTTAAAAATAAAAAAAATAAAATAAAAAATGTAAAGGACATTATCCTAAGGACAAAAATCAAAGAAATGCTTAAAAATGTAAGCATCCTGATGTCTGCCACAGAAGGATCTTGGGATGGTGGGACCTTGGAAAACAACATCAGCGAGCACCCAGTATGCACAAGGGAAGGGAGTTCAGCGAACCACGGCACACGGCACACTCACACATGAGAGCCCAAGCTGCACCAGAAACGATCGAGAACCAGTCATGTGCTGCTGCTAACCCGAGAGCTGAGGCAGGGGGTGGAGTCGAAGGCCAGCCTGGGCTACAGAAGACTGTCTCCAAAACAGAAAAAGAAACTAATTACACATTTCTGCTAAAGATGACAGACTGAACGAATACATCTTCTTTTCACTTCTTCCCAAAACCATCTGAAAATGCAAAGCCAAGCCACAAAATTCTAAGCTGGGAGGCAGATGGCTGGCTGAACAGTAACTAACTGGACAGACAATCAAATGGACTCTTGAGTCAGTCACTGGGAAAACTGAGAACAACCTAGTTCCAGCACAGACCCTTCCAAAGGGCTTACAAACTGTTGGCATTGAGAATGATAAAAGTGGATCTCACAACAACACTGGATTGAAGAACTCTGAAGGATTTAGAAAGCCAGGCATCTCGGCTCAGGCAGCTAATCCCAGCATTCAGGAGGCTGAAGCAAGGGAACCAAGAGGTCCAAGCCAGACAAGGCTGTACTGCAAAGCCCTTTCACAAAGAGAAGTCAACACATACAAAAGAAGGACAGCCAGGGGGGGCTCAGCAATTAGGAACGCTTCCTACTCTGTCAAGAGGACCTCAGTTTGGTTCCCAGCACCCACGTCGGACAGCTCACAACTGCCTGTGACTCCAACTCCACATGGTTCCCACACCTCTGACCTCCCTCCCACGGGCACCCACACTCACGCCCATGTACCCATACAGAATATATGCATACACATAAACAAAAATAATAAAAGTAAGGCAGCTGTGGTGGCACATGCCTTTAGTCCTAGCACTTGGAAGGCAGAGGCAGGCAAATATCTCAGAGTTCATGGTTAGCCTGGTCTATATAGCAAGCTCCAGGCAAACCTTGCTACATGGTAAGACTCTGTCTCAAAAATAAAAAATAATAAAACATTTCAAATAAACTATATAAAATAAAATGAAGCAGCTCTCACATGAAGGAAAAGGGCTTCCTTTGCTTGATCTGCATTAGACTGGACACTCACTCCCTAGAGAGAGAAACTGAGGACCCCTGATAGTGAAGTTGGGGGAGCACTGTGAATCAAGAACAATGTTAGCCTTTCTACACTAAATTCGAAGTTACCCTCACCATCACCACCACTTCCCCAAAAACAGCCAGCCGGGCTGCAGCATTTGGTAGGAGGCCAGTCAGAGAGACCTCAACTTATTAGTACTGGAAGCCCAGATGGTTCATTATAGACTATGGTTGCACGTTTGAGTCAAACAAACAAACAAACAACAACAACAAAAAAAAACCCAACTTTTTGTTTTTGTTTTCTTTAGCAAAACACTACATGTTCACTGTAGAAGTTTGAGAATTTGGGGTGGGGGGGAGGGTGGGGATGAGCAATAGGAGCTGGAGAAAGTAAAGTGCCTGAGGACCTGAGTTCTAACGCAATGAAAGCTAGGCTTGATAGACCATCTGTAATCCCTGTGCTTCTACTGGAAGCTGGGAGGTGGAGATGAGAATTTCTGATATATACACCATGAATAACAAACATCCCTGTCTCAAACATTAAACAAGGTAGAAGGCAAGGACTCACAACCTATAATCACACACATGAACTTTTGAGTACACACACACAATTTTTAAAAATGAAAACTAGCAATAAACAAGCTCAGTAACATTGTAGAACACAATATATAAATATCAACCATACTCACGTATAATAACAATAAATAATTTGAAATCAAAGTGTTCTACTTAAAATAGCATCAAAAAGAACAAACCACTAAAAAATGAACTAACCAAATTAATGCGAAATGCTTACTATACAAATGATAATATTGATGAAAAATGCAAGATATAAGTAGATGCAAAAGCATCTTGGGTCTGTGAATTACATGGCTTAATACAAAGATGGTAGTAATTTTAAAACTGACTTATGAGTCAATGCAGTGTCTATCAAAATCCCAATGATTTCTTTTGCAAAAATAACCCACTAATCTAAAACTCAGAGAGAAAGGCAGGATCCCAGAGGAATCAAAACAGTTTTGAAAGAGGACAAAGTTGAAGGTCTCATGTCAACCAAAGCTGTAAAAGCCAAGACAGTGAAGTACAGACACAATGACCTAAATACAGGCCAACCAAATACAACCAAAGTCCCAGAAATAAACCCACACTTGATTTTCAGCAAGAACCAATACATAAGTCAACAAAAGAAACGCTAAAGGTCTATCGACAAGTAACTGAAATAAATGGTCCATGACCAGTTATCAATACACAAAAGAATGTATCTGGATACCTATCTCATGGCATGAAAATTAACTCATCTCAAAGCAAATGTTAGAGCTAAAACCACTAAACACATAGAAAGTCATGGTTTCTTAGCTATAGCACCAGAAGCATAAGCAACAAAAGAAACTGGACATAAGTTAGACAGGCATAGTGGCATATGCCTTTAGTTCCAGTACTTGGGAAGTCGAGACAGGCAGGTCTCTATCTAAAAGGCCAGCCTAGTCTACATAGAGAGTTCTAGATCAGCCAGGCCCACACAGTGAAACCTGGTCTTAAAAAAAAAATGGTTTGTAGCTGGGAGATGACAAGAGGGGTGGGGAGACAGGAGGGGTGGGGGGAAGGGGAGAGAGGGGAGGGGTGGGAGACGGAAGGGTGGGGGGAAGGGGGGAGAGGGGAGGATGGGGAGAGGGGATGGGAGGGAGAGGGGAGGGGTGAGGAGGCGGGAGGGGTGGGGGTGAAGCACACAAACTCACCAAGAAAACCCTTGGTGTAATATTGTTGGAGACTCGTGTTTTCTATGTAGAACTGTTTCCATTTTTCTACATAGACTCTTACACTTAGTCGGTTATTTTACAAAGCCAGATCCTTCTAGTCCTCCTGTTTTGAACAGCTTCCTTTTTCGCTGGCAAGCACAAGCGAGAACAGAGGGAAATCAGGAGCCCACACTGAAGCAGGCCGGAGCGCTTCCAGTGCGCTGACTGAACTGCTTGGAGGCCGGATGGGAGCCTCTGCCTCGCTGAAGGAAAGCAGCCTGCTCCAATCTGTCTTCCTTTTACGTCCCTGATGTATTAGAATTAAATCAATACTCCTGTCTTACGTTAGTTTCCATTTTTATAGACATTAAATCATGAACTTGAACCCCAGAAAAGATCTAAAACTCCTACTACCTATTTGGTAATCTTCTTGTAAATTCTACAAATTTGTATTACATAATTAAATTAAGTATTATATATATATATATATATATTTTTTTTTTTTTTAAATAAGTAGGGGCTGGGGTGACACCTCAGTTGGTAAGGTATTTGCCATGTAAGTATGAGAACCTGAGTGCAGCTCTCCAGCTCCACACAAGAAGCCAGATGCTACAGCACACACCGTAATCCCAACTGGAGAGGCAGAGAGAGGCAGGCAGATTCCCGGAGCACTGGCCAGCCAGTCTGTCTGAATCAATGACTCCAGGTCAGTGAAGGACAGTTTCTCAGAAAGTAAGGTGGAGAGCAATCAAGGAAGACAGCAAATATGCACACGCGTGCCCACAGGCATACACACGAATACATTTCTCTCTCTCTCTCTCTCTCTCTCTCTCTCTCTCTCTCTCTCTCTCTCTCTCACACACACACACACACACACACACACACACACACACACACACACACACGAGGAAAATGAATCACTCAATGACCTTCTGGGGACACAGCTAAAGTACTGGTACCAGTAACCTTTTCTACTTACTGTAAGTTGACCTGCGACTCCAAAATCTGCAAGCTTTGCGTGCCCTTCTGTATTGAGCAAAATATTTCCTGCCTTGATATCTCGGTGTATTTTTCTCATAAAATGAAGGTATTCCAGTCCTTTAAGAGTTGATTGTAATATTGTAGCTATTTCCTCTTCTGTTAACTGAAAAACAAAAAACAGTAAGAAGTTCCAACCCTGTTTACATCACATATCAGAAAAGGGGAAAGTTACCTCCAAAGTCACGCATGACTGTTTTGGCCATGCCGTTTCCTGAAAGCTCTGGTCCCTCTCGCTCCTTCTGCCTGCCTGTTCCCTCTACCTCCAAGGCTCTCTCTCCTCTTTATCCACACATCTGTACTTCGGCTTTCTTTACTGACTGCCCAAATGCCACTCATCAGAACAGCAGAGGCCTTTCCTCCTCCATGCCTGGCCATTCTGTTCCCTTATCTTACCTTGTCAGCACAGAGACAACCTGATTTACTATACAGTCGTCCTTATTACAGGTACACATTAAAAAATGTTTCATTGCTTACTTTTGTATCCCAAGCATCAAGAGTGGGAACTGAAATAGCTCTAGAACAATGTGGATCGCGACCCCTTTGGAATCACAGATCAAGTATCTACATTACGATTCATAACAGTAGCAAAATTACAGTTACGAGGTAGCAACAGAGTAATTTTATGGTTGGGAGTGACCCCAACATGAGGAACTGTATTAAAGGGTCATGGCATTAGGAAGGTTGAGAACCACTGGGCTAGAGTGACTAAGTGCTGGAGATAGACACAGGGCTTCTGATCAGACCATATGCCATCTCTGCAGATCACACCCAAATCCTAAACAAAATCCATCCAACTCTCTCTCAACTCCTGGCATGGCAAACAACCCACATTCAGGAGTAAGCTGTGGACAAAAGAATCCAGGATTAGCAAGACCCGGCTTGTACTTCTGGCACTACCTTCTTTTACTTTTATTCTAAGATTTAAATTTGCATAATGAGAACTAATAAAGAAGGAAAGCATCAACACAAGAACAATGAAACTCAGTGGAAATAGTTTAACATGTAGAAATGCACAAAAACAGGAGGCCCTGCAGCAGCAGCAGCAGCAGCAGCAGCAGCAGCATGGTCATCATCAGAAGAGCAGATGCACCTGCAAGTGAACTTGACAGCAATTCCTAAAAGAACATGATCAGGATTTAAAACTTCTCACAGGTGGTCAGACCTTAATTATGACCTTTTTAGTTTTTAAATACAGCTAGCATCTACTTAGATTTAATTATACAGTAACTTTCTGCTTAAAATAAACTTTTTCCCTCTTGTGGGCCCTTTCTAGTTCTCCTACCCCACATGGATAGCAGTTATCCACATGAGCAGCTAGGATCCACATCAGAACAGACCCACCCCACGTGGATAGCAGTTATCCACATGAGCAGCTAAGATCCACATCAGAACAGACCCACGTCAGAGAGAGCACGTGGTGTCTGTCACCCTCAGCCTGGACAACCTCACTTAACCCAGTATCATCATTCTACCATCATCATTTTTTTGAGACAGGTTCTATCGTGATAAAAATTTAAAGTTTTTACATCTTTCTGTGGTCATACTTCTTCAAACTTAAACAGTAATTCTAGTCCCCTGTGGCTTGAGGCTGTCACATTAAATAGTTTTCAGTTAACACAGTTAATAATTAAAGTGCATAGACTAAGAAACTAGTATCAGTAGGTACAGAATCACTAACAGAGTTAATTCTGGAGTGCTGAAGGGCCAGAAACAAATTGCTGCTGCACACAAAGCCTGGGGCTTCAATTTTAAATCAACAAAGTAGTCAAGGTTTCAACTTCTCTTAAATTATTTATTTCATTTTTTGAGATTATAATATAATTATATTATCTCCTCCCTCCCCTCCCTTTCCTCCTTCCAAGGCCTCCTAGTCTTTGCTCTCTGTCAAATTCATGGCCTCTTTTTTCATTGTTGTTACATTCATATATGTTTGTGTATACTCATATATAAATATATATTCCTAATACATAAATATAATCTCCTCCATCTGTACAATGTTACTTGTATACGTGTTTTCAGGAATGACCATTTGGTACCAGAAATGTGTATTATGTCACAGCACTACTCTTGGCTCAAGAACTTACTAATAAAGAAAACATACAAATTCTCAATAATGTAAATTAAGAAAAGGAAACAATGATATGATACAAAAATGTATGACTTGAGTTTCTTTTCTTTTCTTTTTTTTTTTTTGGAGACAGGGTTTCTCTGTGTAGTTTTGGTGCCTATCCTGGATCTCGCTCTGTAGACCAAGCTGGGCTCGAACTCACAGAGATCCACCTGACTGTGGCTCCCAAGTGCTGGCATTAAAGGCGTGTGCCACCGCCACCTGGCATAACTTGATTTCAAAACAGTCCCATCTTATAACTTATATAATACTTCATGATTTACAGTATACTTTTGCATACTTAAGTTAATTTTTACAACATTGCAAATACTTAATGTGGGGATGCATACTCCCATTCTTACAATCAAAACCAAAACCACCCAAGAGCTAAAATTTCCCTTTTCAACAATCTACACAGAAACTAGAGTTGTTTTTCAAATCGCATGTCAGATGACTCACTCACTTTCTTAGAACCTAGCCGTGTTCCTTCTGTACCTGGAATACAACTCAGCCACAGCACGATGACCTAACAAGACCCAACATCATCATGCCTGCCCACCTGTCCTGAGGTCCCCTTTGTCTAATCCCCTGTCTCAGTGGCTGTACTTCTAACACACTGCAGTCTCTGAGTCTTCACACTGGCTGGTTCCTCCCGACAGTGTCCCTTCAGATTTTGCTCCTGCTGCTCTGCCAACCACCATTCTTTACCACTTTCCTATCACCACCCTTATTAATTTTCTCCAGAGTATTTCTCATTACCCGGCATTTTCTTTCCAGCTGCTACCTGTTTGCTTTGATTTCCCTACAAAAAGGTGTGCTGCCGTAGAGCACACACACCATACGCTGTGGTCTCTTCTACTGGATCCCCAATGCCTACAGTACTCTGCAATCCTACAACCTCAGGCATAACAAACACTCTTTTATAATAGGCTCATTCCCTATGCAACAGCAAGCAGAAGAAACCACTCTGTGCCTATACTTGGTAGGAGGACGAATTCAAATCCAAAAGTAAACATTCAAAACTCCTAGAGGTGAAGAGATGACTCAGCAATTAAGAGAGCATTCTGCTCTTCCTGAAGACTGTAGGGCTCATAATTACCAGTAAGTCCAGCTGCAGGGGAAGCAAAACCTGGCCTCTATGGGTGCCTATACTCACATACACAAACCTACTCAGACACATAACTTTTAAAATTCATATATTTTTAAAAGTCATTCTATAACAGCCAGACCTGGTAGGGAGAAGGACATAGGAGGAATGTGAGTTCAAGGCCAGCCTGGGCTACACTGTCAGTTCCAGGTTACTCTTCACCATGAAAGCCTGTCTCAAAAAATGAAAATTCATCCCCAAACCATGACTTGATAATTGTTTTACCTAATAAGAAGTAAACAAAAATCACTGGAATGAGTCAATATCAAATTGTCACATTTAAGAGATAATTGAGCATGGTGCCACACCCTGTGATCCTAGCACTTGAGCTGGGCAGGGAGTTACACACCCCTGTGAACCTAATACTTGGGCTAGAGGTGACACCCCCTGTGATCCTAGCACTCAGGTGGGGGAGAGGGAGTGATGGTAACACACCCTGTGATCCCAGCACTGGGGGTGGGGTGGGGATGGGGGGGGGTAACACCCTGTGATCCCAGCACTGGGGATGGGGGGGGGTGGTAACACACCCTGTGATCCCAGCACTGGGGAGGGGGGTGAAGGTAACACACCCTGTGATCCCAGCACTCAGGTGGGGGGGGTGAAGGTAACACACCCTGTGATCCCAGCACTCAGGTGGGGGGGGTGAAGGTAACACACCCTGTGATCCCAGCACTCAGGTGGGGGCGGGGGGGAGTGATGGTAACACACCCTGTGATCCCAGCACTGGGGAGGGGGTGAAGGTAACACACCCTGTGATCCCAGCACTCAGGTGGGGGGGGTGAAGGTAACACACCCTGTGATCCCAGCACTCAGGTGGGGGGGGTGAAGGTAACACACCCTGTGATCCCAGCACTCAGGTGGGGGGGGGGGAGTGATGGTAACACACCCTGTGATCCCAGCACTGGGGAGGGGGTGAAGGTAACACACCCTGTGATCCCAGCACTCAGGTGGGGGGGTGAAGGTAACACACCCTGTGATCCCAGCACTCAGGTTGGGGGTAAAGGTAACACACCCTGTAATCCCAGCATTGGGGGTGGGGTGGGGATGGGGGTGGGGTGGTAACACACCCTGTGATCCCAGCACTCAGGTGTGTGTGTGGGGGGGAGTGATGGTAACACACCCTGTGATCCCAGAACTGGGGGGGGGGGGGGGGGAGTGATGGTAACACCCTGTGATCCCAGCACTTGGGCTGGAGCAGAAGAATCAAAAGTAAAGACCATACTGAGATTCTGTCTTTGTTGGAGGTGGGAGGGGAGTAAAAAGCAGCAAAGACCCAAGGAAAAGGAAGAATCTGACAGTCATTTCCCTGCTGTAGAAGCAGCATGTGAACGAAAGGCCCGAGAAAGATGACAAGAACGCTAGCCCCGCAGCCCCTCCTGGGAGGCGAACTTACTGTCTTGTTCCGTAACCGAATGATGTCGGACACAGAGCCAGCCCCACAGTACTCCATGACGATCCACAGGTCCGTGTTCTTGAAGTAGCTGCCATAGTATTTGACTACATGAGGGCTGGGGAGAAACACAACACAAATCAGTGCAACGTCCGCAGACGTTTAATTCACTCTGTTCAATGCATGGAAAACAATTTCTCATCTCAAAAACTGAATTATTTCTAGTTAGGACTAACGGGGCAATCTCCCGATAAAAACATGAAATGGGATCACTTTTCCTAAGAGTAATAATGCACATTCAAAACAAGAGAACAGTATTAAGTGTATAATTTATCCTCAGAAAATAATGACAAATTCTCAAAAAAATTAGCTACCAACACAGAATGATAACAAAGAGAGATTAGATACAATTTAAATGACTATCCAATACGAGGGAACTTAAGGAATAATGGCACCACCAGTCCATGGAACATGTTAGAGGAATATTTAATAAATAATGTTAGTATGTCCTGGGACTGGAGACATGGCTTAGCTGTTAAGAGCACTTGCTGGTCTTCCAGAGGGCCGGGGTTCCGGTCCTAACACCCCCATGGTGGCTCACCACTGTCTGTAACTCCAGTTACAGGAGATCTGATGCCCTCTTCTATCCTCAGGAACCAGGCCGGCAGGTAGTGCACAGACACACATGTAGGCAAAACACCCATATACATAAAATGCGTGTGCGTGTGCGTGTGTGTGTGTGTGTGTGTGTGTATGTGTGTGTCCTGTTTACCAGAGAGAAGAGAGAGGTAAGCTATAAAACAATAAAGTAATCACAGTTAAACTCCCACAGAGACATGGAAAGATATACCAAGGGATATATAACAATGATTTTACCAAAAAGGAAAACAATGTTTTTTCTTTTTCTTTTTTCCAAAAAGTCATAGTATAATTGGGAGTAACAAAATCATCACTACATAATATAAAGAAAGTTTAGTATCAAATCTAGAACCTTAGGTCTTAAATTTGAAGAGAGACACCAAATAAGAAATACCTGAAAAGTCAAGCACCCCAGTAAAATGAAAAATCTGTCTTGACAACTTGTAGCATTAATAGCTGGACTGCTGTTGGAAGCCAGGTTGCATAGCAACCAAAGACACTCAAACTACCCAGGCTCCCTGACTTTCCATCTCAAATGCCCCTCCATTCTCGGGACATACACCAGTGACAAGGACAGAAGGAAAACACAGCACAGGAACTGAGTCCCTATGGCTCACACCTCTCCCACACTGCGCCACCCCACCCCACCCCACCCCGCGTGCTCTCTTCCCTCTCCTCCTGCAGTCACACACTTGATCGTCCAAACACACTGTTGGGATATGCTCTGCGCAGTCTTGTACTGTCGGCTACATTTCCTGACTGTACATGCCTGGCCTGTGAACTCCCAGAAAAAGGGGGGAAACCGACATTCTCACTCCAGCTGCTTTTTCTAGCAAACCAGGCACAGGTCCCCTAAACCCTGCCCTTACTCAAAAGACAGTGACAAAGAAACAAAACAAAGAAGCAAACAAACAAAACTCCCAGAGCATGAGGACTCTGCCCTGTCTGTCTTTTTTTTTTTTTTTTTTTATTAGAAGGCTTAACCCAGAAGGATCTTCAAAACATCACTTCCTAGCACACGGTACTCTTACAGAGGACCCAGGTTCAGGTTCCAGCACCCATATGACAGCTCACAACTGTCTATAATTCCAGTTCCAGGGGATTTGATACCATCTTCTGGCCTCCACAGTCTTCATGTGGTCCACATACATACATGCAAGCATACACATAAAAAAGTAAAAATAAATAAATCTTAAAAAAAAAAAAACTCTTTAGTTAGAAGCATTTTCCATACTCTGTTTATATACAATTTGCCAATTAAAACGAGTTTGATTAAAGTAAATCATATAGAGAAAAAGAAAAACTGCTAACTTAATTCTGGCCAATCCAGCCAGGAAAAAAAAAAAATGGAGGTTTTTGTATAGTGGACAATAACCACAAAAAGGAAAATACAATAGAAGATGAGCGGCAGCTGTACTTCAAGGTTGGGGAGATTCAAGGTCCCTGCAAAATAACAAGACCCTTTGCCCCGCCACAATCTACCGCTGAAGCCTGACAAACAGGGATTAGTAAACTTTCTCACCAACACGGCCACGGATGCAGTCTCAAGTGCAAAACTTCTTCACCCTCACTTCCAACCCCTGGACCTAGGCCTGCCCTTCACCTTACTTGTCTGTCTGTCCCATCTAAAGAGCGCTGGGTATGCCCGCTCCATCAGTGACCAGCTCATGTTGTCATGGAACTTCACGGCAGATCACGTGCTCTTCTGTGGCTGACTTTGGGGCCAACTTCCTGCTTATAGCTTTTGACAAATCTTAGTTCCTCAAAATTAAAACACTTAAAAACTCTTGACAAGAATAAAAATAACAGTGAATACCTAAACAAATAGTCCCTTTTTATAGACCAATCTGATATTCTACAGTTTCTGGGGCTAAAAGATATTTGAATTATCTGACAGTCTACAGTTTCTGGGGCTAAAAGGTATTTGAATTATCTCAGCTATCTCTCAGTTTTCTCAAAAGAAAGAGCAAGCAAGTAAGAAGAAAGGAAGAAAGAAAGAAGGCGACACTGTCTGCCTCTTCTTCCTCATCTCTAAGAGCTAACTGAGGAAAGGGAAAATGCAAAAATAGAAACTGTGTATCTAGGAAAACATACATGCTTTCTCATTTTTCAGAAAGTACGCAGTTATCCACCGACCTCGCCCTCTGCAAACGCCTCAGCAAGTCCATCTGTAGGTGTCAAAGCATGTGATCAGAGCAAACACAGAAGCGCGTTCTGTCAGAGGATGCCCTTACCTGTCACACTGCTGCATTATGGAGATCTCTTTGATTATCTCCTGCAGGTCTGACTCCACGGGCACTTGCTTGATAGCAACAATCTGGCCAGTCTCTTTATGAATAGCCTTGTACACACTGCCATAAGACCTGCAGTTGGGGAAGGAGATGCTTTATAAAGCCAGAGCACCCAGACGGAAAACCAGGTTAGCACAATCAACCCACAAGCCTACTTTCTATCCCAAGCGCCTAATGCTTACAAGCTTAGTTACATTTGCAAAACTGACATGGCTCAAATACCTGGGGGAGAAGATGGCACCCTAAAACTTCACATTTGGGAACCAGGGTGTCGCTCAGTGGTAGAGCACTTATCTAGCATGAACAAGGCCCTGGGTTTAATCCCTAGCACCCAAAGAGTTATCAGGTCTAAACTATGATTTTCAAATTACTGTAGTAGTTTCCATCCACCATCCCTGATATCTGCTAGAAAAATACATCTGGGCCTATTCTTTGATAATAAAAAATTTTTTAAAGACAAAGAGGTGATTATTTTAGACGTAAAAATTAAAAGTTTAGAGGTCATGTGATTTACCCAAGGTCACCTAAGTGATGAGCTTACAATGTGAACCCATGTAGACTGAACATAATGCTGTTTCCTCTCCACAACAACACAACACGTGTGTCTGTTTTCCTACAGCCACTCTATTAGTCTTCCCGTCCTTGTTCCTCTCACATGCTGCAATGTTTAAAATATGGAGACTCGTTAAGACCTAAGCCTCCTTCATGATAGTGTCCGAAGAACAGTGCATATGCAAATCTTTCTGCCTTCTGCTTCATCTTCCCTGAAAAGCTCCTTATCAAAACCAAGGTTCTATGTTCATTCAATCTGGGTGCTGCGAGAACATTAGGTTTAGAATCTAAAGATGGAAGACTGCGTCCCCATTGTTATAAACACATGAGTTAGCTCTCTTGTGCCTTGGTTGTCTTATTCACAAGATGACACAAAAATAAATAAATAAATAAAATAAAAAATACAAACTCCCTTCCAAGACAGTTATGGTGCTCAAGTGAGATCCCACCAGAATCTTACAGTTTTTTGTTTGTTTTTTGTTTTTCCATTAATGTCCAGGGCAGCTCTCAGTGAAATATGAGAAAATCATCTTTTTAAATTTCCCAAACATGCCAGGTAGTGGTGGCACACACGTTTAACCCAACACCTGAGAGGCAGAGGCAGGTGGATCTCTGTGAGTTAAAGGCCAGTCTGGTCTACAGAGGAACAGAACTTTCAGGTCAGACAGGGCTATACAGAGAAACCTTGTCTCAAAAACCTAAAAGAATAAATTTCCCAAACACACCTGTTTCTACATACTATCTTGGTGAAAAGAAAATCAAAATAAAGACTGTGACCTAAGATGTCAAAATAACAGAGCATTCACACTGCAAAAAAGGAATTATCTTAATGTCAAAATAGATTTTTAAAACTTTTTAAAAAAAGAAATATCTATGAATGTAGAGCACATATAAAGTTCTATCTGAATCCCTTACACTTAAAAAGGAGTAAGAAGACACTCAAAGAGTTTCAAACACTGTTTTACCACAGAAAGCCAACTGCTGAGCATCCGTGGAAGACCCAGCCACTGCCCTCTGTTCCTTGCTGAAGTAACTCTCAATTAGGATAGCAGGTGTTAGTCCTTGGGGAAACTGAACCAGCAGCAAAAATCTAACCTCGATCCAGTCACTGTATGGCTAGAATTCTGAAGTCTTTCTTCCCGGGAAGACAAACACATAGGGCTGTCCATTTTCACCTGTCACTTTCCTCCTGGCTTTGGTTACTGTCAACAGGGATGACACTTGAAACTAATATAACCATCTTGTGACTGTAAGAGCTGCCCAGACTGACCATTAGCAAGTCAACTATCCACTTCTGGGAGATGGATTAGCTTGTCACTACATCATCATAGTTGGCCACTGCTAGCAGGTGTTGTTACTGCCATCCGAAGGCCTTTCTGAAACACTAGACCCCGTATGCGCAAAAATATCTTCATGCTGGAATGAGTTTGCTGGGTGCGAAATTTTCTTTCCCTCAGCACTAGTACTGTAGTTTCCCACATCTACTGCTTCTGAAAGTCTGCTTTCATGAGAGCAATATTCTTCATAGATAAGCTCTCCACAGCTTTCCATGTTTTAACATTCCATAATTTTACTATAAATAGGAGTTGATTCACCAAATAAGCTAATGCCTTTGCCCTACGATTAAATATTTAATAAAATTTTTACTCATTATTCTTATGCATCAGGAATGAAAAGCAAGTCTTCCCAGTGGACTTGTTTTGTAATCATGACCAAAATAAAATCCCTACCCCCTACCTTCTCCTGATAGCAAAGGAACTCCAACAGAGCAGGTGATCAAGGAGCAAAGACTCATGACCCCACACACCATAGCGATCACAATCTGAAGGAGTTGGGCTTTGACAATCACATCCAAGGTTATGGTTTGGAACTGAGATGTCCCTAACAGGCTCATGTGATTGGACCCTTGGTCCCCAGAAGATGATGATATTTCAGAAGGCTGTGGACCTTTGTAAGGTGGTACCAAGCTGGAGGAAGTGAGCTGGTACCGGGTGAGCCTTGAGGTTTATACCCTACCTCGGAACTCCCTCTGCCTAGTGCCCCAGTTGCCTTAGGCTCCCCTGGCACGCTGCAAGCTGTGCCTGCCACCACACTTTTTCCACCAAGTTGGACTAGACGCTCTCAAATGGAGGCAGTTTCCTCCTTTCTGCAGTTGTTTCCAGAAGGTATTCCGTCAAAGCAATAAAGTAGCTAATAATCCGCACACAGGCAAGTCCCTTAAGACCTGATTCCTACAATGTTAACCCAACATAATGAAGTAGCTGTTTCACAAAACCATCAAAGTATGGATGAATGAAAAAAACAAAAACATGGAAATAAACAGTATCTGCGCCAACACAAACAGGTCTCACTCCACTCATTAGCTAGGGAACTATGGGAATAAGTTGTTATTATGATAAAAGCTTCAATGAAGGCTGGGAATGTAGCTCAGTGATAGAGCACTTGCCTAAAGCACATGAGGATCTAATACTGCAAAAAGAAAAAAAAAAAAAACTAAAAGAGCCAACGTGTAAAACTTGGAAGTAACAAAAGCAAATGGACACTAGGCTCCGTTCTAAACATTCCAGATGCTCTCCACTCATCTCGGTTCAAGTTGTGACTGCCCTGCCACAGAGCCACATGATTTCTTCAAAACTGCATGACCACAGCTCCAGGACCCAATACGGTTCTTCAGCACAAGCTCGCTTTGAGAACAAGCCAAGTCCAGTGGCTTCAAAGCCTTCACCGAAGGGACATCTGAAGGTAGTGTGGCGTCCGCATTAGAGAAGCACAGGTAAGGAAGGTCTTCCTTTAGGGTCATGCCAGCTCCATCAAACTGCCCAGATTTACTAAGTCAGGACGACAAAAATCCAAGTGTCTGTGGTGTCACTCAAAAGTTCAATGAGATGACAGCAGGAGGAAGGATCTTTAGAGGGAAATTCCCAAGTTCTCTGCTGAAGACGTCCGGATCTAAACACAATTAAAAAACAACATAGTTAGCTTGTTTTCTTCCCCACATTATCTTTCTGACATTTTCTGCCTATAATTTCGGTATTTCCTAAATCAGGCACAGCAAGCAGGCCCCGCTAAGAACACCTAACTGTACTTTAAGACTTAAGATTTAGCTTTGATGTGACATAAGGTCTGAAAAATGCTTCAGCTGATACACTCAAAAATAATGGTTGGTCTCACTGAGCATTCAGTTCCTGACACTCACTGTACCTCACACTTAACATCTGTTACTTCATGCAGTACTTTCCACGACACCATTTAACAGATATTGCTATTATCCCTACTTTGTGGATGAAGGTTGTGAGGGTCGAAAATACAAGCTCATCTGTTATGCTATAAATAGGATACCGAGGCTTTGAACCAGGGTCTGTGTGACCTCAGTGCGTGGGTTCTTTACTACTCTAACATGCTTTTATTAAAAATGAAAAAAAAAAAGTTAGTTACATATATGTCCACCACTTATATCATATTCCAAAAACTACCTATAAACATTGTTAGATTAAGGGGCATGGACTAATCGCCTTCAGGAGAACAGCAAGAATGCCAAGCAAGCTAAAGCTACAGATCCCAGACAAGAGATACAGAGAGACTGTCGCTACCTCATACCTTTAATGATGTCATTCAACGGGCAGTCTTCCACCATCTTGGGCTTGTCCTGGGACATCACAATTCATGTTCTTTTCCTTCCTTCCTCTGCTCGATTTCTTTGATGGATCCCAAAGAGTAATTTTTCAACTAACAGAAAGTTGAAGACTGATGTTTTCAACAAGGAGGCGTGAAAATCTATTCCATGGAAGCCAGAACTGCACTTGTCATTAGCACAGATCTGTGTTTAAACATAACAACACTCAACTCTCCAACAGGGAGGGAAGGGGAGGCTTCGCTCAAGCAGAGCACAGCCTAGCGTGTCTGTGTATGACCCTGGGTTCAATCCCTACCACCACAGAAAAAGAAAAAAGCACAGTCAGTCAGTCATTAGTCAGAGGTATTCTGAAGGGACTAAAATTTCATATACGACAATGCCTGTTTACGTATGCATTAACTATCTCTGAATCATATGAATTTATTACCTATTCAAAAGCTAAACACTTAAGGTATCCCTAGTATTTTAATGTACTGATCATTACAGAAGAAGCAATAAATACACAGAATTAAATTGAAAGGATATGTAGAAGTATAAGAAATCTGATGCAGCCGGGTGTGGTGGTGCACACCTTCAATCCCAGCACTCAGGAGGCAGAAGCAGGCGGATCTCTGTGAGTTCGAGGCCAGCCTGGTCTATCTGAGTTCTAGGACAGCCAGAGCTATTCAAAGAAACCCTGTCTTGAAAAACCAAAAGAAGAAACTCTGATGCCATGCCCTCCCGCATCAATGAAAATCAATCACAGCCATCATCTATTACTGCAGTCACTGCAGCAGCATTTCAGGACCTCCACTGGAAATAGGTCCTTTAAGAAGCTCAGTTTCCCAACCTCAGATGGTGGTTCTCCTAAGAAGATATCAACAGCTCTCAGTTTATTTGCTATTTTTCACAAAGCTGCAACAAAAACATTGAATTTCCTAATTTTTACATACTAGTCAGAAATCCTGATCAGCATATAAAATTGCCTATGTCTTTCTTTCTTTTTTTTTTTTTTTTTTTTTTTTGGACAGGGTCTCACTATATAAGCTGGCCTGGAACTTGCTACATAGACCAGAATGGCCTCCAACTCACAAAGATCCACATGCCTCTGCCTCTTAAATGCTGGGATTAAAGGTGTGGGCCACCATCCTGGCTGACTTTTTAAAACCTTAATGAATTATAATCTAACAAGCATTTCTGTTAACTACATAAAATCACACACATCACAGATTCTGTAAGAGAAAACAATAAAAGCCTTAATATTAAAAAGACTGGAAATAACTGATAAATCACTAAGTTTAGTGATAGGCTGAAGACTGACGAGGCACTGCAAGCAGGAATGTACCTCCCACACCACCTGGAACGATGCTGTACACGGCGTTCTTTCTTTTGTGCAGGCTTGACTTTTACACCATGAGAGGCTCACATCCCTCAGCTACTGTGCCAGGAGGAGGACTGGGACCCGCTGATCTATACACATTCTAACTATACTCACCCTTCTCCGAGTTTCTCTAAGACATCAAACACTTCTTCTGGTTGTTTAGTTAAACTATCTTCATCCAACTTTTTCAGCTGCCTGTGGATGAAGAAATATAAACACAAAATATGTCTTACTTGCAATTAAAAAATAAAGTACATTGTTTATTTTACAAATACAATTCTAGGAATTGCTCTACAAAGTCTACTTTCTCTACTAGTAACTATTAGTAAAGATAAGAGTTTTTTTTTAAGACAGGCTCTCACTATTGTAACCCAAATTGACATCAAACTTACAATCCTCTTGCCTCAGCCTCTCAAGTGCTCGGATTATAGGTGTTCACCACCATCCCTAGCTCTCTTTAAGGAGGGATTATACTTTTGCTGGGTCACCCGATGAGCACATAGAACATGAAGAGCTGCCAGGAATCAAATTTCAGTTCAACACATGTATGAATTTTCTAATGAGAAAAGCTGCCCTATAGCGGATCAGGCTACCTTAAGAGGGGCCAAGTTCTCTATGGTTGGAAAACTTATGAAAAATAAAGTATCATGAGATGAAATGTTAGAGTGCAGAGCCACACATTAGGTAAATTATTTCTATGAATTTAAATGGCACAGCTATCTCTTCAAAACAGATGTTTAAATGTAAGGCTGTATATTTAAGCCTAAATGAACTAGCTGACCTTTTCCTTCTATTGGCAAAGCTTTGGTCATCCCGTCTATCCAGCTCGCTTCTACAGGTGACACAGAAACAGGAAGTAGAAAGCAGACATTTATACAGACCCAAAAGTGCAAACTGACTTGACGGCAGAGAAATTAAACAGTCTCAGTGAGCCCCTCCCGCCGGGATCAGGCATGCACCTTTCACTAGAGCCAAGAACCAAAAGGGTCACTTATGACTTTCATGCGGCTCAAACTCTGCAGCCATGCTAGACAACCACAATAAACTGGAGAGGTTAAAAAGCAACATTTCAAATTTAAAACTCTGAGACCCCTAATAAAACAAAGTAACAGGCGTAAAGAGTTTGCTGTCGAGTGCGTGTGTGTGCGTGCTTGTGTGTGTGTGTGTGTGTTCGTGTTCTGCACAAAAGTGTGTGTGTGTGTGTGTTCTACACAAAAGTGTGTGTGTGTGTATTCTACACAAAAGTGTGTGTGTGTGTGTGTGCGTGTGTGTGTGTGTGTGTGTGTGTGTGTGTGTGTTCTACACAATGGTTTCCTGAAGCTACAAAAGACAACAAAGAAAAGACAGCTCAGGAAATGGTAAAATATGGAAGTAGTCACACTGTAAATTTCTTGTGCAGAAAAAAGGCTTGAACCCACCAAACAATACCAATTCTTAAAAAGAAATGACTTTTTTAAAAAAAATAGAAAAAATAAAATTAAGGGTAAAGAAAGCCTGACCACATGAAGTATAACTACCAACGAGCCCTGACCTCAAAGGGGCAGTCTTGGAGAATTCCATAGAGAAATGGAGAACCACAGAAAGTTAATACCTTGACTTGAAGAGCTACAAAAGACTACACTGACATTTGAAGATTCTAAAACTGAAATCCCAATGACTTCATAAAAACTCCCAGCTTCAAAACAAAAGGGCTGAAATGAAACTCCTCTTAAACTTCAGAAGTGATATTTCTACAATCTCAGAAATTGAAGCCAACAGCTCATATGCCAGGGTTTTTGGTAAAATCCCCAATCATAGCTGTATAAACAATGGACAATACCTCATTCATCAAGAATAAACTCTTATATACAGCTTATATAAAGGAGATCTGATTCTCTTTCGAGTGTTGACTCTTATAGTTTAACAAAAGCCAACGTGGCTATTTCAGAGACCACAGAATAACAAAGGAAACTGCCTTGGCCCTAAGAGACAGTTGCAAGAGTCGATAACACTCGGACAAACTTTAAACAATCTATGTGGGAGTTTCGCTTTGTGACTAGAATTTTTAAAACACTTTAAACTTAGAGAAGCGTTATTATCTCTGGTGCCAAATAACCAAGAGATGGCTAGAAACTATTTGCTAAATGGATCAGCCAATGTAGGGTGGCAATCGCATAACCTTGAGTAGCAATCTATGTATCCTGTGTTCTCAGAACAGAATTTCTTTCTTTTTCTCTTTTGAGACAGGGTTTTCTCTGAAGCCCTGGCCATCCTGGAACTGGCTCTGTAGACCAGGTTGGTTTCAAGCTCAGAGTTTCATCTACCTCTGCCTTCCAAAATGCTGGGATTAAAGAAATGCACCACCACACTTGACTCATCAAAATAAAATTTCATCTAAAATGCTAACTGGTTATCAACACACAAAACTTCTATGAAACATCTGCTAAGTGACTGAGTCTTCATGGATGAGAACTATTACCCAAATGGTCTGACTTTGGTGAACTGCAGCATGAAGTTCACTCAGAGGTGACATCCCACTCCAGTTTTTACTTGCTCATAATGAACAGGCCTGTCCAAAAAATACAATTACACACACCAAATGTTGGTGATGTCCCTACCCTAAGTCAGCCGACACAAGAATGGCCAGCATCCCAGGAATGCACCCTCAGCCTTCTACTACACCATTACCCAACGGCAACTCACGTTTTAAAATCACTAACTCTTGCAAGACACCATCCATCATCAGTCACTGAGTCACACACACGAATGTCAAGCTCATGAATACAAAGAGTATTTCCTGCACCGAGACTGCTGGGCAGCACACAACCCGAATCTCTCAAGAAGACATCTGTACCTTTCCAAATACAAGAAATGTTATGATGTGGTGGCTGAGATCTGGCTAATTCTCAAGCATCCACCCCATGTCAGAGCTCTCAAAGGTCCATTTTTATGCAAATGTATCCCTCTAACAGAATTTTACCAATTACATGAAATATAAAAGATAAACTGAAACATTTTAATAACAAAGTTGTCAGGTCCAATGGCTCCTGCCTGGCACTCAGGAGGCTGAGGCAGCTGGACTACACTGAGTCTGAGGCCAGCCTGAGCTACAGTGTGAGACCCTGTCTCAAACAAAAGTTAACTAAATTGACTATGCCCAAACCTTCACACAGACATTAAGACTCAAAGAACGTCAGAACTCGAGATTGTGTCTGGAGATAGGTGACTTTCAGCAGGGTGAGGGCAGGAACAGATATGAACAAGGACCACATAAAGAAGTAAAAGAAAGATGGCCATTTGTAAGCCAAAGACACTTAAACTTCCAGCCTCCAGAAAGGCAAATAAAGTTAATTTCTGTTGTTTACACCATCCGGTGTGGTACTTCTTCCGGCCACTCAAGCCAGTTAATACTGATGATACCAAGACCCAGCAGCCCACTAGTTACAGGGAACAAGACAGCACCAATCATCCAACAATTCGGTCCTGCAATGCTCTTCCCTTGCACTTTATTACAGTTCTTAAAATCCAAAAGGTAAACTGGACAGTGGCGGCACACACCTTCAATCCCAGCACTCGGGAGGCAGAGGCACTCGGATCTCTGTGAGTTCGAGGCCAGCCTGATCTACCAAGCAAATTCCAGGACAGCCTGGGTTGTTACACAGAGAAACCCTGTCTTGAAAAACTAAAAACTAAAAAATCCAAAACAAACAAAAAACCCTGCCAGAAACCACCAAACTCACATTCCCAATTCTCATTTTGATCAAATGAAGGTTTTGGGAAAAGAAGCAAAGAGAAAGAAAAAATCTGGTGGTTACTGACTGCACACACACGGTAACTATCTGCTAAGATGCACTTATACAAAGACCCAGCATAGCAGGTAACTTCCAGAGAGATGTCAAGAGTAGGGAAATTTTAAGAGCAAGGCTTTGGACTAGATCACCAGACACTAAAATTCCAACTCTGCCTCTTACTAGTTATGGAGCAGTTAACAAACGACCTGCCTCTCTGTGCCCTGGCTTTATCATCTGTGAAACAGGGATGCAAGGATATCCTCCTTATGTGACAGTTCTGAAGGTCAGTGAGTCAGTAAGTTGGACCATCTCAAAGTACCATTTTTACAAGTCCAAAAGTGGCCAGACACCAGCAATTTCAGATGGCTGAACAGGCGAGATGGAAAGCAATTAAAACAGTGCCTGGCACCCTGTAAGCACTCTCTGGATGTAATGAATGATCATTGCTACCACAGGCTCAGCACACCACACTAACAAGCTACTGGTTTTATTCCATGTTTGTGTACTTCCACCAACCCCCAAGAGTGCTGCCCAGGCTTTCAATCCCCTCCCTTCACCCCCTTCCTTCACCCCCTCCCTTCCCCTCTCAGTTGCGGGCACTCCCTTATTCTGAACACTTCCTATTTCAGTGCTCATTCTGCTACAGGAAGTCAAATGTCTTCTCTGTGAAACCGAAGTTTTTAGCTGCATCTGAGAGAAGTATGACTCCCTCGGGCTCTGCGCTCTTTTCTCCAGGTGAGGGGGAGTGGTCCAACACAACATCAACCAGTCCAGACTTCCTAGAGTCAGTCCTTCTTCGCCCAAAACAATTCCAGAGACTTTTCGAATCTGGAGCTGATAGTATTGAAACAGAATTTTAAAAGGACACAGTCTGGCTGGATCTACTGTGTCTACACTATTTATTGGACCTCAGCTTGGCCATCCTCCGGTATTTTCTTTCCTTATCTATGTCCCAACTTTGGGTTTTGGAAGGCTGAGGAGGATTATGAAGAAAATTAGGCAGGCACTCAGGACATCAGCAACAGAAGCCTTCACCACCACCACCACGATCATCATTCCCACATGGGGATGACACCCAGAACACCCTTGGAAACTCTCCTCCACGACCTTTTCTCCATTATTAGACCCACGAAACTGGTACTTCCACGGTAAGGCAGGTAGGAGCCATGACTTTGGACAGGACCACCTAGCTATGATGCCTCCAACAAATTTTTCTACCAACTTCTGCCCCAGAAGCAATGCAACAGACCTTTCCCCACCGCATGGTCTGTGGGACTCAGGACCCTCTCAGCGAGTAGTCCTCGCTCATCCCAAACAGGTTCGCCTTCAACCGCCCTCGGCATTGGCCCCTAAGTCCTCGAGTCTCTTCTTGGGGAGTTTTCCCCGGCCTCAGCAGGTGTCGCCCTAACTTGTCCCACGTTGCTCGGCGGAGTGCCCCACGGAGAGTGCTCCCTCTAACCAAACCCATTTTCTATCCCGGCCAGCGGAGGCTCCCTCACTCAGCAGGTGCTCCTGCAGCCGGGTCGCCTATCTCGCGGGTCCCTCTCCGCCCGGTGCTTGCACACAGGTGTCTCCGCTCAGCAAATTCGCGCCATCCCTCCCCACCCAATCCTCCTCCTCTCAGCCTACGGCCCCTCACCTGCGCGGCGGGTTCCTCAGCTGCACGGTCTCCATGGCGCTGCCGGCAGCCGCCCAGACCGCCTCAATACTCCATCCTCCCGAAGCCCGCCCCGCAAACCCTCCCACACTTCCGCTTTCCGCCCCTACCGGAAGCGGCGGGGAGTGGGGGGCGTGAGGCGCTGAGCGACGTGGGTCACGTGGTACTGTGGCGCGCAGCTATGGAAGCCAGAAACCGAAGAGGCGCCTCTCGGGCGGCCTCTGGTGGCTCAAGCGTTAGCGACACCCTCCCCTTGACTTGCCTTTGGACTGAGTACTTGATGCCTGATTGCCTAAGGTTCCCCAATTTCTCCTGTAGTGAGGCTATTAGCAAAGCATGGGCTTTATAAGAATTGAGTTCTTTTTAGGGAAAAAAGGGAAAAGCTCCAAGCACCCTGTAAGCTAGAGTGCAGTTAAGAAACAGAACAAAACAAACAAACAAAAAAAAACACCAACACCGAAATGTCCGGTCCATGATTGGGGAGGTTTTTATTGTAGATAAGAACAGCCAGAAGCATCTGAATGAATCCAGAGCAGAGAGAAAAAGCAGAGTGGCTAGGACTATTTCTTGGGAGCAGAAAAAAATAGCGGAGAGAGAGAATTGCGGGTCGGGTAGAATAAACAAACTTGCCATAACTAGAAAGCAGAGCTGCTGTGGAGGGAAGTGAGCTAGCTGAATCTAGAACAGCCTGGGAGCTAGCATAGTGGAGGAGGAGAGAAGGGCCAGGATGCTAGCGTCCTGGGGCTTTGATATTCATAACAGGTACATGTTGCTAAGGACTCAAGGAGCCCGGAGGTTAGCATGGGCTTTGATGTGTAACCACAGCTATGTGTCAACAGAGAGCCACAGGTATCCTTGGCCACAGGCAAGAGAAGATATTAAGTGGCACCTTTTGGTAGACAGAAACTCGTTTCACAGATTCCAGAGGAATATACCAGTCTACCGGCCAGTAATTCTTTTGTTTACCCTGTCAATATTCCTTTTGGGGAGGAGAGTGGATTGGGGGTTCCCTTTGGACCTGACACCCCCCAGAAACAGCAGACCCACTGACTTGCTCCAAAATGCCAGTCTAGGCTCAGCTCAAGCTGGACTACAGAGTTGTGGACGGATAGAGCAAAGCTCACAGATTTCTGTGGTTTCTTCTCTGTGCCCTCACACTTGTTTTGTGAGCTTTGGGGGTTTTTGTTTTTAGTTTGGGTTTGTTTGTAGGGATCTATCTGAGGTAGCATCTCATATACATCTGTGGGTGGCTTGTAACTCGCTATGTAGACCAGAGACCCGCCTGCCTCTGCCCCCCCCCAAGAGCTGGGAGCATGTGCCACCACGATGGATCAAATCTGGGGTGTTTTGCTTACTAGTTTTGTTGTTTTAACTTTTAATTAGCATATATTGGTTTGTTTTCATCTCACTGTTGTAGCCCTGACTGGCCAGGTATTCCTGATATTCCTGTTGCAGCCTCCATACTACATGATTACAGGTATTCCCACCACACCTACTAAAAACGATTGTTTTAAAGTGAAGTCAACCTCAATGGAAGAGCTTGATTCATTTGCATTCACTCATTAAATAAATTTTATGGCCCACAAGATGCCAGGTACTTTGCAGCTCTCTGGAATCCTACGCCTTACATCTCAGGTTTCAGCTCAATTAGTTACTCTCAGAGGCTTTCCTCAGTCTGCTCATGTCTAACAGCCTACACATTATTTCCTATAACATAGTTGTGTGCTTTCTTTTAAAACAGGAGCTCACTTACATTGGCCTTAGCCTCCCACGTGGTAGGATTTCAGACCTGAGCCACCAAACCCAGCTGCTTTGGATTTTGTTGATTCTTTTTTTTTTTTTTTTTTTTGGGGGGGGGGGCTGCGTTGTATTCTTTTGTGTGTATGGTCTTCTGTTTCGCCAGTCTCACTGTGTCGACCGTGAAGTTCTCTTGGTTGCCGTGAACCGGCTGCCTTAAGCCTTCCATAAATTTGCACCACCCCGCGCTTTGCTTCTTTATAATATTAATCTCTTGGCGAAAAAATGCATCTTCTTTCGGTCGTGGATTGTTTCCCAGGCCCCCCGGACTGTGAGCCTCACAAGGGATGACAATCCGGCTCCTTCTGAGATTCAGTCACGGTCGCCACCGCAATCCCGAAAGAAACGTGGAGCATCGCCCTCTTGAATCCGGTGGACCACAAATTCCAGACTGAGCACGCGCAGAGGGCCTGGGTTCTCGAAGGCCCCGCCTCCGATCCTCTTGGCCCCGCCCCTCCTAGCCCCACCCCTGGAGAACAATGAGCGGCCAGACCTAAGGGCTTGAGCCCACGCATCCGCCCGCCCCCGGCCACCTAGCCCCACCCCGCCTGGCCCCGCCCCTCGGGCCCAGTCCGCAGCGGGCCTTAAAGGCACGCAGCCGCAGCTGCCGGAGGGAAGCTGTTGCGCACTAGCGAGCCGGGAGCCGAGTTGGTCCCTGCTTCCCGGCCCTCCCGGGGATGGCCCCCAAAGTCTCAGACTCTGTGGAACAGCTCCGCGCTGCCGGCAACCAGAACTTCCGCAATGGCCAGTATGGCGAGGCCTCGGCGCTGTACGAGCGCGCACTGCGGCTGCTGCAGGCGCGAGGTAGGAACCCGCCCCGCGTTTCCCCCCTCCGGGCTTGCGTCCTCCACCTGCATCCCCGCACCGAGCCTCAAGTTGGCTCAGCCTTCGGGTTTTCCTTTCCCAGCATCCAACCGCCACACCAGGCCCTCGCAGGGCTTGATCCCGCGCTTCCTCCCGTCCCTTGCCGCCTAGCTGCGACCCCCATCTAGCTCCGCCCCCCGAGGCCAGTCGGCTGCGGGCCTTAAGGGCACGCAGCCGCCGCTTCCGCCCGGAAGCTGTTGCGCACTACTCTGCGGGGAACGGAGGTGGTCCCTGTTTGCCGGTCTCCCGGGATGGCCCCCAAACTCTCAGACTCTGTGGAAGAGCTCCGCGCTGCCGGCAACCAGAGTTTCCGCAACGGCCAGTACGCCGAGGCCTCGGCGCTGTACGAGCGCGCGCTGCGACTGCTGCAGGCGCGAGGTAGGAGCCCGCCCCTCGTTTCCCCTCCGGGCCTGCAGGCGTCATGCACCCGCATCGGCGCCCAGGCCTCACGTTGACCTAGTGTTCTGGGTCTTTTCCCAGGCCAACCGCCGCACCAGGCCCTCCTATCACGCTCCCACATCTTCGTCACTTTAGCATCCTATGGAAAACTTATTTGGCTCTTCTGCCTGCTTTTTTAATTGTCCTCTTGGCTTGTATCCTAAGTTTCAGGCCTCCCTCTGACCCTTGATATAGCAGTCCTCCTCACGTCTATAAATTTTACAATGCAGTTGAGCACCTTTTGTATACTGACTGACTGTGGCGTGATGGGGTCTTTTCAAGGGTCGAACTTCATGGGGGCAGTTGTCTTATGTTTGTGAATAAGTAAACGAGACCTCTGAGATTAGAGCTATTAAGACAAGGTAATGTGATAGAGTTGGATCCCTTAGGAAGTCACGAACAACTTCTCGAGATATTTGAGGTGATGTCCATGAGATGCTGGGCGTCTAATGCTTTAGGCACTGAGCATCCCACGTGTAGGGAACTATCGGAAAGGATCCAGATAGACTAAACAGTATGAACTACCAACGAGAATGTTTAAAACATGAAGTAGATAAAGCCTTATTGTGTAGGTGGTTTAAGCCCTCCAAAGAGTTGAGATCGTATCCCCTAATTAGAAGAGCTTGAAACAGAGGATCGGCGTATTATCGATTCTCCTAGGCTTTGCCCAAAGTTCCAGAAGCTTTGACTTGAGGATATCCTTGAATCTCGTTTTCTCTTAAGTCCTCATTCTCATTTTCTTGATAGCGTTTCTTGAGTGTTTTTCCGTGTCCTAGATATTATCGTTGTTTATCTTCATTATGATCAAATCAATTAAACACTTGTAAATGAGGAATTCTGAAGAATTAATTGCCTAACTAGGATTGCACAGTGAAGATGTCAGACCCAGGATCTGAATATAGATTTGTCTGATTTCTGAGTCCAGGTTTTTTTAATTTACTTTTTTTTTTTTTTTTTTTTTTTTTTTTTTTTTTACTTGTAATCATAGGTGTGGGTTGGTGGCGGCAGGTGGGTAATGTGCATGAAGCATCCTTCCCCTAGAGCTGGAGTTAAACTTGTGAGCTGCCAGATGTGGGTGTGGGAACTGAGCTCTGGTCCTCTGCAGGATCAGTACTTCCTCCTTTTTGTTTAACGTTTTTATAGTTTCAAGCTCCCATTTTTTTCTCCCTGGAAACCCTCTTGGGCTTCTCACATCATGAAGTTGCTGAGGAATCTGAAGTTGTTGGCTTCTTTTGTTCACAACCCCCTTCCTGGAATAAATATAATCACTGTTGGCCCAGAAAAGGCTGTTTTTTCGAGAGTTTATTTGAGACCCCTTAGAATAGTTACCCTGGTGTTTAAATTTACCAGAATTTTGTTCTGATCCTACTACTGAATTTCTGTGTGATTATGTGGGTAATTCTCTTGACTTCTCAGTTCAGTCTTCTTGGCCTTAAGAGAAGGGGGGGGGGGGGCTCACTGGAACTAGAGAGGTGGCTCAGCAGTTAAGAGCACCGACTGCTCTTTCAGAGGACCCAGGTTCAATTCCCAGGACCCACATGGAGGGTCACAACTGACTGTGACTCCAGTTCTAGGGGACCTGACACTGACAGCCTCACACAGACATACATGCAGGCAAAACAGCAATGCACATAAAGTAAAAGCATTCGTTTTTTTAAAGAGGAACTCAGGGAAGCCTTCGAATGTGGATGCACACAAGTGCTCAGGAGGGTTGAGTGGATTGTGTAGGGCCCTCAGCTGGATTTGAGGTTCTGAGAACCTTTCCAACATAGCCCTGCTACTTGTGTGCAGCTCTGTGCTTTGGTGACTTGAGATGGATTACTGGTTTTTAAGTGCTTGTACTTGTTCCTTATGTCAAAGATGTATTTATCTTACCTGTGTATTTTCTGACCCAAGAGAAGAGGCAAAGAGGTATAAATTTATTATGTTTATTCTTGTTAGTATTGAATGAAGGATATCAAGTGGCAACATGGTATCATACTTCCTGAAGCAAGTTGCAATGTGATGCCCCTTGGGAACCACTTAACGATACTGTCTGTACCTTACTGTTAATGGTGTATACTAAAATGGGCAGTGCTTGAGAATTCACACAGTGCCTTGCGGATTGTGCTGGCCTCCAGGGAGAGGGAGCAGAGGGACAAGGATGAGAATGGATGAAGCGTTAGCCATTTCAAAAATAAAATGAAGGCCAGCTGGTCTGTGTAGGGGCTTCCAGGCCAGTTAGGCCTACATAGTGAGACCTTGCTCTGGAATAAATAAATGAATGAGTGAGGGTGTGGAGGTGCCCACCTGTTGTCCTAGCACTCCAGAGACTGGAGCAAGAAGGCTGTTGGAAGGTCCACATGGAAAGATGGAAATCCTCTTGCCTCTGACTCAGGAGCACTGAGATTAAAGGCAATTGGTTTTGAATTAAAAAAAAAAAAAGAAAGAAAAAAAGAAATGAGAAGAAACTAAGTGTGATGACATGAATCTTGTAGCCCTAGTACTTTGGGAAACTGAGGCAGGAGAACTGCTAGTTCAATGTCAACCTGAACAGTGAGACCTGACTCAAAAAAGGGGGCTAGGGTGGGAACAACTGATTTTGCTAAAAGTGGTGGATACTGAGTATTCGACAGTTGAATGTCTAAATAGAATTTTTCAGTAAGACCTTTGGACTACATGCCCAGGAGTTACTTGGTCAGCACTAATTGTTGTTGTTGTTGTTGTTGTTGTTTTCCTGTGCTTTGTGTTGTTTTATGACCCATGCTAGTGAGTAAAATGTAGTTGAAAATTTCTTCTGAAATTAAGATCAGGGGTTAAAAAAGAGAGCACAAAGTTGGGGAGCATGGGAATGGGGGTGAGTCTAGGAGGTGGGGGGCCCTAATACAGCCAAAATATGTTTAACGATACTCAAATTAATAAAAGTATTTGTAAAATGAACATTGGGGTCTGTGAGGTGACTCAGCAGGTGAAGGCACTTGATGCCACACCTGATGATCTGAGTTCCGTTCCTCAGCCCCACGTGGTGGAAGGAGAGAACTGACTCCTTCAAGTTGTCCTCTGACCTCCTTGGGCACATGCACACATACAAAGTACATTTTAAAAAATAAAAACGATGATAGCCACAGTGAGAGATTTCAGCTTCTGTGACTGCTGAGAGTAAGCATTGGCTTTAGAGAAGTGACTAGTAATAATTGTCCTTTGGGGTAGTTCACTTTGAGTTGCCCAGAGTCTTGGCAGAGCCAGCTCCGTTACCACTTCTCTAGTAAAGTCTTTTCTGACTTAACTCACTGCTCTCTATCTTGCATTTCCCTCCAACTCTGGGTACCTCCCTCTGACAGGCATTTATTACTGTCCTTTTCCTTGTGTTTTTCCACTGAGTGCCCCATGCTTTCTGTAATAAAGTTAACCACACACCCAAGTAATTAAAGCATTGCTTTCTCTGAGGCAGAAGCCAGCTGTATTTCATGTTTATCTTTACATCTGGTACCAAGTTCAGTGCTTAAATGAGGAATAAATAAGGTTCCTACGAATGCCAGAAATCTCAATTCCCCAGTCTTGGCAAGAATGGCAAATGTACTATCCTGCCTGATAGAAGCCTGGTTAGACTACAGTCCTCTGCTGTGATTTCCTGAGCCTTGTGAGCTCCAGGTGTGAGGTGCATCCCTATGTCCTCTGACCTCTATCTCCCAACTCATGACCTTCTTGCTCTTCCTGCCTCCATCTGGGCAGGTTCTGCAGACCCCGAAGAAGAAAGCGTTCTGTACTCCAACCGTGCAGCATGCTACTTGAAGGATGGGAACTGCACAGACTGCATCAAAGATTGCACTTCGTAAGTGGCCCTGGGAGACTCTGGAATGCCTGAGGGTTTCCCAAGAGCAAGCCAGGTTTCTTCTTCGGGAGAACCCCACCGTTTCCCTCTGTGACAGATCTTAGAAAGTGTCACCAAATGTTATCAGGCCATTTGGAGTAGCAGGCCCCACTGGGTCCTTGTTGTCTTAGAGTTTTGGCAGTGCTTCTGAGAGTGGTGCAGGATGGGAAGTTAGACCGGTGGGGTGAGACACAGTTAGAGCGACTGACTTGCTCAGGTGTTTTCGGGATGATGATGTGAGAGGTAAGAGGAAGGAAAGGGGGGATAAGTGTTAACCGATTGTCTAAAGGAGCGGAGATGGTCAGGCACACCTTTAATCCAGTGTTCAGTAGGCAGAGGCAGGCAGATCTTTGTGAGATCAAGGCTAGCCTGTTCTATGTAATGAGTTCCAGGCCAGCCAGGGCTACATAATGAGAGCCTGTCTCAAAAGGAGCAGGGGATAGGAGGCAAAAGAGAGCAAGAAAGGACAGTCTATCAGTAACAGGTGTACAGGACATTGAAGGGGTTTTCCTGTCCTGTTCTTTCAGCTAGCCTTTGTCCATCATGGCTAAGCCAGCATACATTTGCCGACTGGGTTCTTCTGGCTAATCCTAGATGTGATGCTTTTTTACATGCATGGGAGGACAGGGAGAGAGGTGCACTCATGGAGCCTGTGCTAGGTTTTTTCTCTTTACCAGGGTACTCACTCTGACGGTAAGTTTAGCCTCCTTCCCAGAGCAGAATGAGTTGCCAAAGACTGGGATGATAAGGTGATTTGCCTGGGGTCCCATGGCTAGTAGCAGTGTGGGTAGAATTCGAACTTAGCCCCAGGGCCTGTTTGTTACTGCTGCTGGACTACAGTGTGGAAACATGTCCACATGAAAACTCTGAGACTCATGTTCTTCATTTGGGTGGGGGGACATAAAAATTGATACATGAGCACATACATTCCATTAGTGATTCTCTGCCTTCTTTCCCTTCCCACTTCAGTCTAAGTTGAGAATTCCCTACCTATCCTAGAAATGGTGTCTTCCTGCCAGAAATTAACTAGGTTACTATTACAGATGGCCCTACCTGAATCACTACACTGTTGGGGAAGCCTGTTGGCCTAGCAGACAGGTGACATTTCTGCATCTTGTTCTAGAGCGCTGGCCTTGGTTCCCTTCAGCATCAAGCCCTTGCTGCGAAGAGCATCAGCATATGAAGCCCTGGAGAAGTACCCCCTGGCCTACGTCGACTATAAGACTGTGCTGCAAATTGATAACAGTGTGGCATCAGCCCTGGAAGGCATCAACAGGTGAGCCCAGTGTCTGCAGAACTTCTCCATGAAACTTGGAACCAGTACCCTTGATTGGCCTGGGCCATTGCTTTAGTTGTTCTGAGTGCGAACCCTTTGACTGTGCTTGAAAAACTCTGTGTGCATGTGCGTGCGTGTGTGTGTGCGCGTGTGCGTGCGTGTATTCGTTCATGTATACATGTAGAGGCTATGGGTTGATGTTGGGTGTCTTCCTTTATCACTCCCAACCTTATTTTTTAACAGTCTCTCATTGACAGAGCACATCAATTTGGCTAAACTAACTGGCCAGCAACCTCCAGAGACCTTCCTGTCTGCTTCTCCCGGATTATTATAGGCATTACACTACCATGTGCAGCTTTTATTCAAGTGCTCGATATTCAGAATCAGGCCCTAATGCTTACATGATAAGCATCTCTTTAGCCCTGTTGACTTAGGAAAGTCTTGTTTGTTTGTTTGGTAGACAGGGTCTCACTATGTAGCTCTGGCTGTCCTGGAACTCACTATGTAGACTAGGCTGGCCACAGAGACTTGGAAAACTCTTAGTATGTTCAACTAAGTATATAAGGATCTGCTGTTGCACTTAGCAGATTATGTAATATGTAACTGGAGTTAAAGAGATGGCTCGGCAGTTGTGAGTACTTGCTGCTTTTGCAGGGGACCTGAGTTCCATTCTTAGCACCTACTTTGGACAGTTCGCAACCATCTGTAATTCTAGTTCCAAAGTGACCTGATGCATCCATGGGTACTCGAACTCCCGTGGACTGACTCTTACACTTAATAGTAAAGTGGATTTTTTTAAGTCAGAATTACTGAGATTGATGGTTTTTGCTGCATGTGCACATTCATTCGCACACTACTATTTATTGAGCACTCTTTAAAGTATAGGAGGCTCGGTGGAGGATAGCAAAATTGAAAAGAGATTCAGACCCCACTCATGTTCAGAGTGCTAACTCTAACTGGAGAGTAAGAAACACGTGGAGCTAGAATGCTGCTAGGTGGGATTCTGGTCTCCTGAACCATGGCTAGATTTTTCTTTATCTTTTGTTTGTATATTTGATCAGTATATTGTTTGTATATTTTATCTTTTGTTTGTATATTTGATCAGGATTTCCGTTCATGTGGAGTGCTAGAAAGCCCAAGCACCAAACAGTGTAATATGGTCTATGTTTGGTTTCTTGGTTGGCTTGTGTCAACACCCAGTTTTCTCTTGGAGTCTTTTTGTCATTCCCTAAACACTACTAGTTTTGTGCCAGACTTTGCACAAGGACCTGCTGAATGAGACATAACTCTGTCTTTACACAGCTCTTGGCCTCCAAGGGAGTACTAGTCAGTATTGCACAGGTTCAAGGTAGTCATGCAGTGTTAAGTATGGGAGTGGCCAGCACACGTTCTCCAGGACAGAAGAGAGGCCAGGGAGTGCTTTTCACAGTGAAGTCACTAGTGAGGCTGAGAGCAGCAATTCAGTGAGGTCAGAAGCAGATGGCAGGTTAGGAAGGGAGACGGGAGTGTAGCTGGAGTGGTAAGGGGTGTCCAGGAGAGTTATATACGTGAGCGAGTTGAAGGGACTTTAGTGTGGAGTCAGTCACTTGAGAGAAAGATGCTGCCCAGGTGAGGTCCCTGAAAGAGGCAGGGATGGATGGGCCCAGAGCTTACACGGAACAGGTTGGCTCTGTGTGACGGAGAGAAGTAGGGATGATTGAACGGTATCTTAACTACCTTCCTGGTGCTGTGATAGCGTACCCTGACAAAAACAAGTAAAGGTCAAAGGTTTATTCTGGCCCACAGTTAAAGGATCTAGTCCATCATGGCAGGTCGCAGGAGCTTGAGGCAGCTGCTCACATTTCATCTGCAGTTAGGAAGCAGAGTGGTCAGTGCTGATGCTCAGCTGGCTTCGCCATTGTGTGCAGTCCAGGACCCAAGCTCAGGAAGGAGTGGGCTTCTCACCTCAGTTAACTTATCAAGATAACCCCTCATGGGTAGGCTTGCCCAGATGCTTGTCCCTTTGGTGGTTCCAGATCTCATCAAGTTGACAATTGAGGGTTTTGTTTGCTTGTTTGTTTTTATGAGTGTTTCTCTGCCTGTGTGTATGTGCACCACGTGCATGCCTGGTGCCCTCAGAGGTCAGAGGAGGATGTGGGATGCCCTAGAACTGGAATTATAGATGGTTGTGAGCCACCATGTGGGTGCTAGAAACCTGAAAAACAAGTGTTCTTACACACTGAGTTATCTCTCCAGCCCCGACAATTAAGATTAACCGTCACGAGTACCCAGGTTTTTATTTGGGGAATAAGAGAGAACGCTTTGAAAAAACGTTAGGGAATAGGAATTGGAATAGCTGGGCCAAGCAAGAAAACTGCTCCAAAGCCTAGTGAGAGGCTGTGAATTTGCTGTGGTTTCTGTCTGTGTGGTTTTAGTCTTATAACACAGGAACAGGATTCAGGAGTTTTATCCACTCCTGTAGCACACGCATACTTACTGTGTCTTGGTGGGAGCCAGGTGATGTACTAAGTGCCAGAAATCCATTTCCATTAACAACATGGACCTCATGGGCAAAGAACACCATTTTAAGTTGAAAATTAAATAAGCAGGATTTAGCTAAATCTCCAGAGTAGGAATGGAAAACGGAAGGAATTATTTAATGCAGAGGAGATGTGCATAAGGTCGGGGAGAAGAAGCTTGTTTGCTGAGGATCAAACCTAGTGCCTTGTATGTGCTAGACAGACACTCTACCACTGAGCCACACAGCCATTGGGGTCAGGAGTGGATGTGACACACACTAAAAATAGAGAGGAGGGAGAATGCTAGAACCCACAGGCCATATTAGCCTGCAAATGGAACCACTGAGGTTTTAGTATTGCTGAATGGGCTGATTGACACAAGAAAATCCAGTCTGAACAGTAAGCAAATAACAGGTGTTTGTATGCTTTGAACTACTTTCCATGAGAAAATATTATATATATATTTCCCCCCTTGGTTTTTCAAGACAGGGTTTCTCTGTGTAGCTTTTGGAGCCTGTCCTGGAACTCACTTTATAGACCAGGCTGGCCTCGAACTCATAGAGATTTACCTGCCTCTGCTCCCAAGTGCTGGGATGCCACCACTGTCCGGCTTTTTTTTTTTTTTTTTTTTTTTAATGGGATCCTTTCTTGGGGGTATGTATGCAAAGTTTATCTTTAACAACTGGCAGGGGACCTTAAAATTCATGTTTGGCAGCCAGGCTAAGGGAAAGTGTCCTGTGGTGTCAGGTCTGAGGAGTTGATGAGGAGTAGGCTCCCATTCATCTGTTAGAGCATGTGGGAAATACAAATAGTGGGGGTTGGGGAGTATGCCCTGCCTTGTGAATGAGCCTCCATCCCTTGGGGTGAAAGAGGAACAGCTTGACCTGGCAAGACACCTCATGCAACTCCTTATCCTTTCCTTCCAGAATCACTAGAGCTCTCATGGACTCACTTGGGCCTGAGTGGCGCCTGAAGCTGCCTCCCATTCCTGTGGTGCCTGTTTCAGCCCAGAAGAGATGGAATTCCATGCCTTCGGAGAGTCACAAAGAGACAGCTAAAAACAAATCCAAAGAGACTGCAACTGCAAAGAGCAGAGGTGAGCTCTTTGCAAGTGTCAGTCTAAGAAGTTTAGAGTGGCCTTCCAAGAGTTGGCCTCATGTAGCTGTTAGGCAATAAATAAAGTGAAAAACATCATAAAAGGGTCTCAACTTCTTAGAGATTATCTCCTTGACTGGACAGTGAAGTCGTCAATGAAAGGCTTAAGTGATACAAGATGTGTAAACCGGCCTGGGACATGGGTGCAAGTGCTAGTTCTCATTCACTAGCAGTACTTGGAATGTGTTGCTTAGAATGTTTTTGATTGCAAGAACAGAAACTTCCAACATGGCAAAATAATAAAGGAAATGTATTGACTCATAATTATAGATGTCATGCCAAAAACCCCATCCCACTCTTACCTGCCCCTCAACTCAATCGTTTTTTTTTTTGTTTTTCAATTCAGTTAAAAGTCACTTCCTCTATATAACTTAGCTTGTATTTTCCCAGTGTCCTGGTGTGATTGGTCACAGGCTCCGGTAACCAAGAGATGAAGTTTTATAACTGTCTCAGTGCCCCCCGCCCCTTCCCTGGTATCATCCCCATAACTAGAAAGTGATGCCTTCCTGAGAACACGTGTCCTGGGTGAACCTGGAGAAGAATGAATAAGGACAGACAGAGAGCTGGGCAACCATAGCAGGGGGTTGTCTGCTGGGAAGCTCTCACTAATGTTCCAGGAGAACTGTCCCAGGATAGCAAGTGTGAGTCAAGACAGGGCAGTACAGAAGGGACAGAGGCAGAGCTCTTTATGGATAAGTTGGTTTTAGTGGAAGAGGGCAGCATTACTCCTCTTTGCAGGAAGCTCCCTAGACAGCATGTGGGAGCCTGGTTGTTGTTTTCCACTCTTAGAAGGAAATTATGGAGTGCTAATGAACTAGATGGCCTCAAGGTACCTGGTTTTTATTTTGTTCCTCTGGAGTCACTGAGCCATGTGGTACAGGCCCTGTGCTAAGCAGCAGAGACAGGGACAGAACTTGACCCTTAGGGAGCTGCTGGTCTAGGGAGAAATGGAGTTATGGTGATGTTGTTTTAAGATATATGGAGGAAAGGCAGGTGCCGTGGAATTGTTAGTGTTTGGGAAGTTGACATTGAGTAGTCAAGGCAACGCTCACACTAGGGTGTGATAAAAGTGATATCTTGAGCTGGACCTTAAAGGATGAGGTCATTAGGGAGGAAAATCGGGGCCAGAAGCAATGGAAGGAGCTGGAGAAGGGAAATGCATGAATAAACATGACTGCAGGGGACCGATTGCAGAGCCCAGGTGAAACTGAGTCTGCATGCATCCACCCTGCTGGGCTGCTTCTAGAAACTCACGCTCCTGTCCACAGGAGTGGTCACTGCAGAATGTTTTGTGATAACAAAACAAACTAGAAATAACCCAGGTCTCCACAAACGAGAGGAGGGGACAGATCCTTCCTGGGATTTTGGAAGTGAAAATGTATCAACATAGACAAATGTCAGGAATAGAATGTTGAGGGACAGCAACCAAGCCGTAAGAGACTATATGGAAATACTTGCTTCTTTATAGGACGCCCAATGACAAGTGGCTTAGAGGTGGTTTTGTATCCACAGCTGTGGTTTATGTGGATTGAGATAGTTAGCTTAAGGGAAGGGGAAGCACAGAATTAGAAAGAATAGTCTTTCAAGAGTAGATGGGTTGGGGAGGGTCCACAGGGCTTCTGGTCCTAGTAATAATTCCTAAACAGGGGATGAGTCGTAGCACTGATTTTATTCCTGCAACTTTGCCCTGGTTGAAAATACCGAGTGTTTTAAAGATTAAAATGTGGTGCTGGGAATGAGACTGGGACAATTGACTGGAGCCACACAGTCAAGGACCTTCACACAACTAGTGTGAGCAGCTTGAGTTTCACCTTGTTCTCTGCTCTCTCCCTTAAGGGCTGGGGCAGAGCTGCAGGGCAGGTGGAAGTGGATACTCACAGGCCCCCAGCACATCAAACAAGCCTCTCAGCCCCTTTCTGAAGCCCAGAAGCCACAGCCTTGCTTTACTAGATGCTTCTCGTTACGTTTGTAGGCTGTTCTCCACTTTGGCCTGTATTATTCTCAGGTCTGATCCTGACATAGCCCTTCACACTGGGGAGGAAACGGAGGTACTGAAGTTAAGTGGGTTGTGCAGAACATTCCAGCTACCCAGTGGCAGTACCACAAGTAAACCTGGCTTGCTTTGTATCATGTATATATGATGCATGTGTAAATGTGTTTGTGAGTCTCCATTCTCTTCTAACAAAAACCTTTAATTGACTAAAAGCCATTAATTAGGGACTGAGTAGTCAGGAGGAGTGGTCTGCAGCCGCCCAGGCAGTCCCTGACTTGGAAGAGATGCTGCTGAAGAGATCTCACTGATCTCCTTTGAGCACCTGATCCATGGTTTTTTCCTCTTCTGAATTTGTGTCTAGTGCCTTCTGCTGGGGATGTGGAGAGAGCCAGAGTTCTGAAGGAAGAAGGCAATGAGCTTGTAAAGAAGGGCAACCATAAGAAAGCTATTGAGAAGTACAGTGAAAGCCTCTTGTGTAGTAGCCTGGAATCTGCCACATACAGCAACAGGTATCTTCTGCGCAGCTCTGGCCTCGGGATTCTCCAAAGGCTTTTCTGAAGGCTGGGGTGTAGCGGGGAGATGCTCGCCTGCCGTGGGCTCCGGGGTGGGGATGTAGCTCAGAGGATACGTGCTTGCCTACCACAGACTCCTGATTGTTGAGGGTTTGGGTCCTTTTCAGGAAGTCATGTGCATTCCCACCTACCTCAGAACGTGAACAAGGTATTGATAGTGGCAGCTGTAAAGGGTAGAGACGTAAAGAGCTGCTCAACAGTCGTCTTCACTGTCTGTCCTAGCCCTCATCCCAGAATTTTAAGCTTTCAGTAACCTGCTCTCTGCCCATGGTTGCTCTAACCAACCTGTTTCTGACAGTTCTGGCCTAGAGCCCAGCAAGTGGAGTAACTATTGTCTGGCTAGAGCAGGAAGAGAGAGTGCTTTCTGGCTAAGTGCAGAGCAGTGGGCCTGCAGCAGGAACTGCTGTTGGGAAGCTCCGAGCTTGGGGGGGGGGGGGGGGACGCGACACGACGACTCTCCTCCCCCTCTTGTGGGACTCACTGCTCTATACTGATACTCAGCAGTTTAGGTGATTAGAGATAGGGTGCGCACACACACACACACCCTTGTGTGGTACTCACTGCTTTATACTGATGTTCAGCAGTGTAGGTGACAGAGACCGGTATTACTGATTTTAAAGTTGAGAAAATGAAGATGCTGTCTAACTTCTGGCTCCAGTGAAATCCATTACTTTTATTGTCAGAAGCTTGAGACAGCAAGAGGCGCTGCCTCCTCCACACATTTATCATTGATTCCCACATGACATGCATTCAGAAGTCTAGTTGGAACATCTTGACTCTGGGAGCTGGAGAGATGGCCAATCATGAGTAGTTCGCACCGTATCAGACAATTCACGGCCACCTCTGACTTCATTCCTGGGATCCAGTGCCCTCTTCTGGCCTCTCTGGGCAGCTGTACTTACACACATGGTGCACATAAACACATGCAAGCACACAAAACAATAAATCCTTTCAAAAAGTCTGATCTGATAGAACTTCCTTGTTCCTCAGTAAAAACTTTTAAGATAAAACGTGTTTCCAGACAGTGAGATGACTCGGCAGGTAAAGGTACTCGCCACCCAAGTCTGGTGACCTGCATTCTGACCCCCAGAGCCCACATTCAATAAGAGTGGAAAGAAAACTGACTTTCTCTGTTCTGTACTGACTCCACATGTATGCCATGGCATGTGCACCTGCATGCGCATATCGGGAACATATATACAGACAGTATTTTCTTAGCTGGAGAAAATTTAAAACTAAAGCCTGTTTCAGATTGTAGCGAGGTGCTTTGGTGCACACACTGAAACACTTGTGCAGGCCTGAGGCGGCTTCCTGAGATCAGCTAGTGTTTCTTCAGTGGACTGTGGGAACCGTGCTCACAGGAGGTGGCGTAAGAAATTAAGTAGATTTACCTCACTCAGGTTTGGTTTTGCTGCTTCTTCGGAGTTGCCTGTGACTTTCCGAGCTGACTGGACCAGGGTGCCTCCTTTGCGAGGCTAGCTTGTACAGGAAGCCTGTGACCCACTGGTTCCCTCTCTTCTCTAAGCTCTTTGGCCTTGGTGCTGCTAGAAGCCCATTAGCTCATTCTCCTAAGAATATTTTATTTTTGCCATAACTTGTAAGAATTTGTTTAAATACTGTCCTTTAAACAAATGTATCTGGGCTCCAGGTTTACTTCTCTTTGTTTATAATGTGCTCATTTGAAATGTGGTCTTGCCCCTTGGGTGGGGGTGCACTGCCAGGCCTCAACACTGAGGGCCTAGTGCATGCTAGGCTAGCACTCTCCACTGACCTGTATTCCAGCCTGAGGTAGATTTTTGTGTTGTTTGTTTTTAAGTGGTGATGATGATTCTAGAGTTAATCAGGGAAGAAACAACAACAACAAAACATCGTTTAGTTTAAGTGTGGGGAGAAGAGGTATCAGTCAGTAAATAATGTTGGGTTGTTCGGGTGGGGGTTAAATACAAATTCTTCCTCTCTGTATTTTCAAATAACTAAAATTCATTAGCTACCATTTTCTTCAATCTTCACAGAAATTACAATTTAAGACCCAGGTTTGTTACAGTCATAGGAAAAGAGACTCTTGGTAACTTCTTCAGAGTGCCTGGCAATTACAGAATTTGAGCTGTTGGTATCTCTTGATCTGGCAGCCTCTTCCCCGGGGAGTTCACTGCAGCATTCTGTACTTACCATGCTGGAAACAGTGAAGATACTTGCAGAGAGGGAATTGGTAAAACAAACGATGCCATATCCAACTGTCGTGCTCTGTATCCACTAAAAACAATGAGGGGGAATGAGTGGGCCAAGTTGACAGGCTTCCTTATGAGACATTTCAAAGTATGGGAAGTTGGAAACATGCAAGTACCTTGAAGACCATCTACTCAACATCTAGGTTGTCCAGTAGATACACAGTGCTGGGGGCCCTATCCAGTGCTGAGCTCTCCACTCCATCCCTAGCCCAGTCCATGTTATCGTTGATTGTTCCAAAGTAATTGCTTACATCTTTACACTCTACCCCTGAAACGTCAGCAGGCATAATGTTAGTTAGTATTTAATATTCATGCATTATTTTTTCTTAAAATGGGTAAAATTTTTCATCTGTTGAGGAAAATGTTTGAAGAACTTTTCTTTGCTTAAAGAACCTGATGCAGGGTGGTGAATGACAGAAGTATGCAAGGCCAGGCTCTGGGTTCCTGCAGACCCACTGGTTTGAACTCCAGCTCTGCTTCTCACTGGTGGTAGGCCTTGGGCAAGTCCCTTGACTCCTGAGCCAGTTACGAAGCTTCTTATAGCCCTTGCATCTGCAAAAAAGGCCAGGGAACTGGAGAAATGGCCAGCAGTTAAAGAGCACTGGCTGCTCTTCCAGGGGACCCAGTTTCAGTTCTCAGCACCCACATGGCAGCTCACAGCCACCTGTAACTCTAGTTCCAGAGGATCTAACACCTCTTTCTGGCCTCCATGGGCTCCAGCACACATGTGACAATAACATACACACATAAACCTAAATCTTGGGAGGTGAGGCTAGACTGGAGAGGACTGAGGTAGAAACAGCAGCACAGAATGGGTGCTCAGCAAATCGGGTCATCCCCAACTGCCTCCATCTTGCTTGAGGGGACCCACCAGTGACTGAACTTGTGCGATGGTCTTTCCCCATCAGAGCTCTCTGCCATCTGGTCCTGAAACAGTACAAGGAGGCAGTAAAGGACTGCACAGAAGCCCTCAAGCTGGATGGAAAGAATGTGAAAGCATTTTACAGACGGGCTCAAGCCTACAAGGCACTCAAGGTAAAGGATCCCTGCTCAGAAACCCAGCTGTAGTCAGATTTATGCCAGTGCTGGCTCCTGTGGTATCGAGCCAAGCAGCGCTTGCTGTGTCCTCCCAAGCCCTCAGCAGCTTTCCCACTCCAGTGGGTCTCACTCCTCCCTTCCCCAACTCTTCTTTTCTCTTGCATAGGACTATAAATCCAGCCTTGCAGATATTAGCAGCCTCCTACAAATCGAACCCAGGAATGGCCCTGCACAGAAGTTACGGCAGGAAGTCAACCAGAACATGAACTAACCCCAAGAGGGCAACAGGAACCCTCTACCCGACCTTCCCAGACAAGGAAGCTAGGGGCCTCCCCTGCATCTGCCCCCAATACCCAGCATGCCCCTGCGGGAGTGCAAAAGCAACCCCACTTTGGCCCCTTGGAGAGGTGGCAGCCTTCCACCGGAGAAGCTTCGCTTGTCCCAATTACGTCCATTGCAGACAAGCACAGGACAGTTTTTATTTCCAGAAAGGTCTCCACTGGAGCTAAAGTGTGAAGGTCCAGCCCCAGCCTCATCCCCTTGCTTCAGCCTGGTCCTCATCAACAAAGTCCTTGGCAATTGTCATGCCCCAGATGTGCCGCAGACTGATTGATGCCTTGTGGTGTCCCCAGAGCCCACGCACACGTCTGCAGTTAGTCTGAGCTGGGAGGGTAGTGTTGACAGGCTACAGTGCTGGCTTACCTACACCCAGAGCAGCCTGTTGAGCTGGTTCTCCAAGGCTGCCAGCTCCCCAAGGGTACAGCTGCTGTCTGCACCCTGTCCTTGGCACAGTGTCCTGTGTTGAGCCCCCAGTGCCTTTGGTCCAGGCCCTTTGTGGGAAGGCAGAGCCTGACCCTTGGAGGCTTTGTGCTGCTGCCTTCTGTATGGAGCTACCTACGCTGTTCAAAGAGCCCGAGTTCCTCCTGGGATGGGGAGAGAGGCCGCCTTGAGATTAGTGTCCCTCCAGTCTGAGCAGGAACTGACCTTTCCCTGACAGCAGCCCCTCAGGCTTCTTCATTGTTTTCTGTTGTTACTGTTAATATGTTGAAGTTTATTGAACGGATTTTATTGAACTGTGTGTTGCTGTTGCATTAAAAGGTTTTCTTGTGTACAGCCGGCTTTTTCATGTTTTGTCCTCTCAGCCTTGCATCTGAACTCGGGAGTGGTAACAGTTGTTGTGCTGTGTTGAATATGGCACAGAACAGAAAATAAAAGCAAGCTAGAGCTTAAACACATCTCTCCTGTTACTGAATTTCAACCCTGTTAAAGAAATGTTCATTTTAAAATATTTTCACTTACGATTATTTCCTGAATAAGATAAGAGAATGATCTTTGAAAAAGAAGAAACAGCTACTGGTTTTGGGAATTCATTTGTTTATTGAGGAAATTGTCAGAACAGCCCAGGCATTGCGTATAGTCCGAAGGAAACAGGATGGCTAGATCGGTCCCTGCTCTCAGAGGAGTGGCCTTGTGAGAAGACATGGATTAATCAGATAACTAAGTATAAAGCTGCACCTGCCTTAGGCAGCATGGAGGAGCTAGCTGTCCAGCAGTCAGCTGCCTTGCCTGCCTCCATGAAGAGGTTTGCACAGTGGAAAGGTAAAGGTCTGTTGGTGAGTAGAGCATGAACTGAGTTCAGAAGAAAAAGCTAAGAGCAGGGGATGTAGCCCAGTGGTAGAGCATTTGCCTAGCATACAAGAGGCCCTGGGTTCAAGACCCTGCACCACAAAAAGTAAAGGGAAAAGCTGCCCATTGTGGAACTAAATATACAGGTTCCTCAAAAAGTACCCACAGTGAGTTCTGGGGTTACACAGAACCTGTCTCAAAAGAAAAAACACCTAGCAGTCACCACTCACCACTCCTTAGAGACAATTGTACATCCATGTTTATTGTGGCAACATTCACAAAAGCCAAGATTTAATGAATCAGTATAAACCACCATCAACAGATGAATGGATGAAGTGTACACATACACAGTGAGGTGTGCACATACACCTTAGCATGTGTGAGGAATGTGTGTGCCACAGTACACGTGGACAGTAGAGAACAACTCTGTGAAGTTGTTTCTCTCCTTCACCTTTACATGAGTTTCAGGTGTCAAACTCAGCTCACCAGGTTTCTGTGGCAGTGACATCACCTGGTGGACCATCTCTGGCCTACACAGTAGAGTTTTATTCAGCCATAAAGATTGAAAAAAAAAAATTTTTTTTGAGCTGGAGATCATGTTAAGCAATTAAACCAGACTCACGGTTTTTGTTTTGTTTTTTTGTTTTTTCGAGACAGGGTTTCTCTGCATAGTTTTAGAGCCTGTCCTGGATCTCACTCTGTAGCCCAGGCTGGCCTCAAACTCACAGAGATCTGCCTGGCTCTGCCTCCCGAGTGCTGAGATTAAAGGCGTGCGCTGCCGCCGCCGCCACTGCCGCCGCCACCACCCAGCATGTTTTCTTATATATGGAATCTAGATTTATCTGTGTGTGTGTGTGTGTGTGTGTGTAAGGGCCTGGGACAGGAGAGCATAATGAGGGTAGTAAATCAGCAAAGTGCATGCTGTACATAACAAATGTGATAATGAAACATTTTGTATGATAAATATAGGCTGACAATGGGTAACTATTCTAAAGGGAATATTAATAGGTGGGAAGTTGGACAAGCAGAACATGTGTGCTCCCTAGTGGGAGCACTCACTAAGGGAGGACTAGTGTTAAGGACTTTGCGAAGTCCTTAACATGAGACGAGGCTGCAAGTGACAGTGTTTTCACCTTGGTGAAACAGAATGACGTAGACTTGAATAAAAAAACGAGACATCAGATTTTCGTTCTGAAGGCAGCCTTCCAATCGCTTGAAGGAAAGCACCACCCATACAGTGAAGCTACAGGAGCTGCTGCCAGAGTCCAGCTGAGCTCAGGATGGCAGTGGAGGACATGCAGAGTGGGAAGAAATGAAGGGTGGCGGGGAGATTGATAGGTTGCAGATGGAAGATGAGAGGAAGGAGAGGGAAGTGACAGAGTGGGGAGACCTCGGTTTTAGAACAGTGAAATACTCTCGTGGGTACTCCCTGAGAACACCTGAGGATGAAACCAGAGGGACGGGGAGCTCTAAGCCATAAACTCGGCTTTCGTGGGGACAGTCTGAGAACTAAGGGTAAGTAGGGGGTAAGGTCTGTGGTCCAGGAGCTTCCACAGTGGGTGGGGCTACAGAAAACGGAAACCGGAGTCCTCAAGTATGATTGAAAATGGAGTTGTAAACCAGATACGGAGAACGCGGAGAGAGGAAGGGGGGTCAGGCCTGAAAAAATGCCAGCACTGAGGATCTGGAGAGAGTGGGGAGAAGCTACTTGGAGAGCAGTGGATTGGAGGTTGGGGTGTGAGTTTACAAAAGCATTTGTGGGGCAAAAACAGTGTGAGGCAGAATCGCGGGACCCTGTTGGATTTGAGTGAGCTTGTGAGGGCACCAATGTGCAGCTGTATCTTCTCACTGTTCTCTGGTCATATGGGGAGGGAGCTGAGGCCGGTACCCCTTCAGGAGGTGAACACTCACTTCGCTGAGGAACTCTGGGAGCTCTCTATTTACCAAGGAAGGTAATCTAGTATATTTCTACAGAATTCCTAATTGCATTACGCAGCATTTGGTCAGCTGGGACCTACATACAATTGTCGGCTTCCTTCTGTGATATTTACCTGGCCTCCAGAAATGCAACGTATTTCAGATGGGGCTGCCTGGTGCTTGAGTCCATTGTGTGGTGGTACCCATGTAACCATCTGCTGTTAATGGCCAGTTTGTAGTTTGGAGCTAAGCTCAGCTCCCATGGGTCTCCTGTTCTACTATGCACCTTCTGTGTGTTTCGGCACTTGTTTGGGGTTCTCCTATTCCTTAGAGCCAAAGCTCCAGTCCAGAAAATCTTTTTCTCTGCCCTCCCCCTCTCCCAGGCGCAAGAAAGCCTCCTGGGAGGCAAGGCAGATTTTTGCAGCATATTTTAATATACAAAGGAAAAAGATTAGCAATGGACTGTGTGTCCAGCCTTCATTTACACATCTATAGCTCAAGAACAGAGAGACCAATCAGGAAATAAGTTAGAGTTCACAGGACCTTAGAACCAAAAGCAGAAATGCTGTACTCAGCAGTCAAGTGGTGGGAGGGTTCAATTTTCAGTGGGGGGAGGAAAAAAAAGTTCCTAAAGTATGCAGGACACCCCGTCTTAAGAAGATGGACTGACTCACAGCAGACCAGGCCTTCAGATGAGCAGAGCGGAGCCAGGCAGTAAACCCTGAGGCCTGGCAGGGCCGCTGGCTTGAGGACACTCCAGCCGCTCTGTGTGTCTCCTATGACTCAGCCTCACCAAACTCCTTCGCGCTTCAGACAAAGCCACCGGCACATGGCAGTGAGTTCTTAAATGCCAGCCTCTGCTGGGGTCTCTCCAGGGTCTCTCCAGCTGAGAGCGGCTCAGCTGTTCTGTCGTGGGTCCTCCCACCCCCAGCCACCCACTGTTTTCAGGTCCTGTTGCCTTCCACAGACTCCATTTCCTGATGCACCCGCAACACCTCCAGCGCCTCTTCTATCTGCGGGACACAAGAGAGAGGGGCTTAATGCAGCTGCCCAACGGGGCCTCACAAGAGCCATGACTTCGCTTGCCTCATGGACTCGTGAGGAGCCCTCATCCTCTGCTGCTCACAAGATCCCAGCCCCCACTGCCACCTTCTCAAATCGAGGTGCCAGGGCTGGACGTGACTGTACAGTCAGAACACAGCTGTTTGTGCTGAAGCTTCACTAGGGAGCTACACAGAGCTTCTCTGTGGAGGGACCGAAGTTGGGAACCCCCCACTAAGACGCAGCAGATGGATGTCGGCTGCCACAACCTATCTAGGCCAGCCCTCGCTCTTTGCTGGGCTGCCTCCCAGCCTCCACCTGCCTTGGCATGGAGGGACTCTGGGGACTCCAGCAAAAACAGAAGCTCCAGGTTGTCCATCTCCAGCAGCATGCCTGTGATCTTGGCAGTCAGTGAGGCACAGGTGTCGTGGATGAGGGAGAAGAGTCGCTCCCCTGTGTAAAACAACCTGATGGTGGCATCACGGCACACACCTGCCTCACAGCCCAGCACCCAGGAGCGGTGGCATCATGGAGTGGAGCAATGTCCTAGAACCTGTCACCCCAAGCTACGCCATTTAACCGTGCTGGAAACTTCTCTGTCCCCCTCCATAAAGCATAGCAAACCCGCCTTGGAGGACAATCTGAAGGGCCAAGTTGAATGTTATTTGTGAAGAGATCTGCAGCAAGGTCAGTTGAGAGTCAAGACTCCATTTGTTCCTTTTGTGAGAAGTGGTTCTCATGGGACACACTGGGATTCCAGACAGGAGGTGATGCTCAACTTGAGACTTTTTGAGTGTGGGAAGCAAACAGCGTAAGTTTATCTTCCACCACCAGGTACTTCCGGCAGTACAACCTGGTTTTGGGGTCCGCCCATCTGGACAGCGCATGGAGGAACACTCCAGGGTGGGGGTGCTTAAGTGGGAGCAGAAAGGTCTTCCCATAAAGAAGGGACATGTTGACAGACAACAGCCAGTTGAGCCTACATCAGGCGTATGTAATTTTCTTCTGTGTTAGGGAGGGGCATGAAGTGACAGAACCTGGTGAGTAAGCTAAGGAAACGATGGAGGAGTGGCAATGGCCTTCAGTGAAGGGGCCCCCGGTCTGCATGGTCAGGAAGTGAAGAGTGTGCTGACCAGAAGCAAGCTGCTCATTCTTTCCAACATTAGTAACATCACATTCACGTATGTGTATGTGTGTGTACGTGTGTGTGTGTGTGTGTGTGTGTGTGTGTGTGTGTGCACAAGCACATGCAAGCAGTGATGTGTGCATGTGGAGGCCAGAGGAGGATATCAGGTGTCCTGCTCTATCACTATTCACCTTATTCCCAGGAGACAGTGTCTCTTACTGACCCTGAAGCTGCCTGTTCAGCTGGGCGGGTTGGCCGACAATTTCCTACCATCTTCCCGTCTCCATCCCCCAGCTCTGGAGTTACAGGCACACATAGCCCGGACCAGCTTTTTATATGGGTGCTGGGGACTCAAACTCAAGTGCTCGAGCTTACACAGGAAGCACTCTGACCTACTGAACCATCTCCCCAGTGCCCACTAGTGCCATCTTTTTCTTTTTTTTTTCTTTTTTTTTTTTTTTTGAGACAGGGTTTCTCTGTGTAGCTTTGCACCTTTCTTGGAACTCACTTGGTAGCCCAGGCTGGCCTCGAACTCACAGAGATCCACCTGCCTCTGCCTCCCGAGTGCTGGGATTAAAGGTGTGCGCCACCACTGCCAGGCTTAGTGCCATCTTTAATGGAGCCTGTCAGAAACTCTAGGGCTGGAGAGGAGCTGCACTTGGAGCTCAGAGTCCAGAGGGAACCACCTGTGTTTCCCCAGCACACGGTTATTTCCCACCTTCTGCAGCGGGCACCAGGAGACAGATGAAATTTGACCAGGGCTTCCCCTGGAAGAGGTGTGAAGACATGTAATGACCACCCTGGACCATTTCCCAGGAGAAACCCAAGGGCATTCTACACTGTTTCTTGGCCCTGATCTCACACCCAGGTATCTCCCACCTAAAGTCAGAGTCAGATACCAAGCTGGAAAAAGCCTTGGGAGCATCAGCCCACTAGTACTTTTAGAGAGAGCCAGCTGGGGTGAAACTACCTCTCATCTCAGTGAGGAAACTAGACCATGTTCCCAAGTCTGTCCTCACTGGAGCTGTTTCCGGCAGGCTAGGCAGCTCTCAGCCCTCCTGCCTGCCTGCCCCAGTGTAGGAGAGTCAGCCACTCACCAATCATTTGTTTCTGCTCGTGCAGGGGCGCGGCAGCCAGCATGGACACAGTCAGGGGTTGATGGCCAGGGACATACACAGCTGACTCCTGGACCTGCGCATGGTGCCAGGAACACATTCCTTAACCACATGGATGGGAAAGGCCTCACACACTTACCCCATCAGGTGAGCATAAACCTCCAGGAAAGGTTCTGGAAGAGGGAAGCGATGTCTGCACAATCAGGTGGGACAGAGAATCCCTAACAAGGGCATGGACTAGAAGACAAAGTTATCCTCACACGGAGATGTTGTGACCCAATGAAGGCCCTTCAAAAACACTGTCACATGAAAGCCACACTTCACTAATCACTTTGCACCCAATAAAGACCTTTTCTTGGCAAGCTTTATGAACACATCAGCAGTACACACACATCTCCATGGTGTATGTGTGCCTGTGTGTTAAGGATAGCCTAGGCAACCTAGGCTGGTCGAGAATTCTTGCCTCCTTCTTCAGCCCTCTTACATCTTGCTAACTTTAGAAGTACTATTGTTATTTAAAGGCTGTCGTTCATTTTGCAAGAAATCATTCAAACAAGACATATTGAAATTCTACATAGCCTTTTGTTTAATTATAATAAACATTTTTAGTCCTATTTTGAAGCTTAATCTTATTCCTTCAGTACTCAGTATGTTCTTAGAATTCCTTCTCCTGATACTCACAGGAAGTTCAAGTTCATTTTGATAATAACCTAGACAAAAAGTTTGTAACCAGTAAATAAAATATGACCATGGTTCTTTTTCCTCTCTGCTAGTAGGAATGATCTTTGACTGATTGCACATATTAGTAAATGAAATTTTATAAGCCAAGAAAAGCAAAGACCAGAGGGAAAACACTCTAGCCAACGTTATGAGCCAGGATACCCAGAGCCCACAGTGAGCAGGCAGCCTTACCCCATGGGCACTGTGTACAGCTGAAGATCCTCTATGTGTCAGGAGAGGCTGGCCTGGAATAGAGCGTCCCTCCCCACCTGGTCCTGTAGTCTGAGTACCAATGTTGACTGTGAAAAATAATAATAATAATAATAATAATAATAATAATAAGAAGAAGAAGAAGAAGAAGAAGAAGAAGAAGAAGAAGAAGAAAGTTTCAAATAGCCACTTAGAAAAAAATAGCAAATTTTGGTGGAGCAATAAAGAAATTGAGGCATTTGTGTACTATAGACAAGAATGTCAGGTATACAGCAACTATAGAAATACAATATAAGGGTTCCTCAAAAAAAATTAGAGTCAACACATCCAGCAATCTCAGTTCTGGACATATACTCAAAAGAATTGAAAGCAGGATCTCAGGGAGATATCTGCAAATCCATGTTCACAGTAGCAGTATTCATGCACAAGAGCTCCCAGGTGGAGCCATCTGTGTGTTCATCAACAGGTGAATGCATAACCAAAATCTACATCTACAGGAAACTGCAACATGCTAGAACATCACTGAATCTTGAGGACATTGTGCTAAGTGAAAGCTAGTCACAAAGGACTGATGGTCTGATTCCACTTACATGAAGTAACCATACTCCAATTCATAAAGACAATGGATTCTCAGCCTTTTGGCTAAGATCCACTGAAAATTCAAAGAGCCAAAAATTGAATGGTGGTTTTTCTAGGGGCTAGAAAGGGTAAAATGAAGAACTGTGGCTAATGGGAAGCTTAGTTTCACAAGCCAAAAAGTGTTAAAGATGATGGTGGAAAATGCTGTAGTCCTTACTCCACAGTGTGAATGTACTGGATGCCACTAAACTGTAGGCTTAAAAATAGTAAAGCTTGGAGCTGGAGAGATGGCTTAGTGGTTAAGAGCACTGCCTGCTCTTCCAGAGGACCTGGGTTTAATTCCCAGCATCCACATGGCAGTTCAGACCTGTCTGTAACTTCAGTTCCAGGGCTTCTGACATCCTCACACAGACATGAATGCAGGTAAAACATGAACATAAAAAAAAAAGTAGTAAAACACTCACTGTTCTTTCAGAGTACTGGGGTTCACTTCCAAGCACCCATATATAGCAACATACAACTGACTATAACTCTAGTTCCAGGGTATCCAACACCCCCTTCTGACTTCTTTGGGTACTGCACGCATGTGGTGCACATACATTCAGGGAGGTAAACACTTATGCATATAAAATACAAATAAATCTTTTTTAAAAAAACAAAAATAGTAAAGCAGTAAATTTTACATTGTGTGTATTTTACTGAGGTTGAAAAATGAAACAATGAGCATGTATGTTGAAGCCTGCAACAATATAAGACCAGGGACTTCATCTGGCTCATTCATCCCCAAAGGACCCCCAGTGCTGAATGTAGGACCAGCACAGAGATGTGAGGATATTGGCCAACAGATACACTTGTCCTCAAGGCACAGCAGCCTCGGTCCTTGCTGAGATTCAAGTCCTCCCACTTGTGAACTCACCAATCCTCACCACAAAATGGGCCCGCTATTTTTAAAGATTCTAAAGACTATTTTAAAGATTAAGTCAGCAGAAACAGCCATCAGCAAGGGGCACGAAGTGACTCCCAAGGGCTGGATGCCAAGCTAACATTTCTGTTACAGACAGCCTCCAAAGCTGGCCCGGCTCACCAAGGAAGCAAGGTCACTATGGAGCCTGATCTAAACTCCCCTCCACTGCCAACCCCGCGGACACCCTTCTATTCCGAATCTTGCCCTCGTTCACTGCTACTCACCTACTCTCTGCGTGTGAGGCAGCTGACTGGAGGCCTGGCTGGCACTGCTGAGGTGAAAACATGTGTGCTGCATCGTGCTTAGTGGTTGGACCACCGAGGCAGCTGGAGGGCAGGTGGCTTAGAGCAGAGAGAAAAACAGAGAGAGGTTTTGGGTGATAATCAAAGTAGCACACTGTGGCCTGGAGTTCCCAGGGCTGGCGAGGAACTGGAAATTCACAACAAAGAACGAAGAGTCAGTTTACCTAGACCAAGAACTCTGGAGGAGGGTGTGTAGAAATGTGCCATGACAAAACCAGCTCATGTCCCCCCAGGCCCTAAAATTCTGATCATTCACTTTCGTCCAAGTGGAAGCTTGGATCTCAAAGGCCATTCATCAACAATTTAGCCAAAAGAGTTTCATTATTTCCTCTGTTCTACAAGAATTTTCAGCCCCAAATCAGAGTAGCCTCTGGAGATAACTGACAAGGCCACACTGAGTGTCTTCGTCATGGTTGCCATGGTGCCTGCTGCTTCATGAACGCTTCATTTGGCCCCCAGTTGGGAAGGGGAAACTGAGGCTCAGAGGAGGGAAGTAACCGACTCTGAGAAATGCAGAGCCAGGCTTGGCCCTGTAGCTATTCACTGCCTCTTCTCTTGAGGCTCACACCCACAAGCGTGGCTGAAGGTAGAGGGTGGATCACTTACACGAAGGTCCGTGTGGCTGGGCTGTCCACCTGGGGTCAGGTTGCATTGGAGTCATGGAGCCCGAACCATAGTATATAGCCTGTGCTGTGGACTGTGGGAGAAGAGGATCAAGATGAGAGGGGCTTTGTATCTTCTCAGGACACCACTGCAAGAACCACACTATCCCCTGCCGGAGAAAGCTCAGGCCTACAAAGCTAATGTGAAGGCTCCATTCTTCCATCTCAGGATGTCCTTTATCCCTAAACCCCTCAGAGCAAGATCACTGATCTATTTCAACCATTGCTCCTCACCCCAGCCCAGTAACCAGATGGAGTTTGTCACTTACTCCAGCTTGTACAAGCACAACCAGTTGCTAAAGGATGTCACCAAACCAGTGGTCTTCAACATGCACATCCCTCTCCTGCTCTCAGTTCTATGATGTCATCCCCTAGCCGTGCTCCTCAGAACATGAACAGCCAGGTCATGCTAAGGTACATGAGCATCTATCTGAGCTGGGAAAATGCTACAAGCACTATGACTGTTTAAGAGAACCAATGGATTCTGACATAACCGGAGAAGATAATGTATACAATAAAGTAATTGATGTTTCTATAATGTGTGTGTGTGTGTGTGTGTGTGTGTGTGCTTTGAGACAGGGGTTTCCCTGTATAGCCTTGACTGTCCTGGAACTTGCTCTATAGACCAGGCTGGCCTTGAACTCACAGAGATCCACCTACCTCTGCCCCCTGAATGCTGGGATTAAAGGCGTGCGCCATCACCGCCAGCTTTAGACTTCAGTACTTAATGTAAGACCTCTCAAACTCATTTAATCACAGAGTCCCTTCCACACAACATTCAGGAATCTCATGCTGACTGGAAAGCAGGATAGCATGCCATGCCCCTTTAAAGATGGGGCGAGTGAGTCTTCACGGGGCTGGAACAGCTTGCCCAGAGTGTTTTCAACAGAACCTATACTTGTGAAGTTCCATCCCCCTGTGGGAGCTGGAGGCCCACCTGGGATACAGCAGGCAGTAGGTAGCTGGCAGGCTGCTGGAAGGAGCTCAAGACGGGACGAGAGAGGGACTGCCTATACTGGTCGGTCAGAATGGCCTTCCGCTCCTCCTTGCGCTGTGCCAGGGCCACATACAGAGGCTTAGTACCCACAATGCGCCCATTCATCTCCGTCACGGCCTTCGTTGCCTCTTCTGGAGAGGAAAAGCAGACAAAGCCAAACCCCTTGCTGTGGCTACTTTCTGTCATCACCTAAAAGCAAGACAAGACAAGGGTTGCTGGGCACACGGAAGCAAGACTGCTGGGATACACACTTCTCCCCTGGGATCACATCTGTAGAGGCCTAACTTAACATCAGTGCATCCATGACAGGCTGCAGACTAACAACACTGGGGCTGGGCCTCACCATTACAATAACCAGGAAAAGCCACAAACTACCCTGTGGGGGACCAATAAGAACTGAGACAAGCAAGTACTAAATGCTCTAGAACATAAAGGACATATAGATGTTGCCAATTTCCTTGCAGCAACACCAGTACCAATCCCTGTCTGACAAGACTTCTGTTACCTCACTCCTACCCAATCAGGAGTTCGACCCCCATCTGAATCTGGAATTCCCCTATCACCCCCATCCTTTACTCCTTAAAAACCCTGCCTGTTGGATCTCCCTGATCCAACCGCTGTGTCAGAACGGGTGGGAAGCCCAAGCTCGAGCTTGCAAAGAAGGCTCTTTGCCTTTGCTTATGAACTCGGACTCCTGATGGTCTCTAGGGGCTCATGATGAGGGCATAACACATCCATCACTGAGAAGATCCTGTGACATACTGAGACAGAGGGACGAACCATGCACTCCGCATTTACTGAGGCCTGCTGTATGCCACATACTTTGTGAGCCTTTGTGGCTCTCACACCCAGACTCCTGATTAGGGAGGCATCATGGCCTCCCTGTTACAGGAGAAAAAGGATGACCCAAGAGGAACTTGTCCAAGGCCACCTACTTGGTGACTCAAACACAACCAGGACTCAAGACAGTCTAGCGATTCCTACCCTTCCTCAAGGTGTGAGGCCTGGTTCTTCAGAAGTTTGCAACAGATTTTCTCAGCTGCCCTTTTACAATAATGTCATTATTTTGGAGTCACTGTAGACTTCCAGAAAAGCTTGAAGAGGAGTACAGAGAGCAAGGTGTGGTGGTGCCCGCCTGTAACTCCAGCACTGAGGAAGTTGAGGCAAGAGGAGCACTATGAGTTCAAAGCCATCCTTACACAGTGAGCCCTTGTCTCCTACCCAACAGCCCCCGACCCAGAGATTGCTCTGTGTCTCAGGCCCAGTGTCCCTCACTGTTCTTGACTCTGCTACTGTTATCTTCTGTCAGCCACAGTGCTACTGTTCCCACTTCAGGCTGGGCTCACATTGCAGCTTTTGTTTCACTTTGTTTTGTTTTTTTGAGACAAGGTTTCTCTGTGTAACAGTTCCAGTGGTCCTGGGACTTGCTCTGTAGACCTGGCTGGCCTCACAGAGATCCGCCTGCCTCTGCCTCCCAAGTACTGGGATTAAAGGTGTGCGCCGCCGCCGCCGCCGCCGCCGCCGCCACCACCACCACCACCACCACCACCACCCAGCAGATTGCAGCTTTTAAACTAATAATCTTCATCACTTCCCAGATCAGAGGCACACTACATTCTTAACCCTTGTAGGCTAGAGGCACAAGAGCCCCTTTTAAAACAACCTCTCCAGTAGAGTTCATTCTGTGACATAGGGACTTTCCAACTGCCTCATCTCTTGGTTGTGGAACTGAAGCAAGGAGCATTGATAGAATTGTGCAAAAGAGTCTTTGTTTTCCTTACATTCAGAGATGAGCAACAAAAAGTAAACATAGCAGTATCAGCATTGCCTTGAAATCAAATATTTTTATGTCCTATTTAATGTTGATCTCAATGTGTTATTTATTCTCACTGCTATTGTGATGGATCTTAGCTTAATACATTAGCAACACAGCATGTAACATTGTTGCTTTAATATTTTGATAATTAGATTTCAATACAACTGGCTCTCTGATAATCTTATGAATTGTATCCTATGCAAAATATTCTTAGAAGAGAACCAAAAGCTCATCAGGACCAGATGCCATTGCATGCATACACATGTATGTGTGCTCGTGTGCCTGTGCGTACTTGTGTGTGTGTGTGTTATGTGTACACTGAGGCTAAAGAAGGATGTTGGACATCCTGCTCTGTCACTCTTCACCTTATTCCTTTGAGACAGAGTCTCTCACTGTACCTGAAGCTAGGCTGGTAGGCAGCAAGGCCCCGCCATCCTCCCATCTCTATCCAACCTAGCGCTGGGGTTACAAGCACATATGTGAGCAGAGTTAGTTTTCCATAGGTTATGGGTGTTTGAACCCAGGTTTTCATGTCTACACAGTGCTCTTACCTACCGAGTCACCTCTCCAACCCAGGGACCAGAAGTCTCGATGTGAAAATATTGTCAGGAACTTAGGTCAGCAGATAGATTTTAAAAGGGGACACTCCAGTGGAGTTACTGTGAACTTGGCAGTGGCTTATTCACAGCAGACAATGTATTCACCTTCATCCATCTAATTCTTATCACATTTTGTATAAAGTAGAAAATGTATATAATTAGATAAATCCAGGGCTGGAGAGATGGCTCAGCAGGTAAAGGCACTTGCCGCCAAGCCTGATGACTTGTTAGATCCCTCAGGTCCACACAATGGAAGGAAGAAAACCGACTCCCACAGGTTGACCTCTGAACTCTGGGCATGTGTGTACATACACATACATAATAAAATGTAATAAAATTTTAAGTTAAAAAAAAAGAAAGTCAGATGTTCAGGTCATGCCCTCTGAATTCTACATGCATCTTGTCTGACCCAGATGAGAAGCCAGGACTGAGAACCACACAGTCCATGCTGCACCTTCATCTTGTGAATGAGACACGGACTCTAAGCCTCCTGCATAGTCATGGGACTGATGAATAGAATGGCCCTCTTAGGAACTTCGCAGGATTGGACACATCCCTAGCACTCATCAAATGGAGAAGAATGAGTCAAGAGTGATGAGTGGCAACCCAGCTGTCACATTTTCCAGATGAGTAAACTGAGGCCCAGAAATAGGGTAAATTTCTGGAACCCTGGCATATATGGTATCTGTGGATATTTGTTGAATAAATCATAGTTACCGTGCATCAAGTCCAGCTCTACAGCTAGAGCATACATTTAATTTCTTCCCACCCAGGAAGAATGTCTAAGGCAAGGCTGCTGGTGGATCTCCAAAGGTGTTAGCCAGACCAGAATGAGGAACTCAACCCAAAGTCCCTGGAAGCCAAGCGAGAGACTGGGGTTTGTGCAGGGGTGAGAAGCTGGGATTGTGCAGGGGTGAGAAGCTGGGGTTCTATAGGGGTGAGAAGCTGGGTTGTGTAGAGGTGAGAAGCTGGGGTTGTGCAGGGGTGAGAAGCTGGGGATGGTGCAGGGGTGAGAAGCTGGGGATGGTGCAGGGGTGAGAAGCTGGGGATGGTGTAGGGGTGAGAAGCTGGGGATGGTGCAGGGGTGAGAAGCTGGGGTTGTGCAGGGGTGAGAAGCTGGGGATGGTGCAGGGTGAGAAGCTGGGGTTGTGCAGGGGTGAGAAGCTGGGGGTTGTGCAGGGGTGAGAAGCTGGGGTTGTGCAGGGGTGAGAAGCTGGGGATGGTGTAGGGGTGAGAAGCTGGGGTTGTGTAGGGGTGAGAAGCTGGGATGGTGCAGGGGTGAGAAGCTGGGGATGGTGCAGGGGTGAGAAGCTGGGGATGGTGCAGGGGTGAGAAGCTGGGGTTGTGCAGGGGTGAGAAGCTGGGGTTTGTGCAGGGGTGAGAAGCTGGGGTTGTGTAGGGGTGAGAAGCTGGGGTTGTGTAGGGGTGAGAAGCTGGGGATGGTGCAGGGGTGAGAAGCTGGGGTTGTGCAGGGGTGAGAAGCTGGGGATGGTGTAGGGGTGAGAAGCTGGGGTTGTGCAGGGGTGAGAAGCTGGGGTTGTGCAGGGGTGAGAAGCTGGGGATGGTGCAGGGGTGAGAAGCTAGGGCATGGAGAAGCGAGGTAGTGAAGGGCAGGGCGTGCCGCAGTGCCCACCTTGGCACTGGTGATCACTCCATAGGCAGAGAAAACTTCCTTCAACCTCTCGTCGTTAATGGAGTCATCCAGGTTCTTCACGTAAAGGTTCACACCCTGAAAGAATGGATTCTGCTCAGTCCCCTTCCCCTCTTGTCCCAGACTGCCTGGGGTGGGGCCAGTGGCTGGCAGGGCCACAAGGGACATGCAGGGCCCAGCTTCATGTAGCCAGGCAGCCTGCCTGTCCCCAGTTACTGCAGATCCCATACCGGATGTCTAAGGCCCGCCCGCTCCCGCACACCTGCCCAGATCCTAGCCTCCCATTTCACACATGGGGACCCCGGAAGGAGGTCTCAGACCTACAGCAGGCTGAGTGAGGCTCGGAGCTCAGCCACACAGCTCTCCCGAAGGCTGTGTAGAACAGCTGTAGGCAGAACTCCTGGCGGGCCGATTCTGCTTTAGCCGCGGAGTAAAGGATAGCTGCCAGTCTGCCATCTGCCAGCTTGACATGTTATCTTACACAATGCAAGACACCACTCTAAGCCCTTTCATACATCAGCCCTAAGGTACGGAAGCTTTAATCCCCGTCTTGGAGATGTCAAAATGGCTGCTCTCCTTTCGTGCCAGTCCTTTGCCATGTGAGCTTTGCTGGCCAACGCAGGGTGTTTGCCAGCATCCCCTCCCCACAAAGTGTGGAAAATGAAAGTTCTAGACATTCCCAAGTGTCCCTGCAGTAAGAAGAAAACTGTCTCCCACTGAGAACTATTACATATGGATACATGTACATGACAATATGTATACATGCGTACATACCATGTACATTCTCCATAAAATCTAAAACTTTTATTAAAAAATTTAGAGGGGTTCATCTCCAAAAAGTCACATTGCACTGATCTACACTATTAATTTTAATTAGTTAACTTGTAGGGTTTGGTGGCTCATGACTGTAATCCTAGCACATGGGAGAGAGAGACAGGAGGATCATGGTCAGCCTGGTGAGTTCCAGGCCAACCAGAACTATATAGTGAGTCTCTGTCTCAAAAATGATAAGGGCTGGGGAGGGGGGGTAGTAGCACATGCCTTTAATCCCAGCATTCAGGAGGTAGAGCCAGGCGGATCTCTGTGAGTTCAAGGCCAGCCTGCTCTACAAAGCAAGTTCTGGGGGACATCCAGAGCTGTTATACAGAGAAACTCCATCTCAAAAAAAAAAAAAAAAAAAAAAAAAAAAAAAAAAAAAAAAGCTGACGAAGGGGATGGAGAGATGACCCAGCAGTGGACCTAGGTTCAGCTCCAAGAGCATGCGTGATGGCTGACAATCATCTACAACTCAGGTTCCAAAGGAGCCAATGCCCTCTTCTGACCTCCACAGGTAGCAGGCACGCACACAATGACTTACATACATTCAGGCAAATACTCATATGCATAAATAAATCTTAAAGAAACAACAGTGAACTTAATGGAATTTTTTTTTGTGTGTGTGTATGCAGAGGCCAGAGGTTGACCCTGGGTGTCTTCCTCAATCACTCCTTGTGTTTTGAGACTTGGTCTCTTCACTGGGAGTTGAGGACCACCAGTTAGGCTAGCCTGGTGGGTCAGCAAGCGTCAGGGACCCACCTGTCTCTCCCAGTGCTTGTAGTAAGTTGTGTGCTGCTGTACCCATTTTATGTGGGTACTGGGGGTCAAACCTAAGTTCTCAGGTTTGCGAGGCAAGCACTTTGCTGACTGAGCCACAGATTAATGTGACTTTAACGACTAAACAACATTCCACCTTCTGGATGTGACCTGTGTGGCCTAATTATTTTCAACCTAGAGTAGGATGTCCTCCAGAGGCATTTGGAAATATGTAGGTCATTCTCGTTGTTCATCACTGGAGGATACAGTGGGTATTGGACACACAAAGGATTGGTGCCAACCAAAGTTGACAGCATTCCCAACAGCCCTTTGTAGTGCAGTCACATGCCACTTCTGTCACAGGCAGGTGACGCCTGCCCCAGTGCTCATGTGATTCCTGCCCTGAGCCATATTTCTAGAAGTAAGGCGACTGTCGGAAGGAGTCGCGTCCAGGGCGCCCCTCCCCGGCCCCACTTCCGGCTTGCCCTCACCTGATAGCGGTTCTGCCTCTCCTGCTTCATCTGCTCAAACCTGCGCTTCAGCTCGCTCTGCCGCTCTGCCCGCTTCTGGGCCCGACCCACGTACAGCTGCTGCCCGTTCACATCCTTTCCATTCATGTGGTCCACGGCCTGGAGAGCAGGAGGAGGGCACGTGGAGAACCATCCCTGTCTCCAGTCCGCCTTTTGGGCCAGAGGAGGTCACCTACAACGAGGCTGGCCTTTCTAGCCGGGAATAATTAATACCAGGAAACGGCCTTTTACAGGACAGCCACTTTTTAAAGATATGGCACAAGACTCTGAAGTAAATTGTGGGTTTTAAATTCCTCATTATAAAAAAAACAGAAGAGAAGCCTGTGTGGTGACAACATGACTTTAAGCCCCAGCATTCAGGACACAGGGCAGAGGAATTCAGTGAGCACAAAGCTAGTCTACTCTCTGACAAGGCCAGCTAGGGCTACAAGGCGTGACTCTGTCAAAAAGAAAGCGGGGGGGGGGGGACCCCAAACACAAAACTCAGAATTAATGTTAAGTTTTCTATATTAAAAATTTAAAGTTTTTTTAAAGTGTGTGTAGGTGTGTATATTTGGGTGTGGGTATGAGTACTTGTGTGCAAGTACCCACAGAGGCCAGGAGAGGACATCAGATCCCCCAGAGCTGGAGTTGCAGGGGGTTGTAAGACTCCTAATGGGTGTGCTGGGAACTAAATTTGGATCTCTCTAGTCCCATATTTAAATACCAAATTTTAAATATTTAAATGCATATTACATTGAAAGAAGTCAGTCAGTAAAGGATACATACCATCTAACTCTAGCCAAGTAACATTCTGGAAAAGGCAGAACTATGAAGCCAGTAAAAAGCTCAGTGGGGGCCAGGGGGTGGGGTATTGGGAGAATTGGCCAGAGCACAGGTTTAGAGGGGCGAAAATACTCTCTCATATGGTCCTGCTGGATGCATACACTTTTACATTTGTCTGACCCCAGAGAGTGAACAGTACCAAGAATGACCCCTAGTGTACACTAGGGCCCCTGGGTGACGATGGTGCATGTGCCAAGGAGATTCATCAGTGTGACAGATGTGCCCCTCTGGTGGGGGATACCGATAATGGGGGAGGCTGTGCATGGGAGAGGTGACAGGCATATGGAATGTCTATGCCATCCACCCAGTCTTGCTGTGAACTTTAAATTGCCCTAGAAGGTGTATTACAAAATAAGCTAAATGTCTATTTCATTGCCACCAAACGGGGCTAATTTGAAGGAAGCAACAAACATCCAAAACAGCATGGCTGCCTAAACACCATCCTTCGTGTTAGAGTTTACAACACAGCACGATTCTTTTTTCTAACCATGAGAGTGTTCATAAAGATTTTTAGAAACATTTGCACTTCAATCCTGATTTTTCTTATCTTTTAAAAAATCTTTAAAGTGTTGGCTGGAGAGATGGCTCAGTGGTTAGGAGTGCTGGCTGCTCTTCCAGAGGTACTGAGTTCAATTCCCAGCAACCACATGGTGGCTCACAACCATCTGTAATGAGATCTGGGCCCTCTTCTGGCCTGCAGGCATACATGTAGACAGAACATTGTATACATAATAAATACATAAATCTTTAAAAAAAAAAGGGGGGGCTGGAGAGATGGCTCAGGGGTTAAGAGCACTGGCTGCTCTTCCAGAGGTCCTGAGTTCAATTCCCAGCAACCACATAGTGGCTCACAACCATCTGTAACAAGATCTGGTGCCCTCTTCTGGCCTGCAGGGACATATGCAGGCAGAACATTGTATACATAATAAATAAATAAATCTTTAAATAAATAAATAAATAAATCTCTTTTAAAAAAAATCTTTAAAGTTAGGCTGGAGAGATGGCTCAGCAGTTAGGAGCACTGGATGTTCTTCCAGAGGACCTGGGTTCAATTCTCAGCACCCACATGGCAGCTCACAGTTGTCTGTAACTCCAGTTCCAAGGGATCTGACACCTTCACACCAATGCACATAAAATAAAGTTTAAAAAATTCTTTAAAGTTATTTTATTATTTTATGTGTATGAGTGTTTGCATTTGTGTCTGTGTACAGTGATGTCAGATTCCCCTGAAACTGGAGTTACAGATGATTGTGAGCTGCCATGTGGGTGCTGGGAATTGAACCTGGGTCTTTCATAAGAGCAACTGGTGCTCCTAACCACTGTGCCATCTCTCAACCATGTCAATCTTTTTTTTAAACATTAAAAATTTTTGGCCGGGCGGTGGCGCATGCCTTTAATCCCAGTACTCAGGAGGCAGAGGCAGGCGGATCTCTGTGAGTTCGAGGTCAGCCTGGTCTACAGAGTGAGATCCAGGAAAGGCACAAAGCTACACAGAGAAACCCTGTCTCGAAAAACCAAAAACAAACAAGCAAACAAACAAATTTTTTGTTAATGTATGTGTATGGTGCATATCTGTGTGTTAGTGTGCCACCTGTGGGTAAGTGTTCAAAAGGACCACAAGAGGGCATCAGATCCCTGGAGCTGGAGTTACAGTCAGTTGTACAGTGCCTGATGTGGGTGTTGGGAACTGAACTCAGGATCTCTGGAAGAACAGCAAATGTTCTTAACTGCTGGGCCATCTCTCCAGCCCCAAGCTTTTTCTTCTCTTAAACACACCAAACCTGTTAGATGGTGTAAAATCCTGCATCTTCTGCCAGAACACAGAGGAACCAAGCAGGTTCTTTCTATAATCCACGTGGAGAACAGAATTCCCGTTTGTTTATCCACAGAAAGCAGCAGAAGTCAGACCCAAGTGCACACTGACTCAGTGTTTAGGAATTTTACCAGTGTGGGGAGAAATATTTGAGGGGAAAGAGGCTTCTTAAGAGGTCAGTTATTAGTAAATATTTATACATAGTGAGGACTTTTGCTTCCGCGCCTAAATGTTCCATTCTTTGAACTTCTAGGCTTAGAAGCCAACAAGAAAAGATACTGATAGAACCTTTGATCCTTGCATCCTGGGCTGGGGGAGGGTGCTTTCTTGCCCTCCACTTGCAGGCCCACTCCTGATCTTCTGGCTTCCCAGGCCTGGCTTTGTATTCTTTAGTGGAGCAGGGACCATGGAGGCACCTACCTTCTGGGCTTCCTCATGCTTCTCAAAATTGACGAAGCCAAAGCCCCGGGATTGGCCATTGTTGTCTCTCATCACTTTCACACTCTGCATCTTTCCTAGAAAGGACCAAACTGGCTTAGGGGGGAGTTGGGGAAAAGCCAGCATGTTCCCTTCCTTCCTCTAAGTCCCCAAGAAATCCCAGGGAAGCCCTCCTCCCACCAGACCTGGGCCTGGAAGAAGAACAATAGTGCCCCCCCTTTTCCTTTGGGGAGCATGCCCACCAAACTGGGAGAAGAGGTCCTGGAGGCCCTGCTCATCCATGTCCACATGCAGGTTCTTCACGTAGATGTTGGTGAACCCCAGGGCCCGAGCCCCCAGCTCTGCCTCCCGCTTCTGTCGAGACTTGAAGTGGCCTACAAAGCTGTGGACACATCAACAGAGTAGAAGCCACCAGATTCATCATCCCTCCATCCCAGTCTGGGCTCACCTGGCAACTCTGGGTCACTTGGACCGATTGCTATTCTTCAGTTTCCTATCTGCTGTTGGGAACCCTGGCAGGGTCATACTTCTTGGACTGAACATGTCCAGAGCTCAGCTGTTTTCAATAGGTGAGAAGCTGTATTCCAGAGTTCCACCTTGCATGAGGTTACAAGAGCTTCAATCTAGTGGCAATTGCACACAGAATAAATGCTCCAGACTGGGTAGTTGAGAGCACAGGAAAGAAGAGCATGGATTTGGAATCGGGCTCAAGCCTGGAACCTCACTGCAGTTACCTGGTTGTGTGATCTAAGCAAGTTACTGAACCTCTCTGAGCCTCAGGGTTCATTTCTGTAAATCCGGGGTCCAACTGCCACCGTGGGGCTTTGCTTATTCATTTAACAAGCAGGGAGAATACCAGAGATGCAAGGGTGAGCCAATCAGACATGGTCAGTGCTTGGGTCACTGGTGATGGAGGGGAGATAGACTGACATCATTTAAATGGGGTATTCATTTTAAAATCTGGAGTTTCTGAGCTGGGGATATAACTTGGTGGTAGAGTGCTTGTCTAGCATGTGTGAGCACCTAGTTCAATTCCAAGCATAGCTAAAAAGGAGAGGAAAAATCTAGAAGTGTTCAGGTTCACATAAACACATCTAAGAATCATTTTTCAGAGAGAGAGAGAGAAAGAGAGAGAGAATATAAGAAACTTGCTATGTTGCCCAGGATTCCCTGGAACTTCTGAACCCAAGTAATCTTCCTGCTTCAGCCTCCCAGGTAGCTGGGACTACAGACACTTGGCTGAAAAGAATCCTCGATTAACAAATGCCTGGCATAAGGAAGGCAGGTAGTATGGAGCACATGTGTCATGAGGAAATTGGAGCAGACACCAAGGGTTGAACATCAAGCGTTAGAGGTCAATACAGAGAAGTAGTTGCTAATAACATCTGAGAATCCAGGAAATCTCCGAACAAAACAGTAAGATCAGTACACAGGACCCTCCCCAGAGAAACTCCAGATCAAATAACCCAGTGCCTCTGGCAACCCAAAGTTGCCTCTCCAGTCAGGGCTAGCAGTTCACACGTGTAATTTTAGTACTTAGGAGGCAGAGGCAGGAGGATAGGGAGTTCAAGATCATCTCCACCTATATAGTATGAGACCCCTGTCTCAAAAAGAAAACAACAAGAACAACAACCACAAAAAGAGCTGCCTTCCCTCCACAGCACTGACCATGTGGCTGGGCCAGCAGATGGGCAGATTCCAAATATGGAAAGGAGCAGCCCAAGGCAGGTTCTCTCTGGATCTGCAGCAGTTTTCCCATCTGTGAAGTGGGATGATAGCAAACATGGACAGGCCTGCTGCTGTACCTGCCTTCCCGTCTGCCCCCAGACCCCATGGACCAGCACACAAGACAGAGGAAAGAAACCACAGCCATACTGAGAGACTGGAAAACAGATGCAATCATCAAGCCCATCTATGATTTGGCCATTAGCTGTTCCCTCTAGAATTCTCGTCCTTTGCTCAGATAGTCCTTTGATGTCTACCAACTCCATTTTTACACAAGGAAAGAGTCCTTGAGAGGTTCAGTCACTCACCTGAGGTTATACTCCAAGGAAGAACTCTGCCCAGCACCTTGTGCCCATTAGACAGTCTCAGAAGCAACACTCCTGATTCCATAGCTTTGCCCTTCAGCCGCTACCCTCCCCCCAGGGCCGAGAACTCACACTTTTCGGTCATTCAGCAACATCCCGTTCATGGTGTTGATGGCCTTCTGGGCAGCCTCATGGGTCTCAAAATGCACAAAGCCGAAGCCCCGTGATCCATGTTCATTATACACTACCTGGTCACAGGGAGGAAGGACAGAGACCACCCAACAGGGACTTCAGGGAGAACAGAAGGACAAAGGCGTAATGACTTGTACATGTTCATTGGTGAGTGTAAAAGACAGTTATGTAGGGGGAGCTCAGTGACAGCCTTTGCTAACAGGTACTAGACCTTGGGCTTCCTCTGGGGGGTTGGGGGAGAATGAGATTTAATCTCATAACAGCCCAGTTTAGAATTGGAGAACGGACATTTAGAGAGACCAATCCACTTGCTTGAGGTGACAGTGTAAGGAGGAGTGGACTTGGGATTTCAACCCCCAGATGCCCTCTGACTCTGAGAGCAAACTGGAGACACTGTGAACATCCCAGGGCAGGCTGGCTGTAGAAGCTGTATACGGTTGCTCTAGTCTACTGCACGTGCGAGGCTGAAGAGAATGTGGTGGGTTATAAGGCTGGCAGTCATTTGAAAGAGATAACTAAGGCGCAGGCAGAAATCAAGTCTATTTGGATCAAAGTGGGATCTATGAATAGAAAGTTTTGAAACATACACACACACACACACACACACACACACACACACACACACACCTCTGTTTTAGGGGGCTTTTGTTTGTTTAGGAGATTTTTGAGATAGGGTCTCGCTCTGTAGCCCAGGCTGGCCTCAAACTTGAAATTCTCCTACCTCAATTTCACAAGAGCTAGGTTACAAGTGTGTGCAACTGTGCACACCTCACAAAACTATTGACAGTGATTATTCCTGGGGACCAGAGCCAGAAAGGACAGAGCTTTATTTCTTAGCTCCTTCTTTTTCTTTTTCTTTTTTCTTTTTTTTGGGGGGGATGGTCAGGGAGGAAATTTTTGAGACAAGGTTTCTCTGTGTAACAGCCCTAGCTGTCTTGGAACTTGGTTTGTAGACCAGGCTGACCTCTAACTCACAGAGACCCACCTGCCTCTGCCTTCCAAGTGCTGGGATTAAAGGCATGCATCACCATGCCTTCCCTATTTTGTTTGAATTTTACCAAATCCTGTACTATTCCAACAACAAACTCACCTCAATGTTGTGACAGAACATTCTATGCCTATTCTGTAATGCTGCGGGCCGAAGGAATATCATAAGAACTCAGCTGGTTATGGCAAAGTCACTACCTGGAGGAATCAGGGAATTCCTCCAGAGGAAGCCAAATTCCAAGGAGTTTTTGGTGTTACTTGGCTTGTTATATATCAGCTGTATTCTGTTATGAAAATCATGTGTGCCTTCATAGTTTTCCCAATTGACTTTTCCCCTAGAAGGGCTAACAAGGTGGACTGATCACTCTCTAGACATACACATTCCAGGCATTTGGAGAACTGCCTCAGGAAAGGCTTTCTCTGGAATCAGATATCTCCCCTAGCCACTTTCAAGGACTAAAGGAGACATCACCCAGGTGGTCACCCAATTTCTGAGGATTAACAGTGATAGCAACCCACAGGCGAGTCTCCTGACTTAAGGTAAATTCCACAAGGGGACACCACCTAGGTCAGGTGGACGTTAAGTAATAGCTTTACACAATTTAGCTCAGACCCCTCCTTTCTTACAGCCTTACTAACTTTATAGACCTCTAACTACTTACCTAACCACTTCTAAGAATATTTAGATAACCTTCTGTGCTAACAGCTATGCTCAGCCAGAACTCCCAGTTCAAGCCTCCCTGTAATTATCATTATTGGTAGCATCCGGCCAGGTCCATCACCGGATGGAGGAAAGTACCTTATCAGAGATACCTCTGTACTCTCTAAGAACAGACTTAAGCATCCAGGCTACCTGTTTGAGAAGGCCTGGTGGATGTGCTAATTAAGCTTAACTTCTTCCTTTCCTAAACCTTACCTCTAGTTCCAGATCTTCCTTTAACTATCACCAGAGGCATCTAGCTGTACACAGGTTGCCTAGAGACTGAACACACTTTCCCCCACCCTGCAGAAAAACAGCAGACAGCTTGGACAGATAGGAGCCACAGGAAAAAAGAAGACAGTTTTATTTTCTCCCATTGACCTAGCAACTTATAGATTTTTAACATCTTTTACCAAACACATTTAAGATTATAGTTGTGCACGTAAGAGCCCTCTTCTTAGATATTACCTGAATTTAGCCTTTAGTTAATTCATTTCCCCATTGGTCACTTCCCTTTGGGGTTGCAAGTGATAATTAACGGTTATTGCCTCCCTGTGTGATTCTTATCACCCCTCCATTTGACCCTGGAAGCCTGGCTTTGCACTGCTAAGGGAATACTGCTTGTAAGTGTATATATATACCAGAACTCCCAGGGCACAGGACAGAGAGGAGAGAAGAGAATGGAAGAACTAGATGGGTAAGAACTTGAGAGGAACGAACTGAGATGGGGAAGAACTAGATTGAAGGGCTAGAAGAGAGGACAAGAGGAACGAGATGGAAGATGAGGAAGAGCCAGATGAGAGAGAAGGAGATGGGAGAGGAGCTGATAGGGGAAAGAACTAGATAGATGAGAACCTAGAAGGGACAGAACTAGATGAAGGAATTAAGAAAGAACATAGAGGGGATCGCAGACAAGTGTAGAGAGAAATCAGGCTAAAGATGACCTAAATATGAGAGCAGAATATAAGCTTGTAACTGTCACAGAATAATAAAGTATATGAACTAAGGAGTTTCGTGTACATAGATTCATTTCTTCCCATTAAAGATTAATTATCAGCTGGTTGTAGATTCTTCCCGGACCCTGGGAGGGGACTATCGAGGGGCTGGACCCCCATAATCCCCGATACTGTAATACAGAACAAAAAAAATACCTAGAGTTCAGATGGTTCTTAGCTCTTGGGTCAAGGCCTTAGGCCCAGTTTCTTTTTCTTTCTTTTTTTCTTTTTCTTTCTTTTTTTTTTTTTTGAGACAGGTTTTCTCTGTGTAGTTTTGGTACCTGTCCTGGATCTCGCTCTGTAGACCAGGCTGGCCTCGAACTTACAGAGATCTGCCTGGTTCTGCCTCCTGAGTGCTGGGATTAAAGGCGGGTGCCACCACTGCCGGGCATTAGGCCCAATTTCTAAGGTCTCCATGACCCCAGTTTCACAGGACCACCTCATAGCTCAGCTCAGTGACACTGTCCACGCCTCCACCCACATGCCAGTTGCTGGGGTGCTCTTCCTAAAACTGTGATGGCTTCAACCATGCAGAGAAGTCTGTCAGCTTGGTAGGTTGAGGCTCCTTGATGGGCCATGCACAACAAATCCTACATCCAAACCGCTTCTTGTGGAGTTGGGGAGATGGACCTGGGGCTCAGAGTACTTGGTGCCCTTTCAGAGGACCTGGGTTTAATTCCATATTGGAGAGCTCGCAACTGCAACTCCAGTTCCAAGGGATCCACCGCCCTCTTCTGGCCTCCAAGGGTACTGCCTGCACATAGTGCCCATACAGGCAAGCAGGTACAAACACATATACATAAATACAATCCTCAATCTCATACCCATCACACACTTCTCTATCTCTCCATCCCCAAGGAGGATCTTTTCACTTTTAGTTCAAGGTCAACCCTTTCAGACTTAGCCATGTTTACGGCCCCCACCTCCCCCACTCTGGATCCATCACTAACTAAAGATATGTACTTATCTTGTTACATGTTCCAGGAGAACCGTTCCAGGTAATTCTTAACTTTTGAGACCCAGTGGGAAAATTAGAATAGATGACTGGTCCAAAGTCAACCACTCAGTAGCAATGTCATAATTATTGCATGGTCCTTTAGGTGTTTCATGCCCCAGGTACCTTTTCATAGCTTGCACCTAACTCCCCACAGTCCTAGGAGGGGAGTTCTACCACTGCCCCTTTTCCAGGAAGCCAGTGTAGGCGCAGAGTCAGGAAGTGAAAGCGTTTGAACTCAGGACATTTGGCCTCCAGAGTTCTCTTTCTGGTACAATACATTATGTTGCCTTGTTGCTATGCAGCTGGCGTTTGCACAGAGGTGGCCTGACGCAGATCATGTGTTCTTCCCATGGTGCCACTGAACTCTTTCCTGATTGGCCTAATGGCTTTCTCCTTTCTGGGCCCATGACTCCTTGAGAACCTCAGTCTTGCCTCTGAGCCCAATTTCCAACTATTCCTACCAATTCCAGCCAAGCTCCCTGGAGTGGAGATAGGGACCTCATTGTAAGCCTTATTGCTGACCAAGCCCACGGCAGGGCTTCCTGAGGCCTACAAGGGTTTGCTTGTGTCACACAAAGCTTGCCATCCAGTCTTCAGTGACCCAGAGGACTCAAGGCCTGAAGAAAGGGGAAAGACATCCTTCCCCCTGCTCAATTTACTACAGTTAATCTGGTAAGTTTGAACCCACCAGTCAGTTCAAACTGACTCCAAAGCCAGGCACAGCGGTGCCCAGCAGTAATCCCAACACTTCAGGAGACTTCAAGGCAGGACTGCTTTAAGTTTGAGGGTAACTGAACTACATAGTCATAGTAACTCAAGGCCAGCCAGGACTATGCATGACCTTGTCTCAAAAAACAAAACAACATGGGCTGGAGAGATGTCTCAGAGGTTAAGAGCACTGACTGTTCTTCCGGAGGCCCTGAGTTCAATTCTCAGCAACCACATGGTGACTCACAAGCATCTGTAATGAGATCTGGTGCCCTCTTCTGGCCTGCAGGTATACAGGCAGACAGAACATTGTATACATAAAAAAATAAATAAATCTTTAAAAAAAAAAAAAAACAAAAAAAAAAACAGAAAAGCACCAGGCAGCAGTGGCACATTAATCCCAGCACTCAGTAGGCAGAGGCAGGCAGATCTCTGAGTCTGAGGCCAGCCTGGTCTACAGAGTGAGTTCCAGGACACCCAGGGCTACACAGAGAAACCCTGTCTCAAAACAAAATAAACAACCCCGAAAAACAAACAAATAACAACAAAAACCAAAGAACCCACAAAATCAAACCCAAAGCTTTTAATGTTAACCCTCATCCATATACTACACTAAACGGCAGACAAGCAATCTTACTGCTCCAAACCTCTGTGGCCTCAAACAAAACTCTGGAATCTTCCTGGGGACACCTTGAGGGGTGGCAGGGAGGGATCCAGAGCGACTATAGAGGCAGGCATCCAGACACACAGAAAGACAAGCTTCTGACAGTATGTAAGAACTCAGCTCATGTTAAGCTTCCTCCTCCCAATGGTGGTCAAAGCAAGGAGCTGCCCTGGCTCTGTCTCGGTACAGTACACACCTCGGGTGTCAGTCTACTCCTTTGAGTGGCCGACAGGCCCTATTCACAGGGAAGGTGGAAGAGCTCAGCTGAGAGCTTAGAGACTGCAGCTGGCTCATAGCAGTGTTCAGGAAAGGCTCAAACCCAGAGATCATGACAACTCTGCCTTTGCCCTTCTAGAGACCTCTGGGGACCTAATTGGCCATCATCATTAACATCCAGGGCACAACACCCAGGCTTTAGCCCTCTACTCAGCACATACTGGCCTGCTGTTAAGCCTCTGGTCCTGAAAAGTCTCATATATAAGGTTAGAGAACTAATCAGAACTCTTCACAAACCATAAACCATCCAGTACTTATTGCATGTCATGATGGGGGGACATCCAGTGTGCCCAGGGATGCAGGAAACTGAACACAAAGACTCAGAGACACAGCAGTGACTAGAAATAATAATGCCACTTAGATGGACTTCATGTTCTAATATAAGAAACATCTTAAAAACAAGATGTGGTGGGGGCCGGGTGGGACACTCAGTGGTAGAGTGGGTTCTGTCTCCAGCAGCAAGGGAAAACCAGAAGCAAGATGCTGATTGCTACAGTCTCTAATGAATAACTTTATCATAACCAAACACTTAATTCTGTTTTGTAGATGTTAACTACCCCCTCACTTGAATATGGATTGGTCTGGGACTGCTTTTGGTCTATAGAGAAGAGTAGGAGTAAAGGGGTCCCAATTCTGGGTTGAAGTTATAGATAGCCCAGTGAATTTCTACTCCAAGTCGTCTGAGACCTGGCACAGCTGTGAGAAAGACCTGGGATAGCCTGCAGGAGCATGGAAGAGCACACAGAGAAAATCCCAGATGTTTCAACTGACAGCCAGCCAAATCCACATGGGCCTCCTGAGAGTTTCCGCCAGGCCCAAGACCAGAAATGCTGTCTAACTGAGCTCAACCCAAATCACCAACTCCGAATTATAAACTAAATAAACAGTAGTGTTGAAAGCCATGAGCTCGGGTGATTATCCCATGAGCGGGCTATTGGGTGCAAGAGCGACCTCTAGTGGTTCTAAGAAGATAAAACCATGAATAACTACTGGCGAAGTGCCTGCTGTACCCAAAGCTTGTGAAGTGGGGTGCTGGTTGGTACCCCTCTACCACAGAGGTATCTGACACCAACTGACTCTCCTAGAGGGGCACACCCACCTTAGAAGAGAGGATGCTCCCGAAGGTGGAGAAGGTGTCATAGAGAGCCTTGTTGTCGATAGAATTCTCCAAGTTTTTGATAAAGATGTTGCCCATACCAGACTTTCGAAGCCCTGGGTCTCGGTGGGACCACATGATCCGGATGGGCTGGCCTTTGATCATCTCAAAGTTCATTGTGTCCAGTGCCCGTTCCGCTGGCGGGGGAGGCAAGGAGAGAAAGGGGCAAGTTAGGTGATATTTGTGACCCTGAGTTTCCACTGTGCTCTCTAGGATCGAGGAAAGGAAAGCCATAATCTGGGTCTCACTTGAGATATGAGCCTGGAGACTTGGGTGGATTAAAGCTGAGGGGATGATGGTACATGGTACTCCTTGGATGTTCCAGAAAGATCAACTCTTAGCAAGTAGCATGGATCCCCATCTTACAGATGGGGAGACTGAAGTTTGGGAAGGCAGAGCCAGGCTAGTCTAGCCAAGAATATTGCACGGATGAGCATGTAAAGGAAGGGGATGTGCACCCCCCTCACCAGTCCCTCATCCCCACCTGTGAAGTGAGGAGATGATGGTGGTACCTTCTTCCCCATGCCTAACTGAAGTGATGCCACCAACTGACCGGCGGTCAGGCAGATCGGAAAGCAAAGCGTGCAACAAATGGGACTTGGGTTTTGTATCACACGGCAAATAGGTGTTTGGTAAACGGCAGTGTGTCAAGCCACCTCTGCCACCATCCTTCTACTTGGACAGGCTATGCCTTGCAGATGATGTGCTGCCTGCTTCAAGACCATGCTAGCTTCAGAGGCACAGAAAAGATCGAGGGAATGCAGTGGAGTAAGAACAGAAGTCTATACTTTTCATCCAGTGCTAACATACCCAGTCAGGAACAAAACTACAGTTCAGACCTCCCATCTATGGATTGATGGCCCAGATGGTCAGGTCCTGTTTCACTCATGAGCCTTGCAGAGAGGCAAGAGGAGGCAGAAATGGAGTGTAGTAGAGGGAGAGAGCATTCTGGACTCTGGGAACCTTTCAGTTCACCCAGGAGGCCTGAACTAAGGGGTCTTTCTTCCTTTTGAGACATGTCTCAAAATGTAGCCCAGGCTGACCTCAAATTCATGTTCCTGCCATGGCTTCTCCAGTAGTCCGGGGAGGCCAGTTCTTGGTTACATTTCTGGAGTGGTTCGTAGGCTGTCACTTAAGAATACATCCAGTGTCCCAAATGGTCCTTCAAACTCCGGTCCCCATTCTTCATGCTACTGAGGAACAAGCCTTGGTCCCACCAAGGTTGGTCCTGCCAAGTGATATAGCTCCAGCAAAACCCATGGCTCTTAACCCTTGCCCTCCATTCTCAGCAGAAGCCCAGACATGCTCAGCTGACAGTTACTAACCAATCCTTTCACCCCGACAGTGGCCAGCAAAGCCAAGAGGAGGCAGCTTTTCCGGAAGCAGAAAGGTGAGGCACCTGGTGGAGACCCATGTCAGGCTACACTGGAGGGCAGGAGCCCAAGGCTTTCCCATCCTCCACCTGCAAGGCGTTGGCCAGCTTCCTCTCAGGTGCTCTCAATCCCTTCTATAACCACCCTTGAAGGGAGGCAGAACTCCAGTTTTCCTTCTACTCAGGCAACTGAGCTCAGAATGGTTGAGCCACTTGCCCAATGTCACACAGATCCCGGGCTCCTAATCCAAGTCCACTCAACACAAAAGCCACCCAGCAACAATGAATACGCCCAGCAGTAATTGTCAGTTCTCTGAATGCCTGCCTTCCAACTTCTGGGTCTCAGTTTCCCTGCTGTTATATAGAAGAGGGAAACACAGGCTGCCTCATCTTCCCTGGCTAGGATCTGCAATACTAAATACCCACAATTAGTTACAGGCCCATTTCTACCTGAAAGATAGAAAATTACTATTACATAGCTAATAGAAGTTCACTAGAAATAAAATTTTCCAGTTTGGGATGGTAGTTTTCAAAAGGGCATATTTTGCCCAAAGGATGTTAAAGGCAAGGTTTTTCTCTCCTCTGGGGCTCACCATCAGCAGGCTGCTGGAAGTTGATGTAGGCATAGCCTAGCGAGCGCCGGGTGGCCACGTCCCGACACACGCGAATGGACAGAATATTGCCGATGGGGGAGAACATCTCATAGAGCATAGCTTCAGTCACGTCGGGGTGCAGATCGCCCACATAGAGCGAGGAGAGTGCGCAGCTCTGGCTACCGGGGTCCATGGTTGTGCAGGGCACTCAGAAGTGGGTCACCAAGCAGCCCCAGCTCGCAGGGTACTGGGCCTGGCAAACGTGATGGTGGCCGCAGCCCGGCTCCGCCAATCCTCCCGCCTGCCTCCGTCAACCTCTTGCCTTTACCGGCCCTGTAAGCCAATCCCTGCGCCCAGCCCCACCCACCTGGGAGTCCTCAGGCTGGGAAAGGCGCAGGTGGCCGGCATCTCCCACCTTGCCTAGGGGCAAGACCACAGGTCAGCAAGGCCTGGGGCAGGGCCACCAAGATGAGTCGTGGGTGGAGTCGTTTAGAAGAGGCAGAGTGCCGGTTTGAACCCAGGTCCTTCATTTTCTCTCTATATAAAATGGGGATGTGGGAATGGGGGGTGGGATGGGGGTAAGGGGAGGGGGTGGGAGGGGGGAGAACAGGGGAACCCCTGGCTGGTATGTAGAACTGAATGGTATTGTAAAATAAAATAAAAGGAAAAAAATACAAAAAAAATACAAAAATAAATAAATAAAATGGGGATGACTCCCTCTTGGGAACCATTAAAGGAGACTTCTTTTGTGGTTTCAGTACAAACCAGAGAATTCTTATGGAAATACTCTGTTCCAAGGTTTTGTAGAGTTTGAGACTGGGGGATGGCTCAGTGGGTAAAGTGCTTCTCTGCAAGCATGAGGACCCAGGGTCAAATCCCCAATGTCCAAGTAAAAGCTATCAAGTACAATGGCAATGGGCACCTGTGACTCCAGCCCCGAGGAGATGGAGACAGGTGGATTCCTGGGCTCGCTAGCCAGCCAGTCTAGCCGAAACAACCAGATTCAGGCTCAGTATAAGACTATCTCAAAAACAGGTAGTGAGCTGCGGATACCTCCGGCCTCACCCAAGCAGGTGCATACAAACAATTTTATCTTGTCTCCAGGAAAGCCTTCTCTCAGTACACCCTGGTCCAGGGAGACTTGGGCACTGAGGGTACAGAACAGTTCTGTGTCAGGGGACTGAAGATTGCATGTGACAGTTTGGAACCTATCTTATATATTGACTGTATTTGAACATATACAATTATGTATTTATATACTATATAGATTTAACTGTGTTATGTATTTCCAAAGCTGCTCTTTTCTCTGCCTGTCCAGCTCCCACCGGTTCCCCCTGTCCCGCTGGGCCCTCAGCAGTCAAGCCTCTGCAGACAGCTGAAGGGCGAGTTTCATCCACATTACTCTGAACTCAGCCCCCTGGCTACTCCTCCCCTCCCTTCTCTCTAGCTCCTTGGCATCCGTTCATTGTATTGCTGTAGCTACCATTTCCGGCTGGTGACCTTAGCTGGCCCATCATCTTGCTTGTACCAGGAGTTTACAGGTATGGGTGGCATCCCTTCAAGTACCTTTTCCAGTTTGACTGTTGGTTCAATTATTAGGGGAGACTCGGTGGCTCAAAAGATCTCAGCACAGCCTGCCTGGCACTGGTGACGGGGTTGGCAGACACCACGTGGTGCTGTTGTAAATGTGTGTGCTGCCTTTGCAGCACTGGATGCTGGCTCACCCTCACAGGAGGTTAGGTGTGAGGCTTTCAACTCCACCCTTAGCTGGGTAAGTTGCTTCTGCTGTCTCTGACGTGGCCAGCGGCAGCTTCCAGCTGTGGCGATGCTTTGTCTGCAGCTGGAAAGCGCTGCACCAGTGCTGTACCTGGATGTCCGCTCCTTTGCATGACTAGGGTCAGGATCCTACTGGGACCATTTGCTCAGGTTGGCTCTGCTCAGCCCCCAGCTGCAGCCCTCGGTAACGTGCTCAAAAGTTTTTTAGGTCTTTCTGTGAAAAATTCCACACGGAATCTCCCTCCCTCCCCTCCTTTTTTTTTTTTTTTTTTTTTTTTTTTTTTGATTTTTTTCGAGACAGGGTTTCTCTGTGTAGCTTTGCGCCCTCCTTTTTTTTTAGTCTTTAAAAATCAAGTTCTGCTGGGAGGTGGTGGCGGCGGCGGCGGCGGCGGCGGCGGCGGCGGCGGCGGCGCACGCCTTTAATCCCAGCACTTGGGAGGCAAAGCCAGGCAGATCTCTGTGAGTTCGAGGCCAGCCTGGGCTACAAAGTGAGTTCCAGGAATGGCTCCAAAGCTACACAGAGAAACCCTGTCTAAAAAAAAAAAAAAAAATCAAAAATCAGGTTCTAAGGATAAGAAGGTAGGGTATAAAAATACCAGTTGTAGAGGACCCAGGTTCAGTTCCAGCACCCACATGGTAGCTCAAAACCATCTGTACCTGCAGTTCCAGGGGGCACTGATGCCTTTTTCTGGTCTCCAGGGTCACTGCTCATGATGTACATACATGCATGCAGGCAAAACAGTCATACACTTGAAATAAAAATAAGCAAGTCTTTTTTTAAAAAAATCTAGAACCCACACAGCCTTTAAAAAAATAATTTACTTCTTTATTTTATGTGCATTGGTGTGAAGATGTCAGATCCCAGGGAACTGGAGTTATAGACAGGTGTGAGCTGCCATGTGGGTACTGGGAATTGAACCCAGGTCCTCTGCAAGAGCAGCCAGTGCTCTTAACCGCTGAGCTGTCTCTCCAGCCCCAACAAACAAGTCTTTTTAAATTATTTATTTATTTTACATACCATTTCCCCCCCTTCCTCTCCTTCTGTTCCCTTCCACCACTTTCTTTTTACCCTCCCCCCATCCACTCCTCAGAAAGGGTAAGGCCTCCCATGATATGCCCAACACATGGCATATCAAGTTGAGGCAGGACTAAGCTCCTCCCCCCTGCATCAAGGCTGAGCAAGGCATCCCACCATAGGGAATGGGTTCCAAAAAGCCAGCTCATGTGCCAGGGAGAAATGCTGGTCCCACTGCTAGGGGCCCCATACAGATCAAGCTACACAACTGTCACCCACATGCAGAGGGCCTAGGTCGGTCCCATGCAGGCTCCCTGGCTGTCGGTCTAGAGGGTCAGCTGTCTCTGTGGGTTTTCCTGTCATGACCTTGACTCCCCCCCCCCTTCCACCCTTTCTTCAACAGGACTCTCAGCGCGGCCCAAGGCTTAGCTGTGGATCTCTGCATCTGCTTCCATCAGTTACTGGATGAAGGTTCTATGACAATTAGGGCAGTTACCACTCTAATCACAGGAGATGGCCAGTTCAGGCACCCTCTCCACTACTGCTAGGAGTCTTAGCTGGGGTCATCCTTATGGATTCCTGGGAGTTTCCCTGGCACCAGGACAAACTAGTCTTACCAAATAAAAATAAAATAAAAACGCACCAGTTCCCTAGGAGATCCTCAAACACCCACATCTGTTTTACATTCTTAGGCACAGGCTATTAGAGAATTTTTAAAAGCTATTTTTATTGTGTTAAAGATTATTTTAAAAATTGTATGCATGTGTGTCTGTGTGTAGATATCTGAGTATGAGTGCATGCACCCATGGAGGTCAGAGGTGTTGGTTCCCTGTGCTGCTGGAATTATAGGAGGGTGTGAACCACTCAACATGAGTACTGGGAACCAAGCTCGGGCCCTCTACAAAAGCAGTATGTATTCTTAACCACTGAGCCATCTCTCCAGCTTCTGTATTTTACTCATACATTGAGGATTTCATACATGTATCCAATGTATTTTGATCATTCCCACCCTCACTCCCCTCTCCAGCTCCCCTCAAACCCCACCTCCATGGTCCCCTCCGGACTTCATGTCTTTTTTTTTTTTTTTTAAATAACCCAGAGTTCCATAGTGCTACCCATATATGTATGGGCGTGTACCCATCTACTAGAGCATGGTCAACTTACCAGGGGCCACACCCCTAAACAAAACTGACTCTCTTCTTCTAGCAGCCATTGGCTGTCAATACCCTCCCCCATTTGTGCTGGAATGCTGACTGGCTTGATTCTGTGAGCGTCTTTGCAGACAACCACATTGCTGTGAGTTCATGAGTACAACAGTCATGTCCAGAAAATACTGTCGAATTTGATCAATACCTTGTCAGGGAGCATATGTCTTACCAACCCTAAAATTCTTAAAAATTCCACAACTGGCTCTCACACTGTGTGGATTAACTTCGCACTCTCTCTTTAGGTTCGGTTTGCACATCTTCAAGGTGTTTCTAAATCTGTTGAACACCCTGAGGCTAGCATCATATCATCTATATAATGAAACCATCTTGCGGAGGGCAGTTAGTACAGCAGGGTCCTGGACTACCATCACGTGACCAGACACTGGGTTTGTATCCTGATGAGTGTAAAGCCAAAAGTGAATTTATTTTATTTTACTGCTCGCAGCCTGGAAAGAGGGGTCTGTTTCTAAAGCAATGCCCTCCTTGGATGAAGAAAGCATAAGGGTTTTATACAAGACTATACAGCTCTTCACAGAGGATGTGGCCCCCTCCTAAATACACTCAGGTAAAGTATGCTCTTGAGGACAGTTTCAGATGCTGAAACCCATGTTTAAGAAAGTGATGGACAGGAATGCCTCTGGGCATGCTCAGCTCACATCATATATAGTGTTTAATGGAACATAAACATTTTGAAGGTACATTAACCCAGGACTATGTTCCTGAAGGTGCCTGCCTTGTTTATTGGCTAACAATCCCATGACAGTGGGGCTCTGGAGGAAAGCTTGATGAAGCTGCTCCTGCTGAGTGAGAGTCGGTCTGGGGATCCAGCAGCTAGGGGAACAGTGAAGCAAGGGGACACTTCATCACTTGCACTGTTTCAAAAGACCAGTCCTGGGTATAAGCAGGTAGATGGGGGTGGCACTTCTCTATTTAGCTCTCTTTAATTCAGCCATTATCCATGAGCTGTTTGGCTTTTTGTTGTCATGTAAACATTAACTATCCATTGTTAACTTGTTCATTCTGTGTGTCTATGCACACACGTGCATGTGCACACTATGGCATGTATGTAGGGGTCAGGGGACACTTGAGAGTTGGCTCTCTTTCCACCATGTGGGCCTTGTAGATCAAACTCAGGTTTTCAGGCCTGGCAACGCAGGCCCCCACCAGTTGAGCAACCTAAATGGACCCTTATTGCTGCTGCTGCCACACAGGTCTCTATGTAGACCTGGCTGTCCTGGAGCTCACTATGTAGACCAGGATGGTCTTGAATTCAAGAGATCCACCTTCCTTTGCCTCCCAAGTACTGGGATTAAAGGTGTGTGGCACCATGACTAGCCTCCATCTGGCTTCTTTACTGGACACACTGGGCTGCTGAAAGTGTTTGGGGCTGGGTCGATACTCTATCCTTTAAAAATTCTTCATGGTTTCTGTAACTTTGTCACAGACACCCTGGACAGCCTATGTTGTTTGGTATTTATTGCCCCATGGCAGGGAGGTTAAACAACTTTACAGCTCTCATCTCAGCTAACCAGGCCTGCCTGCCTTACAGTGATCCCGAGTAGAAACTTTCCAAAGTGGTATGCAGCGTCCCTAGCGGTACATCTACCAACTGGGGAGAAATGTACAGTGCCCTGGGCAGATGATCAGCCACCCACAGGATAAACTTAGCACTTACCTGTACCATTCTCTCGCAGTCTACTCATTGCTGCTCAGATCTTGGTACCTTTGAGGGTTGCCAAGGTAATTTAGCTCCAGTACCTTACCGCAGCCCATATTTTACTCATTAATAAGGGGCAGATAAACGTGCAACCCACGGAGCCTCTAGTTCCTTTGTATGCTCATGTTAATCTTGACCACTTCTGAGGGTGGGCTGAGGCGGTTCCACACCAGAGCTTCCTCCACCCGCATCCCAACCCTATCTCTGCCATCATTCACACGGGTGAGCTGACGCCTGGTTCTGAAGTCTTCTGAAAGCTGCAACCCCTTAATACAGTTCAAGTTGTGGTGACCCCCAACCATCAAATTATTTCGTTGCTACTTTGTAACTGTAATTTTGCTACTGTTATGAATTGTAAATGTTTCTGATGGTCTTAGGTGACTCTCTGTGAAGGAGTTGTTTGACTCCCGGGGGTCGTGACCCACAGGTTGAGAACTGCTATCCTAGAGGCTCAAAGGCACCAAATCTGGTTTCCTGTCACCCCAACTCAATACAAATAGGACTCCATTCACTTTTAAGCAACCAAAGACCTTCCTTGTGTTTCCTTTTTCTCAAGCCCTCCTGAGTACTTTAGCACTCACTAACTCTACGTACACGCTATCCTTCATCACAGACCTGCTGGCCTCTCCTATCTAGTAAAGGTCACGTCCCCTATTAGTATCAGCAAAGGCCTAAAGGCCCATACCAGTCCTGAGGTCACTGCTGAATTAGCTTTTAACTTTCTTGTCAAGTCTTATCTAGGTGTTGGGTGTTATCCTTCACACCCAGTTCTCAGTAATGCCTGCCCTTTTTATTGTCTTCTAGTTCCTAATATACATGGCAGCCTCAGGAAATGACCAAGAGTCCCCAACAGGACAGTCTGATTCCCTATTGTCTCAGACTATACCCTTTATCTCAAGGAAGGAGGGATGAGTGAGAATCCCCATTTCATGGCACCTACACTTTCCACTCCATCTTCTCCCATGCCCCAGAGTCTCAACATTGTTCAAAGTCTTTTTGTTGTTGTGTGTGTGAGTACACACATGCCAGGGTACACGTGTGGTCAGAGGTCAACTTCCCTTTTCTCCTTCCACCATGTTAATCTAGGAATCAAACTCAGGTCCCCGGGCCTGGCAGTAGGAACATACTTTGTTTTTACCCATGGAGCCATCTCGGTCTTCCCCCAGTCAAGCTGTTCACAGGCAGAGTGTTCTGATTATCATTTTCTTGTACTGGACCATTTCTAAGGCCACCTGCACGTTGGGCCATGGATCTTCCCTTCCTTTTTTTTTTTTTGGTTTTTCGAGACAGGGTTTCTCTGTGTAGCTTTGCGCCTTTCCTGGAGCTCACTTGGTAGCCCAGGCTGGCCTCGAACTCACAGAGATCCGCCTGGCTCTGCCTCCCGAGTGCTGGGATTAAAGGCGTGCGCCACCATCGCCCGGCTAATCTTCCCTTCCTTTTTATTATCAACTCTTCCCATGGGCTCCCAAGTTTCTGGATCCCAGGAAACAGACTCAATTTGTACCTTGTGTCAGTTGTGTAAGAAAGGACTCCCTCTCCTCCCTTCTCTCATTTAATCCCAGAAGCTAACAGTAGGCAACATCCACTCTCCCACTGTAACTCCTCGAGGAAGAAACTATGGGCTGACAGTGCCGCCTCCTGACGTCTTATTACCTACAGCACAGACCGTGCAACCGCCGCCGCCTGCTTACATCCTGACCCACAAATGCTTTCAAGGATTGTAAAAGCACTTTGTCCACCAGCTGCTTGGGGGACATCTCTTACCTGGCAGACCCTACTACAGAAGAAAATTGCCACCTGGGGGTTTCTCTGACACTTGGCTCAGTTGTATGCCTCAGCACCTATAGCTGGGGGCCACTAACTGGCCCCTCCTAGACTCGCCTTTGGTTCTGCTGCACGGCACATCGCAGGGCTGTTTCCTAGGGAGATACAGACCCATCTACTCACTACAGACAGGGAACATGCTAAGAGACTAAAGGACCCATCCAAGTCCAGTTTGGCAAACGAGTTACGTTTTACTGGGGAACTGACGGAAGGAGCAGGGGCAGGTCCACAAGCAGCTGTACCACTGGCAGCCCCCCCCCCCACGCCACTTCAGAACAGCTGTGTCACCAGCAGGGCTGCCATCTGTGCCCCCCCCACCCCCCCACCCCCCGCCAGCCAGAGTGCTTATGTAATCTTGTGAAATATGCCCCACCCCTCCAAAAGAAAACAAAAACAAAAAAAGGCCCATTTTGGTGAGGGCCTTGCAGGGTGATCACAGCTGCTCTGGTTCAAGATGGCGGCAAGGACCACGTCCAACTCGACAGAAACAGCCGTAGTCTTCCTGCTGGCTCCAAAGGGTTACATAAAGCTACTTTTTAAAAGAAAAAGCTCCAAACAGGTGTGATCAGAATAGTCCTGAGAGTGACAGATAGTGTGATACATCAATCCACAGGCAACTAACTGATAAAACGTTTTATTTCACTTTTGAGTTTTTACATTTTCCTGATTCCTCCGGGTAAGGTGAAACTAGAATGCTTAAAGACACACACGAGTCTAGCACATCAGTAAGCAGGCTTTCTTTCTCTTTTTGCTGTACTATTTTCACAACCACAGCTGTGCCTGCTCGGTAAATACAACACCACAGAAGCAAACGATAGGCAGAATACTGGTAAGGAAAAACAAAGCAAAGAGCTACCAGATATACAGACAGGCTTGGGTCCACACTCACTACTGCGTTGTCAAGCGCCAAGTATTAACTGCACATTTTTGTTTAGCTAGAAAGAAGGGATTTTTTTTGTTTGTTTTTTTGTTTTTAGTTTTTTTTTGTTTTTTTTTTTTGTTTTTTTGCTTTTTGGTTTGAAATCAGTGCATGAATTCTTTTCTCACTTCAGCAGATGGACAAACAGATGGATTCTACAGCTCCATGGAATGTCAAGGTAGAGGGGTGATAGATACTGTGAGACTGGCAGGCCTGGCTGTTGTTGGAGCGCTCTACTGTAGTGTCCATGCAACTTCCCTGTGGTAGAGGGTCTTGTTTCGGCATGTCTGAGAACTAAGCTGGATGGGTACACTGGGAGGGTCCGGTGACAGGTACTAACAAGCATTATCAGGGCTGATTGCACTAGGGAGAAATCATGGCTACTTAAGGGACTTCTTTTGATTCGAGTCATGGAATGAAGAACAACTGTGCCGAGAGCTGCAGGAAGACGGGGTGACGGTGCTGGCAGGCCACCTTTCCCAGCACCCTGAAGCAAGGCTTGCTCCCCAGTGTGCTCAATGCCTCGCCCCTGTCCATACAGTAACAACAAATAAAGGCTTCCAAAAGAAAACACCCAAGGAAGCAGAAAGCTGTAAATTTACAGAGGAGAAAACCAAAGTCAGCAGCCAGAAGGACAGGATGGAAAGAATGTTAAATCTCAAAGTTCCCACCCTCCAAGCTAGGAAGACCCCCAGACTAGGAGTGCTCCTCAGGCAAGAGACCATCTCCACAGATGGGTCCACACTCACTACTGCGTTGTGAGTCCACAGGACAGTATCCTTCAAGGAATTACCCAGCAAACTAGTATGGCCATTCCTAAGATAGACTGCTCTCTCTTTTTCTCTCCTTTAGCTAGGGGGTAACAGAAATAGATCTCTGTTTTCACAAGTTGCTAATCAGGAACACACTGCTGTAGTAACGGGGTTTAGTCACACATGTGGTATGAGCACGGGACCTTTTGTGTGGTGTCATAGATCAATTATCAGCCAAAGAGTTTCACTTTCAGGTTTTGAGTTTCCTCAGAAGACACTGAAGATATTTGTGGTCATGAACTTTTGAGTGGCAACAGCCCATATTGATCAAGCGTCAATAAGCCATCAACCGTAGGCAGAATTACCGTGAGTCACCAAACTCAGGGTGCCAATGGTAAGCATCTCACCCTAAGTCCCGTCATCATAACAGAATCTCTAGAACTTTCTGTACAACTTTACAACAGAATTGTATTTTCAGTGACTATTTTGATATCAGATTAAACTTTCCAAAAAGTTATACATAATTCAGGTCTATTTTTCCTACCAGTAAGAGCTCTGCTAAATTACAAAACCCCATAATCACAGTGTTCAGTTTGTAAAAATTAAACATACAGTAATCCTTGTCAATGTTGATCAAAAATCAAGACTTCAGAAATGCCGTGGCATTTAAGGGACCAGTCTGAGTTTTAGATACAAATACCAGCTGTTTATCCCAGGGACCATTTTTGCTAGGCTTAGGCTGTGAAAAATCGAAAGTCAACATTCGATTTTTTTGTTTTTGTTTATCGCACAAAGGGATATAATGTGGAGGATACAGAGTGACACCAAAGAGATCACAAAGCATGACGACAGACATTAGTTTTCTCCCTCTCCAGCATCTCCTTCATCTCCCTGGTTTTCTGATGTCCAGAGCTGCAAGAGAAAAGGAAATAGAAAGCTGTAAAAAGAGATCATTAAAATTGTTTCCCTAAGAGGTGGGCCTAGTATATTTACCTCAACCACTCAATTTTCTTTTTCATTTTATCTTACATGTATGGATGTTTGGCCTGCGTGTATGTCTGTACATCATTACATGCCTATTGCTCTAGGGAGTCAAAAGAGGGCACCACATCCCCTAGAACTGGAGTACAGGTGGTTGTGAGCTGCTGAGTGAGTGCTGGGAACCTGGGTCCTCTGGAAGAACAGGCTGAGAACCACTGAGTCCTGTTTCCAGGTCTCTTCACTCAACTATTCAAAACTCCTTATTACTACCATAGACAATGATGACTACAAAGGCATAAAGGTAGCAGTACAATACAGGTTAACTTAGCAATGAAAACTGTACTGTGAGTTAACAAATCCCTCTTAAATCCTGGATAATAGTGGATTAAGTAGGTAAACAGCCTCCAGGGTACTTACAGTGAGGTTGTCCCTGAGCAGCTGCATGATCAGGGTGCTGTCTTTGTAAGACTCTTCATTCAGCGTATCCAATTCAGCAATTGCTTCATCAAATGCCTAAAACAAAGAGCTATTAGCAAAGATCTGGACATTCTCTGCATTAGCTCTACCCTTCCTGCAGGTAGGAGGATGGGAACTACCCTGCTCTCCTCTCACATGTCTGCCAGCTGTTTCCAATGTTTGACATGTACAAAGCACCAACCAGCAATGTCCAATCTCCACTAACAAACACTAACTGTTACTGTTAGCACATTTAGTCTATAAACTCACTCAAATTTTTGATTGCCAAAGCGGTTTCTGTTTTTGTTTAAACTAAAAAGGTCTGTACACAAAGGTCAAAGGGGAGAACAGCAAAGCTCCCCTCACTAAGCTTGATTTGTCTCTGGGGTTCAAGTTGTAGAATTCGCTGCAGGCACCCTTTCCAAATTCAAGTTTCAAATAACCGTGTGCATAGGAGAAAGCTCCCCAAAGACGACAGGAAGTAATACAGCACAAACAAAATGGCATCTCATTTCTTTCAGGATGACCTCTCTTGGCACAAAGATGACAATGCCCAATGCTCAAAGCTTGTTGAGAACCACCACTTTTACCTTAAAGGTTCTACCAATGATCCCAACAGTAATCAAACAAAGTAAAACAAAAGCCATCATGTATTCAGATGAAAGCACCAAGTAATAGCTTTGTATTTATTTCCTAAAATCCCACCCCCTAGAAAATGTTTAAATGTCCAAGACAGCGAGGACTGTCATAAATAGAAGGAAATTCTTGGAAATAGCAAAAGGGTCTTTCTTTCCTTACCGTTTTGGCCAGGCTGCAGGCCTTTTCAGGAGAGTTTAGAATCTCATAGTAAAAGACTGAGAAATTCAGCGCCAGGCCAAGTCGGATCGGGTGTGTAGGCTGCATTTCTTTCTTACTAATTTCAAATGCTTCTTGGTAAGCCTGCTGAGAGTTCGACACAGTGGCTAGAAAGAAGATAAAACATCAGCTTCTTGCACAGGCTGCCTCCCCATGTGATGATCTTTACTATCAAGCTACTTCAATAAAGAAGCTAAAGTAAATGAACTATCAAAACAAAGGTCTGTGTCTTCAACATTCAACCTAAACACTGTTCAATGTTATGCTAAGTACTACATTAAATGCTTTGGAAGAAAACAGACAATTATGAGGAAGTCTATTAAAGCATCCGAGAAATATAGACACGGCCTCTCATAAGACTGAGTATGGAAAATATGTTCTAGTGAAAAGATAACGGGGTTTACAGTCAGCATAAACAAGCTCAAATTTTCAACTTAACTCATCCAGTAGGAGGCCTAAGTAAAAAGTCCACACATGAACTCTGGTTTCTTTCAGTGGAAAAACTGGAGACCCACACCCAGATTCAAAGTGCTAAGAGAATAGCGCAACCCTAACTACTTGGCACATGGCAACGAGTGAAGCAGCCACAATCACATCACAGTAGGCCATGTGTTGAAGAAATGCATCCCTATGGTGGTCCACACAGCGGTCTCATCTGTGGATGCCGGGAACTAGACAGTACGGAAACCTATCATCTATGCTCAAGGTAACTCACACAGGAGATTAACAGGACAGTTCCATCAATATGCTGTAATGTAAGTTTGCACTCTGGAAATCAGTAAATTACTTGAACACAAGCAGTGCATATTAGAACAGTCAATCAAGTAACCAATATGGCAACTAGGTAAGTAATAGGTGGCTAGCATATACAGGGTTACTCAGAAAAATTTATGACTCATCTATCTTTGAAATTTTCCATTTAGATTTCAAACTACATTTGTAGCAACTAAAACTGGGTAAAGAAAGTCACGGCCAAGGTGAACCACCATATTTTACAGTTTTACTATACAGAGAACCATCAATTCCCAGTTAAGAGTTCACCACATATATTACATACTAAACTTCTAATACCATTCCTATCTGTCCACTAGATAGAGATTTGCTAACTCCGGGACCCCATGCGTGACAATTCTGTGGTCCTGAAACTCTAATTACTGTGATCTTAGTATCTATAGTAAACAAAGTCAAAATGGATTTCATTATGAAATACTAGTCCTCCTACTGACTGTATTTTTTTAAAACATTACTTACTTTGTTTATTGTCTCCAGATGCAACCTCAGAAAGATACCTAAAATAGTCTCCTTTCATTTTCAAGTAGAACACCTTGCTTTCTGGCTGCGTAGCATTAGGAATGAGATATTTGTCCAACAGCTCCTAAAAAGTGATTTACATTAAGAATTTTGAATTGCTTCTGAGATGTTCAAATTACATTTGAGATTCAAGATAGATACTACTACTACTACTGATTTTTCTGAAGACTAAAAACAACAAAAAATCCTACACAAACAGAAAAACCCAACCAATTTTCATCCAAGCTGCTAAATACTGTTTAGCCAAGTCCTAAGAGTAGACACCTGTATTCTTCATTTACAAGTCACTCTGACCACTGTAAGGGCTGGTTATAATTCAGCCACCACAGTGGAATGCGATGTCAAAAAGATGGCAGAGAACCACACCGCTAACACAACTCTAAATGGAATCTCACTTTAATATTAAAATAAGTGTGGGTGCATGCACACAAAAACACAGGGAAAGCCTTGGAGAATTCTATTAACAATGTTTCTCTGGATGAGAAGTGACATTAGAAGAGACTTTTACTTCGTAACTCTTCTGTTTGTCTCTTAAAAACAAACAAAACCCCCATTTAAACTTGTAATTCTGTAATTGTGAGTGTGTGTGGATCTTTCCATTCTGGGCAGAAAAAAAAGCAGTAATAGAACAAAACAGCCAAGAACTAAGTTTAAAATTAATCTAACCTGGGAAGAAAACCTTCTGACGCTTACTGTCTGTTTTCACACGACCCTGGAGAGACTTAGAACCCCAAGCCTCAGATTCCTTGGCTGTACAGTGGGGAGGGGGAAGGGGACCGGCATGGCCACCTTCTAAGGCAGTTATAAGGACAAGCGAGGTAACGTACATCTAGTGCTTAACACGTTGCTTGACACGTAGTAAGCACTCAGAGTCTAGTACTATTATTAATAACAAATTCCTTTAAACATTTATGCTTACAACAAAAGTAGTTCTGAAGGAGTCCAAGCTTCGTATACAGAGCAATATTTTCGAAGAGTTGTTTTAGAATGTGGCATCCTGAAAAACTGGTTAAGAGGCAGTAAGTACCATGCTCTTCTTCACATTCTTTCAGATGCTCTTAAAAGCTGGTCTACATGTCAGGAATTATGGAACTCTCTTGCCTTTGGATAGCATGCCATGCTCCATCTGAGTACCAGATGTACCTAACATTCAGGAATTAGTGCACCATTAACAAACCCCCAAACAACCGACAGGCAACAAGTGTAGCCATGAAACTCTTATCTAATAAAGAGAGGCTCAAAGCAAAGCTCAGCTATCAAGGATTTCATTAATCAATGCCGGAGTGTGCAAGAGGCAGTAGTTGTTTTCAAGTATTGTGCAGAGAGAGGGATGGGACTCCTGTGGGCTGGAGTGAGCAGTGCTGCCTGATAGCTGACAAGCTTTACACTGGTTTTCAAAAGATGTCAAGGGAAGTCATCTGGAGAGACAGACAGTAGGGTAGGAAGGAGATCAACAAGTGTTAACCTCCTCTCCCTTTACAGCAGCCCTCAGAGTTCATTTTTACCCAATGTCACACACAAAATAAAAGTTCCCAGTGGGCTCCAGATATGAGGGAAAGAATATAACCATAAGGTGTTCTAGGATAGGCCACCAACCCTCCCATCTAACCCCAAATGTAGTTACAAGGACCCCACCTGACTGTAGCGTCCGTAACACACAGGAGAAGCCCAGACCACCTCTGATTTGGCTTTGGACCGTACACTGCAACTGACAGATGTACCTAACCTACATCAGATTTCTACACTTTGTGAAGGCATGACCAAGGAGAGGCTGAAAGGCCTTTACACCTCTTCCTGTCCAGAGACGATCACTACCGAGACCACTAGAACAGCCCACTAGTGACCAAATCTTTCTAATTATCCCCTCCATCTGGCCTTAATTTCTAAAGACAAATGGAGGAATGTTGATGAAATGTTCCTGTTTGTTGCAGGTCTTTTTGAGAGGAAAAGGAAGACATCCCAAAAGAGATGCACTGATCATGAAAGGGTGCTGAAAATCACATCACATTCTTTAGATCAAGTTATAAACGGGTTTCAGCTCTTTGTGTAGTGGAACACCTCCACTCTCTCCTAAGCTGCTGGAGAGTGTATCTGGACCGCTCGTTAAGCCTAGAGATGGATGTGAAAAGCAGAAGCGCTGCCCTCACCAGCACGTCATTGCAGATGTCCTGCAGCTCAGCCTCTATCTTCTCCCGGTACTCTTTGCCCATCTGCTGTTTCTTCTCATTCCGCTCTGTCTTCTGTTCGATGCTGGAGATGACACGCCAGGAAGAACGGCGGGCACCTACCACATTCTTGTAGGCAACAGAGAGTAGATTCCTCTCTTCATTGGAGAGTTCGTGTCCCTGTTCTGTTACGGCCTTCATAGCTGCAGCCATATCATCATAGCGCTCAGCTTGCTCAGCAAGTTTGGCTTTCTGTACCAGCTCACTTTTGTCCATGGTCATTCCTAGAATAGCCAGAGCACAGAGGAAGCACTGTCAGCAATGACACTCTCACGAGCACAGCCCCCAATGCCATCAAGAATGTGGACCGTGGACCTACAAAGTCAGGACTGGGCTGAGGCCGTGAAATTATTTTGGTCAATTGTTACCAACTATCCTACATGATAGGAATATTCCCAGTAACCCTTCTACCTTCTTAGAAAACACAAAGATTAAGAGAAAGAAAACGATGTGTCCAGAACACCACAGCAAGTGGAACACAGTGGGGAGTCAAGGCTTTCTGGCTTGTCTGTCCCTCCTAGAGCTGGTTTATTCCATTATCCTAGATTCCTCCCCAATACACAGAAACTGCTTTAAAACGACTTGCTTTTAAACACCTGTTTATGTGTGCGTGCACATGGGAGAGGGCACACATGGGTGTGTGTGGGGAAGGGAGGACAACGTCAGAGCTGGTTCTCTCCCTGCACCATGTGGGTTTCAGGGATTGAACTTGGGTCGTCAAGTTTGGCAGCAATCTCCTTTTCCTGCTAGGCCATCTTGACAGCTCCTGCCCCAGAGCTTGTTTTTTATTTTTAAGTTTATGCTACATATATGTTCTTTACCTTTTTAACTTTTAAAAAGTAACCTTAGTTTGGAGTTGGAGATATGGCTCAGAGGTTAAGAGCACTGCCTGCCATTCCAAAGGACCTGCATTTAATTTGCAACATCTACATGGCAGTTCAAAACTGCCTGGAACTCCAGTTCCAAGGGATCTGACCACCCCCACCCCACTTTTGGCCTCTTAAGGACACTAGGCATGCAATGTGGTACACAGACATACATACAGACACAACACCCATACACCTTTTTTTAAAAGCAACCTTAGCTCAACACCCAGCAATACAGAAGCCCCTTCTCACTGTCCAGTTCCCAGCATCCCACAGCAGCTACGAGTCAAACAGCAAGCACTTTAGCCAGATGAAATGTCAGCAGAGACGACAGTTCTCCCTGCCCTCTTCTTTTACAGCAGTTACCTAAAAGTCCATGTATTCCAGTATGTCCAGTCCTCAGATGGTGACGTTCTACAGTCCAAGTTCCTGCATGACTCTGCCACACTGGACATGCAGTACGAAAAAGAAACTTTTGGGAGTGGAGAGATGGCTCATCAGTTAAGAGCACTGGTTGCTCTTCCAGATGACTTACTTGGGTTTAATTCTCAACAATCACATGGAATACAATGCCCTCTTTTGGCCTCTGTGAGTAACAGACACACACACACGCTGGACAGACACACATGCAGGCATACATACATACCTATATACATAAAAATAAATAAATCCGAAATAAAATGGAGCCTTTCTGGTTTGGGATTATTTCAAGATTCTCTGACATTGTCACAGTTTTTCAAGATTAAAAACCATCATGTTACCTTAGACCAAGTGTTATGTCTTTAAAAAGAAAATTGATACTCATTTATCCATCAGCTTCTAAAACTTTCAATACAAAGAAACAAGAAAACACATTAACTAAAGGTCCTAATGCCTGCTGCTTATGTAACTCTAGACTAATATAACATGGATTTTGGAGCAGCTAGGCCAATTTCAACAGGAAATGGGCTACACACCATCTAGTAGTTTGGAGGAAGGCACAGAAGAGAAAATGAAACAGTTCCTCTTTCTCCATCTACACTAACGCTACCCACCACCTGTAGCTACCCCCTGTCTGTCTGTCTGTCTGTGATAGCAGGCCATCCTCAGAGATCTCCACTGAAGACACTTCCTGATTAAGTTTTCACAGTCCCACAGCAGAGACAATGACAGCAAACCCCTCTTCTCACAACACGTCCTTCTGTCAAAACAGCTGTCTTCTTCATGCACATCTGCTTTTCCACCTCAACTCACTGGGCCGCAGTTCTCCTTCACATGGCCCCCACATCGACCTTCCCAAGAAGCTCCAATAGTCACTGGCCAGTAGAAAATGTGACTAGTACCACCTTTTGAAACCATGATATTTTAAATATTTAAAAATGTTAGTTTCTCTTGTCTTTTGGTATCTAGCTTTTTAAAGCTGGCTGGGTTTGAACTCAGGGCAGGCCACATGTATGTTACACTCCAGCACTGCACACCACCCCCAGACTGTCTTTTTTTGTTTGTTTTTGAGACAAGGTTTCTCTGTATAGCTCTGGCTGTCCTGGAACTCACTCTGTAGACCATGCTAGCCTCTAACTCAAGAGATCTGCCTGACTCTGCTGAGATTAAAAGTGTATGCCCTCACTGCCCAGCTTTTTTTTTGGAGCTGAGGACCGAACCCAGGGCCTTGCGCAAGCGCTCTACCACTGAGCTAAATCCCCAACCACTGCTATTTTTTTTTAAGTTTGTAATGAACTTATCAAAATTTATTTTATTAAATTTAGCTGATATTCTGTTTCTAACAAGAAAATATTTCTGGCAAGAATTCTGTCTGGCCCTGCTGGTTAATGTGTGTCTTCAGTACTGAAATCATTTGCAGATGCTCCCAAGTTCCTTCCCACACTGAGCTTCTTCAGAGAGAAGCTCCCAGTCCTGCACAACTGGCACCAGTGAACAGCTCCTAGATGAGGAGCTCCTGAAATGAAACCACCCTACCAATTTGGCAGCATCCTCTCCTTCCTCAATACAATAACCCAACGTTCTTGTTCCTTAAAAGCACACTCTCTCACTCTATAGATTGCTAAACTACAGCTTCAGTCACACCTTCGCCTTAACTCAATAATCTTAAGGTCTTCCCCTTTGGGCTAGTCCATCACTTGAGTCTAAACCCTCGCTGGCTTGCTTTCAGAAGTCCTTCAGAACGTGGCCTGGGAGGTTTTCTGATTCACTGATCTTCAATAGGTACCGCTTCTCAGATACACATTCCCATATACCCTGTAAGCACCTTGCTCAGGTATGAGGTCTCTTCATCTAGACTGCTCCTGCCTATGCAAACTCTAGCCAACTGTCTAGGGCTACACAGCCCATGCTGGTCTATGATACAGGACTCTCAATACACATGAACCTGCTATACAGTCTAAGGCTTCTTTATGCTGCTCTACATTAGATAGTGAAAGCTATACCACTTAGTTTCCCAAATAATTCTTTTCAAAGGAAGGACTCACATGTAATCCTAAACTGCTCAAGTAAGCATTGTTAAGTTTTTGAACACACATGACTAGGAGAACAAAGAACACACAGAAAGGCAACAGCATTATGTGTCAAAACACACTCTGCCACTACACTAAAAAGGATCCTGTCAAACTCAAGTCTTAAAGTTTACAAGTGCAGACAACAGAATCTCCCTCAGCAGAGTTGCTTACACCAGGAACAGGGCATTAAAGAACAATAGATGAAATCTTTCTTAGAAATACATACTGCACAAACAATCTGAAGATCATTAATTCCCTCCGAGTGTCTAGATACCATTTTTTAAACCCAAAGCGTGAGCTTTTTAAAACTTTAAAAAAATATATACAATTTCAAAAAACATTAGGGGTGTTAGTGCAGTGGAGGAACACCTATTTTGTATGTGCAAGGCCTTGGGTTCAATCCCCAGTTTCAAAACAATAAACAAAAGACCAGGAAGGAGGAAGTGAGTCTGTACTGATCTTTGCACAGGAAGTAGTTATATGTTAACATGACACTCATTCTCTCAGTGAGTTCAAAATGGGACATACATGCTAACTATGACATTTTAACAATTGCCAATCAGGCTTTTCTGGAATTAGTAGGCAGTGGTAGCTTATCAGAAGGGCATGCATTTCTTCTGAGACTTTGAATGAGGGTCACAGGCTTGCTTTATTTGCTTTCTACTGGGCAGATGACTCCTCAGAGGCCATAGTCTAGACTGGCAGTGAAGGCACTGACATGTATGAGTTCCCAGAGCACCCACTTGGTAATGGTGGCTGTCAATCTGTCTGTTCTAGGCTACTGGAAGCCTCAAGTCACAGTACTGGCAGGCATTTGCTAATAAATGTAACCAACGCTTAGTGACTACTGGGAACAATTCAAACATCCAACAGTAGAGAGCTGGTTCGTAGAGAAGAGTCAGGACAGTACAGACTGCAGGATCCTCAAAAGGAAGCTGCACAGGAAAGATAGTTAAGATGTACAGGCTGTGCATAAGGGGTACATAGTACTTTCCTAAAATGTTCCTAAAGAGTGTATAAGCATGATTAGAAAAGTCAACACAAAATGACTAAGGGTAGCCAGGCAGTGGTCCCAGCACTTGGAAGGCAGAGGCAGGCAGAGTTTGAGGCCAGCCTGGTATACAATGAAAGCTCCAGGACAGCCAGAGCTGTTACGCAGAGAAACCCTGTCTCAAAACAACAAAAGAAAAAAAGGGGGGGGGGGCTAAGGGTAGTAACCTCAGTGTTATCTCTAGGTGGTAAATTTTTATAATACTTATTTTTAAAATTTACTTTTCTTTTTTTTTTGGAGACAGAGTCTCGCTATGTAGTCCAGGCTGGTCTGGAACTCACAATGTCTTAGCCTCATAAGTGCTCAAATTATAGATGTGTGTCAATATACCTGACTATCTCCTACTTTTAAAATAATTTTATCCCATATCTCAGTCACAACACAGACAGCCCAGATGAGGCACTGTGTTTATGGGTGGGTTTACTTTCTACACACTCATCCTAAGACCACAGCCTGGGATAACTATGAGGAACAGACTATTTTGTCTTATAATAAAGATCTTTTAAAAAATAAAGCCGGGTGGTGGTGGCGCACGCCTTTAATCCCAGCACTCAGGAGGCAGAGGCAGGCGGATCTCTGTGAGTTCGAGGCCAGCCTGGGCTACCAAGTGAGTTCCAGGAAAGGCACAAAGCTACACAGAGAAACCCTGTCTCGAAAAACCAAAAAATAAAAAAAATAAATAAAAAATAAGCTACCATGCGTGGTGGTGGTAAAGCAGATGGTTTAGTGCACTTCCTGCTCTTTCAGAGGACCCAGGTTTGGTTACCCCTATCCAGTGGCTTACAACTGCCTTCAACTTCAGCTCCAGGGGATTAGACACTGTCTTCTGACTTCTGCAGGCAAGCCCCCACCTCCCTAATTTTCTCTGAGGAAGAAGCAGTACTGGGGAATCCACCAGAGACTTGGCACACTGGCTAAGTCATTATCTGCAGCCCTCGTTGGTGTTTTGAGACAGGCTCTCACCAATAACCCCAAGGTAGCCTGGAACTCTAGCTACATCCTCCTGCCCATCTCCCCAGTGCTGGGATCACAAGAAAACTTCAAAATACAATCCTAAAAGTGACTACAAATGAAGAGCTAACTCAGCTAACCAATGCTGTAAGAATATATGACAGCCAATCTCACTCCTGTAGCTAATGCTTTGCCTAAGGGACATTTTCTGGTTAGATGTCATTCAAAATTTAGAAGTCATTTCAGAGTGGCCAAGCAAACAGAAGATCACTATCACTCACCTCTATCTTCTTTTAAAAAGTTATTCCAAAGAAAAGTTGAAAATGATAACTTCGGCTTTTAGAAGCATTAACTATATTTTTAAGAAATAGAACACTTTCGATTATAAAATAAGCGTGAGTGTAATAACTTGTTAAACATTTAAAATGTGAGCTTGGTCGTGATGGCACACAACTTTAATCCCAGCACTTGGGAGGGAGAGGCAGGTGGATCTCTGTGAGTTTGAGACCAGCATGGTCTACAGAGTGAGTTTCAGGCTAGCCAGGACTGTTTTTATAGAGAAACCCGTCTCAAAAAAACAAAACAACAAAAAAATTTAAAGTGTGGATTCCATTATCTACATGTCAAGAATCAACTGACTTTATAGAAAACATGGTGCCCTACATAGAACCAATAGGAAGCTATACAAAGCAATTAAATGATTTCCCCCACATTATAATACCTGTTTCTGCAGTGTTAAAAGCAGACATTAACAGCAGCCAAATAAGATAATACACACCAATGCTTAGACAGCACTCAGAGTAAAGGCTCATGGACAAGTAATTCTGACTCTTCAGGTACTTCACAAAAACAAAATGCCTACAGTCCAGTGTTGAAACAACTGCAAAAATGATCAGTATGTCCAAGAATTCTTTGGATTATTCCTCAGAGGAGCTGAAAAGAACTACCAGCAGAGTGCCCCCACACTCAAGCTAAAACTGTGATAGAAACACAAGAAAAAGGCAGCACATCTGAATCTCCTGGGAAAAGCAACCAACTACACCAAGAGGGAAGAGGCTAAAGGCATGTGTGTTCTGGAACTGGAGTGAGCACTCAGAAGTTAAAAGCACATACTGCTCTAACAAGGAATCAGTCTGACCCCCAGAATTCATTTCTGGAGCTCACAACTGCCTGTCACTCCAACTCCAGGGGACTGGATGCCTCTGGTGTTCTTCGGGTGTGTGGGAAGACAAACATTAAAAAAAAAAAATCTTTTTTTTTTTAAAGGTAGGTGTTCTAGCTCCTTTTATGAGATGGTAGGAGAAGAATAAGGCGCTATAGTGGTAGAAAAATAAATCCAAGCTCAGAGGTGTGAATGGGTGGGGGCTGACCACACTCACTAATACACCAGATAGAGCATCCCCAGCATCATAAAGCAGATCACAGCTGAGGAAAGAAAGTATGCTAAGCTACCTACCTTGGGAGGGAATGAGAAGTCAGGGGATCAGTTGGTTGGTGGGTGTTATCCTGAACAAGTGAAGCACTCCTGGCTCTCAAAGGAAACTACGCACTGAAAACACCTACTCTAAAAATGTCTGTGTGCCATTCCACACAGAAAATGTAGTCTTGTAAAACTAATTTCATTCAAACATGTGCAGATCCTTTGTTGGAAACATCAATGATCAAGTGGCTTGAAATTCATTGTGTTGGGCATATTACATTTTGGGTGCCCAAAGGATAATAACAGTCTGGATTCCTAACTCAAGCTTAGAGCCCACTGTAAGTACCAATAAAAGTGTTTACAGTAAACTCTCGAGAGTCATATTCTAGAAATAAGCATAAGTAATTAACATGTGCTGTTCTTTTTAAACTCTTTAAAGAGAACAAGGTAGATTTAAGAGAAATGAGGTGCATATTGAGTGTCCCTTCCTCATTGACTGTTAACTTTTGTGTGGAATGCAGTCAGTGCTGTTGATTTGAGTGCTTACAGAGACTCCTGAACAGCATCACAAACTAAATGTATTCCTTTTAAATGATTGGGTGTGTTTAAGGTAGTATGGCTATAGATGATTTATACATTTAAAATTATTTTGGCAACAGGAAATACTTTTTATTATCTCTTGATTCCTAAAGATAACATCAGAAACATCGATATTGAGTTTAAAATAGAGCTTCAGTACCTGGAGCAGTAATTTACTTTGAATTATCACCTTGTTTGCTTCCATGTACTTTCAAATCTAGTTAAATGGAGGTGGGGTATTTTTCAACAGTTAAAATTAATAAATGGCTACCATAGACTGAAGTTTCTGAGTTCTCATTAAGTGTAAGTCAACTGCTTGACCACAGTGCCAAGTTCTACAGTATCATACTAGGGTCTCCTAATAAGGAGATCCCCTCCCCATTGGGGGTGTTATTTACTGGATCAGAGATGACTTGACCAGTGGCTACACCCGCGAAACGAATACCCCTGCCCCAACAGCTGCTCACTGCCAAAAGCTCCTCAGCCAGAGGTGGGGCCTCACTTGCCCTTCCCCCATCTGTGCTAGACCATTAGCAGGCCCCATCTTGTGCAGCTGGTAGGAGTCATGTGTGAACACCCACACTGTGGCCAGAAGACTTCATTTCACCACACTTCTTCCCAGTGTTCCCTGGGCTTGGGGGGTGGGGAGGATGTCCCAGTCGGGCAGTAGTCACTTCTTTCAACACTTTGACCAGTTGTAAGTCTTCGTTAACCGCTGTCCATGGCAAATGTGTCTCTGACCAAGGGTGAGGTGAATACTAATCCATCGGTGTAAGCATAGAGATTTAGAAGGTGCTCTGACATATTGTCTGTTTGGTAAAGCAGTAGTAGGAGCTTCCCTCCAGGGTCCGGAACCTCCCTTGAGCGGTGGGTTTCTGACCAGGTTTACAGTCCCCGCATGATTTTCTTCCTGCGGAATTCATGCCCGCCAGTCTAATTGGAAAGTGGCCTTACTCTAACTGTTGCAGTTTCTGTGGCTGTGATAATACCTGACAAAGAGCACCAGAGGAGGAAAGGGGTTATTCCTTTAAATTCTCTCCCCCATTCCTTTTAAACCTTTCCGCCCACAGCAGTCCCCTCCTCTTTTCATGTCACCCCTTCCTCCCTGAAGGTCACGTTCCCTCCCACTCTCATGGCCCTTTCTAGCTTTCTGACCCCTACAGACACTTAAACACACAGATCCAAACTCCAGAGTGGGGGTCTGGGCCTGGGTTACCTCACTTAGGATATTTTCCATGAATTTTGTTATTTTATTTTTTTCACAGCACAGTAAAATTCACATATATATATATATATTAGATGGTACCTAGACTGAATGTTTCCTAGGTTTTGTAAATACAGCAGCAGTGACTATGGATATGCAGGTGTCTCTGTGGGAAGATAAATTGGTGAACTGTATTGAGTGGCTTCATTATAATGGCAGGACAAATCTTTGAAATCCGTTCATAGGGTCAGTCAATTGGGCTGCCTTTATAAATCAGAATTAGCATATGTCTTTGGATTGGTCACTTAAAGCCAGCAGATCGATTTATTGTGGTGCATGTTATTTATTCACACTTTGACATACCACTTAACACCGGTGGTTTTTGCTTTTAGTTTGCTTGTTTTTTTGAGACAGGGTTTCAACACTGGTAGTTTTTCAGTTAAGTATTGGTTCTTTGTTGGGCAAAATTCGTAATGATACTTGAAAATTGATGTGAAAGATGTGGGTCTGGGAAGGCTTGTAATGCCAACACTGAGGAATAGGAGGCAGGAGAATCCGGAGTTCAATTCAAGGTCATTCTCATAGCTTCATGGGAAGTTTGAGGCTAGCCTAGGCTACATGAGATCTTCTCAAACAACAACAAAATTCCACAACTGCTATGGAAGAAGGAAGAGATTTTGGTTTTTCTTCACAATTCAGTGTTTGCCGGACATAGAGTTATTTTATTTTAGAGTTTACTCTTAAACATTTTTATTGGTACCTACAGTGGTACCTAACAGCTTGAGTTAGGAATCCAGACTGTTATTATCCTTTGGATACCCAAAATGTAATATGCCCAACACAATGAATTTCAAGCCACTTGATCATTGATGAATTTTAAAAAAGCGAACAAGCTGTTATTTCCTATGTGGACAGAAGCAGATAGGTCACATCTGACCTAGAAAATACAGTCAGTCAGTCAGTCAGTCAGTCAGTCAGTCAGTCAGTCTCTCTCTCTCTCCTCTCTCTCTCTCCTCTCTCTCCCTCTCTCTCTCTCTCTCTCTCTCTCTCTCTCTCTCTCTCTCTCTCTCTCTCTGTGTGTGTGTGTGTGTGTGTAGTCTAGCTTTTCTTTTTGTTTTTTTGAGACAGGGTTTCTCTGTGTAGTTTTGGTGCCTGTCCTGGATCTCGCTCTGTAGCCCAGGCTGGCTCTGTGAGTGCTGGGGTTGGTTAAAGTGGGGTTGGTTAAAGGCATGCACCACCACCACCACCACCACCACCACCACCACCACCACCACCACCATCACCACCACCCCACCCCCAGCTTAGACTACTTTTTTTAGTTGCTGTTGGTCTCACTCTATAATGTAAGTTGGCCAGGAACTCACTATGCAGCCTAGCCTGGCCTCAAATTCTAGGCAATTCTCCTGCCTCAGCCTCTTAAATGCTGGGGTTACCAGGTGTGAGCCACCACATCCAGCTGGACTTTTCAAAGCACTACCTTAGCTCAAATCAAGACACAGCATCGGGCTTTTTAATTACTATTTTTTCAGCTACCAATCATACTTAAGAAATTCAAACTGGGGGCTGGAGAGATAGTTCAGTGGTTAAGAGCACTGGCTGCTCTTCCAGAGGACCCAGGTTCAATTCCCAGCACCCACATGGCAGCTCACAACTGTCTGTAATTCCAGTTCCAGGGGATTCAACACCCTCACACAGATATGCAGGCAAAACACCAATGCATATAAAAATTTAAAAAAGAAACATTAAAAAAAAGAGAGAGATTCAAACTGGATTCCAACAAGTCCCTAAAATATTTTCAAACCACACTCCATACAAAATGATCAGGTACCCATACAAAACCCAGAACAGCTAAAAGGCTAAGTAATAACACTTCTCATTTATGGTCTGCTGAAAAGGACAAAGCACTCAGGAATTGGTATCAATCCATACAACACTAGATACCTATGAGATAGGTGGCACCATCTCCTTTGACATGTAAAGAGTAACTTACTGAGGGCCACACAGCTGGCTATCCATGGCAGAGCTGGATCTACCTCAATATTGTGTGCAGAGATCACAGGTCAACTTTCTGAGTGTCAATCCTCAGGAGCTCTCCTTGGGGGTTATTTTGTTTTTTTGTATTTGAGACAGATCTCTCTCAAAGACCAGTCACAGAGCCCCAGGCATTCTCCTGTGTCCACACTCCAGAACTGGGATTATATATGCACAAAACATCTGGCTTTTCCATGAGGGTGCTGAGGACCAAACACAGATCCTTATGCACGGCATAGTAAGCATTTTACCAAAGTAGCTATCTCCTGAGCCCATAACATTAATTTCAAAAGTTGTTGACATTTATTTCTTTTGTGTGCACATGGAAGTCAGAAGACAACTGAGGGAGTTGGTTCTCTCCTTCACCGTGTGGGCATCAGGGATCGAACCTAGGTTATCAGGTTTGGTGGTAAGCACCTTTACCAGCTAGGCCATTTCACCAGCCCCTCTACATTAATTCTAAAGATAATGTTTTCTCAACGTAGCAACCTTTTTAAAGATAAGCTGTTAACTGTGTTGAAGAATCATGTAAGGTTATTACAGTAGTTATAGTACACTCTGAAAACCCATTAAACTATCAAACGAGCTTTAATGTAAGGCTCTCCCCAGGAAGAGAGAGTAACAGACCAGGCTCATAGCTACTTTAATTTGGCTTTTCATCTATTTGTCAAGGCCATTCAGAAATAACTCCTCTAGCTGAGTCTTTTAAGGAAAACAATGAAATAAACAACCAGAACAGGAAAACTTACATAATCAAGAACTGGCCAGAACTTGAAGGGAAAAAGTTTACCTACAATCTGCCAGAACAGCTTGTTTTTGTGAGGCCATCACTCACTTTCATCTCATTACAAGAATCAGAAACATGTAACTGCCTCTCAGAAAGCAACCTTGTAAGTCGCTTTTAGCAAACACATCACGGAACAGAAAAGTACTTCAAATCCATATCTCTTCCTTTAGCATAATCCTTAGGAAAATCCCAAGTCTACCTCCAACTGTTTCTCACTATGAAATGTAGATCTACTGGAGCCCTTTTCATGCAGTGAAGACAGGTCTAACATTAAAGAGTCATTATGTAACGATATTCTCCTGGCCCCTAGCTAGTGCAAATTCTCACTTTCTTTCTTTCTTTTTTTCTTTTTTTTTTTTTTTTTTTTTTTGAGGCAGAGTCTTGCTTTGTAGCTCTGGCTATCTTGAAACTCACTATGTAGACCCAAACCAGACTGTCCTCTAACTCACACGGGTCAGCCTCCCAAGTGCTGAGATTACCATGAAGTTCTGGTTTCTAGGGTTCCTCACTGACACAACTGCTTTTGCCTGATGCCATCCATAGAGTAGGGAGCACAATTCCTACAGGACACAGTAACTTAGCTTCTCTCTACTTACAGAGGGAGATCTTCCCTTTTCCTTCTCCCAGACAAAATACAAACCTAAAATACTACAAAGTGTATGAGAAGTAACAATAAAAGATGGTTACAGTTACAAGCTAAAAAAACAGAACCTAGGGTGGCTTTCTGCGGAGTACCTGATGAATGTCCTCCCTGGTATAAAGGAGTACTGAAAAACTGGACTTTACAGCAGCTTTCAGCTGACATATACCAGCAATATCACCTTATGAAAGAACAGCATCATATACGCCTTTAAGAACAGATGAAATGCTAGATAAAACACATAATAGGATGTATGTACAAAAAAGTAAGGTGGTCATAGAATACATATGTTGTTCTACAAGTCAAATCTATCATTACCCAGAGTCAAAGACATGGGTGTGACTCATGATTTCAGCACTTAATTCTGTGCTACGTATATGTGTATCCTTGGAAAATTTTAATTTCTGCACCTCAGTTTCCTCATCTATACAATAAGGCCAACAGTACTTACCTTTCATTGGCTGAAGACTAAATAATTAGCGCTTGAAGTGTTTACAAGGAAGCCTGGCACATACAAAGTGCTACAAGTGGTGACTAGTGTGACCGTAGACTATTTACCGGCGGATACCTCAGTAGCTAATGATTAAGTCACAATGGGTAGATTCTGTATGTGCCTATGCTATAGGCACGATGCTCTACCTAAATGTGGACACGTACAGTCAAAAACACGGGTTATAAATTTACAAGTTCAGTTATGCTATGCACTATACCCTGACTACACATAACATGTACCCTGTGTGCTGGATTTCTCAATGGGCTAGAAGAAAAGGCTTTATTTTTTACTACAAAGAAATCATGTCTGGCCGGGTGGTGGCGGCGAATGACTTTAATCCCAGCATTTGGGAGGTGGATCTCTGTGAGTTCCAGGCTAATCTACAGATTTGAGTTCCAGGACAGCCAGGGCTGTTACACAGAGAAACCCTGGCTTGAAAAATCAACCAACCAACCAACTAACCAACCAACCAAACAAACAAATAAATAAAAAGAAATCATGTCTAAGATGATAGGCTATTTAAACATTACACAATATATACATATTCAAACATCATGGTATATGTCCATTCATATTCAATTTTTTTTAAATTAATTTTATTTGTATTAAGAAAATCTACAACCCAGAAGCTTATTTTAATTCAGCCTGCCACCACACATCAAAAGCTGTATTAGCAGCGTGGCACAGAGGTGCACACCTATAATCCTGGCACCTAAGAGGCCGAGGAAGACCAAAGCAGTGAGCGTAGGGAAGAGGGGCACCATTATCATATGTAAAGTTATAGAATGTATCGTTTTAATAGCAGTGGACAAAACAAGACTGTGTCTTATCAGAAAGATGAAAGATGAACTCAACCACTAAGATACAACAAAACCAAAGGCTTAGACTTAACAACTTACAGTTTACAAAGGTCTCAGATAGCAGTGGAGATAGGGAAGCTAAGCACCAGAGATGAATTAACTTCTGAGGATCACCGTTAGAAAACAGTACAAGGAAAGAACCAAATCAAATTTACCTAACGTCAACTTCAGTGCTGTTTTTGGATCCACGGCCAAGTGGGAAAAATGCACTTTTTGCAGCAGCCCAAATCTCTGGAGACTCTGCCTAGGGAACAAGCATCAAGGGAATGTGCTCGGCCTGGTTTCACACAGGCTGCCTCCCTGAGCCATACAGCTCCAAGTCTAAAATGGCTTCAACATAAGACAAGCACTGCATGATGGGAAATGTACAGAAGATAACAGGGTAAGAGCCATACTCCAGGGACTGACAGTCCATAAATAAAGCCACAGATGAAAGAGGCTATTCAATCTGAAAGTAGGTGTGTGGTTTAGGCCAAGTCACCTCATTTCTCATAAAGATTTCATCTGTAAGATGGGTGAATGGTTTCTTATCTTGTTTGAAGGCAGAGGCTAGGAAAATAATTTAGCAACTGGTACTGGATTTTCAGTCTTCCATTTCTAAGGTCATGCTTAAAATTCTGACTTGGGTGGGAAAGGGAAAAAAAACCAATATTCTCCAGCTGTATGCTGCTAAGGATATTGAGCTCACACACACACACACACACACACACACACACACACACACACACACACGCCTCGGGCAACCCTAAAAAATGAGGTTCGCTGGATGGAGGCAGTCAAGAAGAAACCCACCAAGAACCAAATATTTGTATAAATTCCCAGTAGCTAAATGTAAAGCACTCAGTAACCACACGTTCAGTCCTATAAACTGTATGTATGCATGGTTTCACAGAAACACCTGAGACACAGTGAGAAATGTAATTTTCATATTCTCCTAAGTGTTGCACCTTTCGGCATTGGCTCTCGTGATATTACAGACTCATAACATCCTGCAGATTCCACCTCCCACATCAGACAAGTGAAATCAAGAGTCGAATGCTATCTCACCAGAGAGAATGTACTGAAGGCAAGGACAAGACTTATTCTTACAGAGAGGTTAGCAAATTCTCATCAACGCTGCCACCTTTGGAATCCTCCCTGCACGCAAGTTCTCCATTTGCAATAGACCCAGATGCGCTCATCTTGGAAAGAAAAAGGGTCTACATTCCGCCCACTCGATCCCCACCAACAGACTTCAAACAGTGTTTTTTTTTTTTTTTTTTTTAAAAAGTGTATGGAGGAATTTGGGGCGCAGACACACGAGATTGTGGCAGTAAATGACGACAAATATCTTGAGAAGCCTCAATTCTCAGCCTGATCTTCCCCCACCCCACTGGGAATCCGGTTCGAGTCAGTAAAACGATTCCGACAAATCCATTTCTTGATTCAAACCTGAACCCTGCTGTCAGAGAATCTCGGGTCCAGCAGGGTTTCCCACACCAGCGATGATGAAACAGCTTTACTGCAAAGTGGGAGAGGGATTCGCCCCAGCTGTCGCCAAGGTTAAACCCTTACTCATCCAGGGGAGTGCAGCAGGGGCGTCGCGGTTCGGGGAACTCGCTCGCCTTCCCCTACATTTCAATTTTTGAAAGCCACAAAGGAGCGAGGCTGACAGGCCCAGAGGGATGGCTCCCGGCCCGAGGGGAGTAGGCAGGGGCGGCGCCGAGCAGAGGAGGTGCCGAGAGGAGTCCGCGGCCCAGCCGTACCCAGCCGCACCCCGTAGGGCCCGCCGAGGGAGAAGCCCGGTGCTTCCCGCGGTGGCACAGGCCCGGCCGGAAGCGGGGAGGGGCGGTGGCGGGACGGGCCGCGGCCGCCGCCCGAGAAGGGGCTTCGCGCTGGGGCCCCTGGGAGCCGCGCTGCACTCACCGTGGAGGACGGTAGGGAGCAAAGGCGCTTCCGGGAAGCTCGGAGGGCGGCGACTACGTCTCTCCCAGGCCCACTCCTGAGGCGGTGGTGGCGGCAGCGGCGGCGGCGACCGTAGCTGCAGTGGCGGCGGCAGCAGCTACCGGGCTCTGGAATCAGCGGCGGCGGCGGCGGCGACAGCAGCGGTGGTGGCGGCAGCTGCACTTCCGCTCCGGCCACCACTTCCGCTCTAGCAGGTCCCGCCCCACCCTGAGTCGGCTCCTGATTGGGTGAGAGAGGCACGGGGTTGCCCCGTCCTCCCGAGAAGGGCGGTGATAGCCAGAAGGAGGGGAAGTCACGGACGGCCTAGAGGGAGCGGCCGTGGGGGGGCGTAGGGCCTGGGTGGGAGCGCAGAGGGGGAGGACGCAGGGAAAGGAAGTGGGGTGGGGGAGCAGGAAGAAGAGAGGGCGGAGCTGAGGTGACCGCCCCAGGGCTGGGATGTGTGAGAACAGGGCGGGCTCCAGGAGGGAAGGTTCAGAAGCTTGGAGCGTTCTCGGTCCAGGTTCGGGTCGCATGTTCCCACCCCACCCTGAAAATAATCCTCACGGGATCCGAGGCCCTAGCAGTCCTATTAGCTGTGCGCTAAGGGAATTCTTGTAACCAAAGGAGGACAGAAAGGGCTCAGCCCTACATTTTCAGTTAATTCATATTTCAGTCCTAAAAGGTACACACTGTTCCTTTCCTAGACTGAGGAAGCTACATGAAGTGTCAGGAACAGAACACCCTCAAGGTCTTTAAAACAAAAACAACCTGTGTGCACCCGTTCTTCGTTGAGATTCCCTGGTCCCCAAGTATCATTTATAGGAAAGCCTCAAAGACAGAACTCCAGGCTTCCCTGATGGTTCTCACCAGTACCTGAAATTTATTATTACTCCACTTAAGCCTGTTGACCCTTAAACCTAGCCCTTCAAAAATACCTCTGTCACCACTCCTTCACTTTACACAAATGCTGTGTGGCAGCTTTCTGAGTGCTGGAGAATACAGCCAGAGACGAGACAGACGGTCGTCCTGCTGTCTTGAAGCTTACAGTCTCTAGGAGAAAGAACAAATAGACCCTTTTCATTTCTCCCTTACTTAACTTAATGATAGACTTCTAATACTTGACTCTGAGCCCTGCCTCCACTAAGTGATCTTTTTTCAATGCCACTGTAAGTGTGACAATCAGAGCTCTCCAGAAGCTGTCCTTCCTGATCGTCAGCACCCCAATTCATTTATGTAACTCCCTATTCTTCCAATATACAGTTCCAGTATTTATAAACAGTTTGAGATAGTTGCTGTCTTAGGGTTTCTATTGTTTTGAAGAAACACCATGACCAAAGTAACCTGGGGGGAAAGGGTTTATTTGGCTTATACTTCCAAATCACTGTTCATCACCACAGGAAGTCAGGACAGGAACTCAGACAAGGAAGGGATATGAAGGCAGGAACTGATGCAGAGGTCATGGAGGGGTGCTGCTACTGGCTGGCTCAGCCTGCTTTCTTACAGAACCTAGGACCATCAGTCCAGAGATGGTACCACCCACAATGGGTTGGGCCCTCCCATCAATCACTAAGAAAATGCACTATAGGCTTGCTTGCAGTCTCATCTAATGGAGGCATTTTCCCAGTTGAGGCTCCCTTCTTTCAGATGACTCTAGATTGTGTCAAGTTGACATAATACTATACAGTACATTTGCTGGCATTTTTCCTTTGCGCTCGCACGCGCGTGCGTGTGCGTGTGCGTGTGCGTGTGCGTGTGTGTGTGTGTGTGCGCGTGCAGGCCTGAGTTTGGTGTCAGAAATCATCCTCCATCATTTTCTACCTTTTTCATTGAGGCAAGGTTTTTCTATCAAACCCAGAACTCACCAATAAGGGCATTCTCCCAGACCAGTTGTTTCTAGGAATCTCCAGCCTCTGCATTCCAAGGTGGGAATTAGAGGTGAGAGGTCATGTCCCACCTGGTATTTATGTGTTGTTTGGGATGCAGAATCCAGTCTTCACACTCATGTGGCAAGTGCTGTAAGCACTAAGCCACCTCTCCAGCAGATGTTGCCCTTTTTGTCTCATATAACCCTCCATCTTAAGGGTGACCTTGAATTTCTGATCCTCCTGTCTCCAGATCCTGAATGGTGGGATTACAGGGGTGTGCCACAATACTAGTTTATAGGGTTCTGAGGATCAAAGCCAAGACATCATTCAGGATAGGCAAGGTCCCTACCAACTATATTCCCAGTCTAGTTGCCAACTTAAAAAAAAATCAGATTTTTATGGACAGAAAATTGCATCTCTGCCTTGTCTGGCAATGCTGTCCATATTTCTGTATGGCAGCTGAGACCACAGAGTCTTTACTTTAGATTGGGTATGTATGCACAAACTTTCCAGGGTGTGAGAGCCCTCTCTCAGTCTGTGGGCCGTTTTTCCTGACATCATCTGTTGTACAGACATTTGTTCTTAAGGCTCAGACTGAATCACATGTCCTGAACCAAACACAGCAACTTTTAACTTGAACAAGATTAAGAGTGTGTTGTGTAATCTTAAAAAAAAATGGATTTTAATCAAAACCACAGAACTAGAATACTGGAGGAGTTTCTTAATACCACAAGTACTCCATGGGGATTTGTCTTTGGTAGACCAAAGACCAGTCACTAATCCAGAGTTTGTTCAGATTGCAGTAGCTTTAATGTGACAGCGCTGTCTTATGCCCCCATCTTGAAAGTGGCCTAATGGGTTAGAGGCTTATAATGATTACACCACAGGTTACATCATCCGTACATGGAGTGAACAGAAATGCTCTTTGTCGGGCCTCCCCTGGTGCCTGCTAACGGGTTGCATGGATTCAATCCTTTCACCATCTCTGCATTCTAGGCCAGGGGTCAGCAAGCCACAGCTAGCAACTGACAGATTCAAAGGTTAAATATGATGTGTATTCCAGTTTGCTCCTCTCGTGCTGGGATAAAACACCATGACCGAAACAACTTGGGGAGGGAAGGGTTTCCCAGGCTTACACATCCACCTTATAGTCCATTGTTGAAGGAAGCCAAGGCAGAAACCTGGAGGGAGACACCTGAAGCAGACTCCATGGAGGAATACTGCTTACTGGCTTCCTTTCCGTGGCTGGTTCAGCCGTGAACCACCTGCCCAGGGGTGGCACTGCCCACAGTGAGCTGGATTCTTCCACATCAATCATTAATCAAGAAAATGCCCCCTAGACATGCCCACAGGGAAAATATGATGCAGGTGACCCCTCAGTTGAGGTTCTGTCATCCTAGGCGACTCTAGTGTGTGTCAAGTTGACAGAAACTAAGCGGCACAGTGTGGTACAGGACTAAGCAAATGGACTAAGATTATGTGGACTTGGGAGGACATATAAGCATCTTGTGAAGAGAGAAGGGAAAGTATGTAATTCCAGTATCTCCCTATTCCTAATGTACCTTCTTCATGTTGATACATTTGTGACATTTGGTGAGCCAGTATTGATACATTATCTTTAACTGGCACCTAGAGTTTTGTATCCAGTTACATTCTTTGTATTTTAGAGTCCCATAGAGCTTGAAAAGCAGGACAGGCAATGTATCTCCAACTATTTTCCAAAAAATTTACTGCCCTAACAATCCCTGTGCCTTGTTCATCCTCCCCTACTCCATACCCCCAAATTTGGGCAACTACTGACATTTTACACTCTTCATAGTTTTGCCTTTTCTAGAGAGAGTTGGTTCATGCAGTAGGTAGCATTTTCTGACTGGCATCTTTCATGAAGTGATACGGTTTAAAATTTCTTGGTGTCTTTTTATAGCTTGATAGCTCATTTCTTTTTAATCATTGAATAATAATCCCTTGTATAATTATACTACATATTGTTTATCATTTAACCCATTCTTTTTTTTTAAGACAAGGCCTCTCGCCCTATAGCCCTATCTGTTCCCTTGCCTCAGTCTTCTAAATGATGGGACTACAGGTGTGAAACATCACACTTAGCTCCCATAACTCATGTCTTCAAAATTGACTTGTGTCTTCCATAAAGATTTGTTGAAATTGAGATCTTAGATACCTGAAAATATCACCATATTTGGGAATTATATCTCTTTGAAGATATAATCAAATTATGAGGGGGTCATTAGAGTGGGTTCCTAATTCACTAGGACAGGTCTCTGTAAAAGGAACATGTCGTGTGGAGACAGAAGCACACAAAGAGAGCACTGTGTGACAGAGAGGCAGGGAGTAGACTGGTTACAAGACAAAGAGCACCAAGGAGCAGCAGCAACAGTAGAACCTAGAAAGGCCTGGGAGGAGTCTGCCCAGAGTCAGAGAGAGATACGGCCCTGTAGATCCCTTATTTCCGACTTGTAGACTGAGTTGTGAGCTAATGCATGTCTGTGTATCAAAGCTACTTCATTGATAGCACTGTGTTGTAGAGCCCTGGGGACTAATAGAAGCACTGAGGGAGCTCTTGATCAGCCTTTGACGATTACGACTAACGCCGCTGTGGGCGCTTACGTGAAGTTTTATGTGGATATTGGTTTTCAGCTCAGCTAAGTAAATATGTAGGAGCAAGAGTATTAGGCTGTGTATTAAAACTGTGTCTAGCCAGGCAGCAGTGGCACACACCTTTAATCCTAGCACTTGGAGGCAGAGGCAGGTGGATCTCTATGAGTTCAAGGCTAGCCTAGTCTACAGAGCTAGTTCCAGGACAGCCAGAGCTACACAGAGAAACCTTGTCTTGAAGAAAAAAAAAAGCCCCCCCAAAACAAAACAAAAAAAAACCCCACAAAACAACAACAACAAAAAAACCCTGTGTCTAATGTGTGGGGGCACAATCGAATGTGTATGCATACATGAATACATTCAGGTTGCAGGTGGACATTGGGTGTCTTCCTTTTCCTAAATTTAAAAATAAAAATATTTTTTATTTTATGTGTATAGGTGTTTGATATGCACATATATTTGGGTACCATGTACATGCCTGGTGCCCCTCTGAGACAAGAAGAGGGTGTTGGATCCCTTGAGACTTGTGTTACAGACAGCTGTGAGCCACCGTGTGGGTGCTAGGAATTAAACCAGGGTCCTCTGGAAGAGCAGCCTGTGCTCTTAACCACTGAGCCATCTCTCCAGCCCTGCAAATCTTCTCAATCACCGTTCACCATTTTTTTTTTTTTTTTTTGAGACACAGTCTCTCAATGAACCTGCCACTCACTGATCCATTAGGCTGGCTGAGCAGTGGGTTCCAGGGACCCTCCCACTTCTACCTTCACAGTCCTGGGACTAACAGTGTGTCGTCTTGCTGTGCCTGAATCCTTGCGTGGGCACTAGGAGTCTGAACTCAGGTGCTCATGCTTGCTCTACAAACACGTTACAGACGGAGCCATCTCCCTGGCCCCTAAACCATGTCTGACTTTTTTAAGGAGCCACTGAAGTTTCTTTCAAGGTGACCGTATATTTTATGTTACACCAGCAATGAAGAGTGCTGCTCCCTGAGCATGCCTATATCTGGTATGTCTGGTATGTCAGGTCTTAGTTTCTATTGATTTATTTTCTAGATTTTAGCTACTGGGATTAGTGTGCATTAGTATCTTGTTATTGTCTTAATTCACAGTCCCTCAGTGACACCTTTTCACAGGCTCATTTATCATGTGTATCTTTAGCAAAGTGTCTATTTCCTTTTCTCCCCTTAAAAACAAGATTGATTTATTTTTTATTCCCTGTGTGTTGTCTATAAGTATGTATGTATGTACATCACATGTGTGCCACGTGCCCATGGAGGCCAGAAGAGGTCCTCAGATCCCTGGGAACTGAAGTTGTGGGTGGTTATCCACCACCACGTGGGGTCTGGGAACCAAACCTGGGCCCTTTGCAAGAGTAGCAATGGTCTTAACTGCTGAGCCATACCCCACACAATCCGCTTTTTTGTTTCTATTCTTTTCTTTTTTGTCCATTTTTAATTGGGTTGTTTGTTTTCTTGTTGCCGAATGTTGGGGCTTCTTTGCAGATGATTCTGCATTCCCGGCCTTTATTAGATGTGTGTTTTGTAGATTATCTTCTACTCTGCCTTGGTTTCCACTCTCCCAGCAGTGACTTCCCAGAGCAGGAATTTTTTAGTTTAATGAAATAAAACTTACCTTTCTTTTTCCTCCATGGATCATATTTTTGGTATCTATAAACTCATTGCAAACACAAGGTTACCCAGAGTTTTTTCTTTCTGTTTCTTCCTAGAACTCGTATAGTTTTGTATTTTACCTTTAGATCTGTGATCCACTGAGGGTTAAATTTTCATTAGGATCCACTGAGGATCAATTTTTGTTGTTTTTGTTGAGACAAAGTTGCATTCAGCCCAGTCTGGTCTCAAACTTGCTATGTATGGGAGAATGACTTTGATTGACCTCCTGCCTCCACCCCTGAAGGGGGACTAAAGCCACATGCTGTCACACCCAACAAGGGGTAATTTATTTGTGAAACAAATACAAGGGTTATTATGTCTAGATGTGTGTGTGTGTGTGTGTGTGTGTGTGTGTGTGTGTGTGTGTGTGTTATACATATGTGTGTGTACTGGCTTGTGTAGATGTGTACATGTGTGTTTACAGGTGTGTATAGAGGCCAGAAGTCAATTTTTTTTTTTTTTGGTTTTTCAAGACAGGGTTTCTCTGTGTAGCTTTGCGCCTTTCCTGGAACTCGCTTTGTAGACCAGGCTGGCCTCGAACTCACAGAGATCCACCTGCCTCTGCCTCCTGAGTGCTGGGATTAAAGGTGTGCGCCACCACCGCCCGGCATTTTTTATCTCTTTTCATCTTAGTTTTTGAGACAGGATCTCTTACTGGATCTGGAGCTCATTGGTTGGCTAGGACAGCTGACAAGTGAGCCTCGGGGGTCAACCATCTCCCCTGGACCCCCCAGCATTGGGGTTATGTGTAACCTGCTCTTCCATTAGAGCCCTAGATTAGTAATATTAAATTCCTGGTTCAGTAATGCCATCTTTGCCATGTCTGAGTCTGGTTATGGTTCTCTGTCTGTCTCTGTCTCTCTCTGTGTTTTTGCACACACACACACACACACACACACACACACACACACACACACTAACCCACTGTGCAGCTCTAGGTATAAAACTCAGGGCCTCACACACACTAGGCAAGTATTCTAGCGTTGGGCTATAGCCCAGTTCTTGCTTTGTCTCCTCAGATTTTTTTTTCTTTTTGCTTTAAGCAAGCCTTATAATTTCTTAGTAGTCAGACATGATGTATTGTGTAATAGAAACTGAGGTAAACAGGCGTGTGGTGACTTTATGTCTCTCCGCCTGAGTTAGGCTGTGTTTACTGCTTACCGTAACTGTGGCAAAGGCTTCAATTTCCTCTTTAATTTGCCTCCCTTGTCTAGGTTTCCCTGGAAACTCCTTTGAATGGCAGCTTGTACCTCACCGCTTTCTCAGTTGTAGTTCCCTGTTTTTATATTGAAGATGTATTGATGCTATGGAGAGGTTCTGGTGATGGGAAGCTTTCTGTCATCTTGTAATTAAGTCTCTTTTGTGTGGGGTTATGTATTTTAGTGGGCCAGAGTCCCTAGACTGTAACTTCGAGATACATTTTAGCCCATTCTTCTCTTCTGTGAGACAGGAAACTAAAGGAGGCTGGAAATATCTAATTGGCTTTCCGCTAGGTAGATACGGCTCTGATAAAAGTAGTTTCCTTTGAAGGGAGGCCTCTGCCACAGAGAACGTAGTGACCTGAAAATGAAGAAAAAATGCCCCTCTCCTCTTGCCTAGATCTTTATGGGGAAGCAGGCTGGGCTCAGTGTGGAGTGCCCTGGGAATGGGAAGTCCACACTCAGCCCCTAGTGATTCCCGACTACTGAGGCTGCCCTGTTGAGCTGTGTTTCTGTGACTCTCTAATGGCTCTCGTTTTCAGCACCGTAATTCCCGCACCCCCACCCCAGTTCCCTCAGGGCTCTGAGAAGAGCTGCTGCCTCCCTTTGTTCCTGCTTCTCTTGTGAAGAGGGAGCCTTGCCTCTTCAGCTTTGGCACACAATTTGAGCAGAAGTTGCAAGTCATTCTAGTGAATTTTTCATTGGTCTAGAGGAGAATTTAAAAAAAAAAAAAAAAAAAAAAAACCACAACACTTTGTCCGAAGCTAAATATTAGATTTTGTACAAGTTAATCGATGTCCAGCTCATCACTGGCCTGGAAGTTCCTTGAGAGCAGAAATGGTCCCCCCATCTATGCTGGGTACAGAGGATGCTGCACCTGCCTCCTAATGAAAGAAATTAGGGACCTGAGCTCCTGTCCCTCTGTGAAACCGATGGCTGTAATGATCAGACCTGGAGACTCCATGGCTCCCTTACTGTAGTGGATCTCTGTTCTGCCTATGACCTCTGGACATTTCTGGATTTTACTATGTATCTCTTGTTTGATGTTGTTCTTGCTGGTTGTATTTCTATTTTTGCTTATGTTATTACCTTTCCCCTCTCCTGGACAATACTTGACAATCGTTCCTATTGTATATAATTTTTTTATTATGTTAGAACTTTCTTATTTAAACAAACAGGGGAGATGTAGTGGATATCTGTTCTGCCTATGACCTTGAAGCACAGCCCCTAGAAATATAGCAGGTAACTGCTATACCTTGAAGTACCTGCCCCTGGGGTATGGCCTCGGGGCTACCCGTAAGATCTCAGATGCATGTATGCCCTCTCTTCTCTCCCTAGTGGGCTTGGATGGCAGACTGACTCAGAACAGCATGTAACAGTACCTCAGCATTCCAGGTACCCTGCGACAATTTTCCTATTCTGTTTTAGTGAGTTTCTTTCCTAATAAATTGTTTTTGCCCTTTAAGCAGACTCCTGTGGATTTATCACTAAACCCTACCTCCTGAGGAATATGATCTGGTGACATCATAAGAATTTGGAAGAAGGCAGAAACCGAGGCTACTTTAGAGGAGGCTTCAGCCAAAGAACCATAGCAGTTTTGCCCATGGCCTTCCATTCCGAAAGTGGTATCCAAAACAGGCTCCAAGCCTCTCATGGTAGGCTGGCTGGCCGTTCAAAAACATTGTCTTTATCTGTGCACTATGGCCAGGGAACAATGTGGCTTTATAACAAACAGTATTATTACATTACTGTTGGTTGTAGATTCTAAGGTATGTGTAGTTTCCTGTTTTTGTTTTTTGTTTTTGTTTGTTTGTTTTTGGCTTTTCGAGACAGGTTTCTCTGTGTAGTTTTGGTGCCTGTCCTGAATCTTGCTCTGTAGACCAGGCTGGCCTCCAACTCACGGGGATCTGCCTGGCCCTGGCTCTGCCTCCCAAGTGCTGCTATTAAAGGCATGCTCCACTGCCACCTGGCTGGTTTTTGGGTTTTGTTTTGTTTTTTATAATTTTATTTATAAAACCAACATTGTTTTTTATTTAATTTAATTAAATTAACTAATTTATTTTGTTTCTGGTTTTTTGTTTGTTTGTTTGTTTGTTTTCTAGACAGGGTTTCTCTGTGTAGCCCTGGCTGTCCTGGAACTCACTTTGTAGAGCAGGCTGGCTTCAAACTTAGAGGTCCACATGCCTCTGCCTCCTGGGTGCTAGGGTTAAATGTGTGTCATCACACTGGGCTCATTTAGTTTTTAAAAGATCTATTCATTGTTACTTTATGAGAGTTTGCTTACATGTATGTCTGTGTATCCACACGTGTGCCTGGTGCCCGTGGAGGTCAGAGAGCTATAGACAGTTATCAGATGCCATGTGGGTGTTGGGAATCAAACCTTGGCCTTCTAAAAGCAGCCAGTGCTCTTAACTGCTGAGCCATCTCGCCAGCCTCCTGCTTTTTGAATTTTTCAATTATATGTATATTTGTTAGGGCCTGTGCTGATTAGTTTTACATTATTTTGACACAAGCTAGAGTCATTGGGAAGAGGAAACTGAGAGCCAAAGCTACATTTTAAGTTTTAATTACTGTGCCTAAGAGATCCATGGAGCAAAAATGCCTGTAGTCTGCAAGCCCCTTGCCCAAGGACAGATAGTTCCTGAAATGCTGGAGACTGTTGTTAATGGGAGACAACAAGCCACATGTTTTCATTCTCTTCAACAAGTTTGTTTGACGCATCTGCACCGATGTGCTTGATCACATGCGGGCAAGAGGTTCACAGGCAGGAAATATGTCAGCATGTATATTTGCCCCTGATCCAACCTGATGGGGGAGTACTTACGCTTCTGAAAATCATGACTTGGGGGCCATTTTTCTGGAAACCCAGAGTTGGACCTGGCCAGAGCCCATCCACCTGGCCAGTATTTAATTAAAGCTTGCTTCAAATTTGGCTTTAAATTGTGGTAGTGGTCTTATACTTGAAAGGGATTAACCACTAACTCTGGGATTAGCAGAACCTCAGTTGAGGAAATGACCCCACCAGACTGGCCTGTGGGTAAACCTTTGGGATATTTTCTTGATAATTGATGTAGGAGGGCCCAGCTCACTGTGAATGGTGCCATCCTGGGCTGATGGTCCTGAGTTCTATGAGAAAGCAGGCTGAGGGCTGGAGAGATAGCTCAGCAGTTAAGATCACTGGCTGCTCTTCTAGAGGTCCTGAATGCAATTCCCAGCAGTAGCTCACAACCATCTTAATAGGACCTGATTCCCTCTTCTGGCATGCAATTATACATGCAGAACACTCATAAATAAAATGTAAATAAATGAAAAAATTAAAAAAAAAAAAAAGAAATAAAAGAAAGCAGACTGGGCAAGCCATGAAGAGCAAGCCAGTAAGCAGCACCCCTCCATGGCCTCTGCATCAGCTCCTGCCTCCAGGTTCCTGCCATGGTTGAGTTCCTGTCTTGATTTCCTTTGACCATGAACAACAATGTGAAAATGTAAGCTAAATAAACATATGATAACGGTGCCCCTCTTCCCCACGCTCACTGCTTTGGTCTTCCTCGGCCTCTTAGGTGCCAGGATTACAGGTGTGCACCTCTGTGCCACGCTGCTAATACAGCTTTTGATGTGTGGTGGCAGGCTGAATTAAAATAAGCTTCTGGGTTGTAGATTTTCTTAATACAAATAAAATTAATTAAAAAAACATTTGAATATGAATGGACATATACCATGATGTTTAAATATGTGTATATATTGTGTAATGTTTAAATAGCCTATCTTCTCAGACATGATTTCTTTTTATTTATTTGCTTGTTTGGTTGGTTAGTTGATTTTTCAAGTCAGGGTTTCTCTGTGTAACAGCCCTGGCTGTTTCTTTAGAATGAGGCCTTTAAGATAGGATGCAGAGCAGCGCCAAGGGGTGGGATTTCAAGGGGTGGGTCAGAATATTAACAGTTACCTTCTGCTACTTATTTCAGAACTATGCATTTTGTCTGCAAGCTCACTACTCACATACTTTTAGAAATGTCTGTTGAGTAGTCTGTTAAATAAAATGCTGAATTTCGCCGGGCGGTGGTGGCGCACGCCTTTAATACTAGCAGAGGCAGGCGGATCTCTGTGAGTTCGAGGCCAGTCTGGTCTACAGAGTGAGTTCCAAGAAAGGTGCAAAGCTACAGAGAGAAACCCTGTCTCAAAAAACCAAAAAAAAAAAAAAAAAAAAAAGCTTAATTTCTGTCTCATGTACCACACATAATATTCTTTCAATTCTCCCAGGTTAAAAAAATAAAAACAAGCCGGGCGTTGGTGCACACGCCTTTAATCCCAGCACTCGGGAGGCAGAGCCAGGCGGATCTCTGTGAGTTCGAGGCCAGCCTGGGCTACCAAGTGAGCTCCAGGAAAGGCGCAAAGCTACACAGAGAAACCCTGTCTCGAAAAACCGAAAAAAAAAATAAATAAATAAAAATAAAAACAAAAGACCTGAAACAAATCTCCTAGGTAAATACCTATTTCTGCCTCTCCACATCCTTCCTTTCACAATAATTATGTCAGAATTTTAGTCAAGTCCATATTCAGTGTTTATGGTTTGTTTTGTTAGTGTCTGTGTAACTGAAAACAAGCAAACAAAACTGTGCCTACTGTATTTCCTTGGTAGCTTTCTCTTCATTGTGCACATTTCTGTTGTCCTAAAGAAAAGAAAAGCTTTTGTTTCTTTGCTCAATTTTCTATATTCTCATTGAAAGGAAAAGTATTGTCTCAGGACCCCAAGACCAAGTTCTCAACACAAAGGAGATTTATTTGCCCCAGAGGGACAGAGGGCAGGGATAAGGGGCAAAGACAGGAAACAGAGGACAAGGGAGAAGGAGAAGGGAACAAGGGAGAGGGAGAAAAGGAGCAAGGAAGGGAGGTAAGGGGTATCTGTCCCAGGGGACAAAGGATTGCCTCTGGACAGAGGGAGTCAGATGTGGCCCACAGGCAAATGGAGGTTTATAAAGGCACAGGGGGAAACCCTGTGTTAGGATGAGGTGTTTCATTTGAATTGGGCATGTTAATTAGGTGAGCCAAAGGGGGATTTTGATTGCTGGGCTTCAGTACTTAGATAGCTGGACCTTAGTAGTCAGCCTTAGGAGGAAGTGACCAAATAAGGGACTAGACCTTGGCGCTTAACTCTAGGAATGTAACCTAATGGTTTTTAGCAAGGCAGAGGGGATGGGGGAGAAGAGCAGAGCCTCTCAGAGTCACGCCAAGCACACTCAAGCTGGCCGGAGTCCCTTCACTCATCAATGGCCACTCCCTACTGCATTAGTTTCCTGTGATGGTTATTGTTAATTTTCAACTTGACAGACTCTAGAATGACTTATCTGGGAGATAAGCCTCTGGGCGTGCCTGTGGATTTATCTCCATTAATTTAGTTGAGGTGTGAAGACTGGCCCACTGTGGGTGGCACCATTCCCTGGCCAGGGTCCTGGACTGTGCACACGGAGACCGGAACTGAGCATCAACGTGTTCTCTGCTTCCTGTCTGTGGATGCCAGTTGCTTCGAGCCCTGGTTCACTTCCTACCATGATACATTGTATCTTGAGCTGTGCGTGAGAACAAACCTTTCTCCCTTAAGCTGCTTTGGTCAGAGTGTTTTATCACAGACACCGGAAAGGAAATGAAGACATTTCTTACTGCTGCGTCAACAATGTCTTACAGAATTTGTTCCTTGAAACAACACCCATTTCTCTGTCTCTGTCTCTCTCTCTCTCTCCCTATCTCTCTTGACAGTGCTGGGAATTGAATACAAGGATTTACGCACGTTAGACAAGTGCTGTATCACTGACTGACGCCTTTAGTCCGAAACCCGTTTGTTTCTTATCTCGTGGTTCAGCAGATGAGAACGAGGCCGGCCAGCGAGAGTCAGTCGGATCCCCTCCCCTGCCTTGAGACTCATACAGGAAAAGGTGTCAGCTGAGGGACCATCCTTACTGATGTAGATCTTAGTTAGATTTGAAGCCAGCTCCAGGCTCAGGAGGTTGTGGCTTGAGTTCTGATTCCTGTAGCCGTTTCCCTCTGGGCTGTGTCCCAGGCTCTTTGATCCTGGAAGCTGTCTGCATTTCTTTGTATCTGCTCCTCCCCCACCCCACCCCACCCCACCCCGACTACGGTGGGTCTGGAATCTTTGTACTTGCTGCTTCATGTCACCTCTCTGCCTTCCTCTCTTGCCATCTCCGTCATTCCAACTGAGAAAGTCCTCAGCTTTTAAGGCCTCCTATGGGGAGACAGCTCCTTCAGTTAATAGAGGGTGTTCTTCCCTACTTTAAGGACCTGCATCTCAATAACATCTGCAAAAGTCCTTTGTCATGTGGCACGATACACTCACAGACTGTGGCACGGGGCATGAACATCTTTGGGGGACTGCTCTGCACACCGCAAGTTTTCTCTCCAACACATTAGTCCATTCAATAAGTACTTATTAAATTCCCCTCTACCCCCTTTCTCTTCCTTCCTCCTTCCTTCCTCGCACAAGAACTCTACCCTTGAACTATCTCCCCAGCCCTCTTGTGCTTTTTGAGACAAGGTCTCACTGAGGTGCTTAGGCTCGCCCGATGTTATGCAGCTAAAGACCTTTAACTGCTGATCCCTCGGCCCCCCAACCTCCCTCAGTGCTCAGGACCTGTGAGATGTCTCTCCAGCCTGTTTTTGGTTTTGGTTTTGTTGTGTTTGTTGTTTTTTTTTTTTTTTTTTTTTTTTTTTTGAGGGAAGATCTTGCTGTGTAGCTCAGGCTGTCCTGGAACTCACTAAGTAGCTGAGACAGGCTTTCAGCTCGCAGGCCTCTCTGTCTCTCAGATGCTGGGGTTGTCATCAAAGGGGGGCCACCTGGGCCATCACACACAGCTGTGATGATGTCATCCTTACATTTCTCAAGCATCTGTATTGCTGTGGCAAAATCTGATGCCCTCCCTGGCTGTCCTGGAATTTGTTTTGTTCAAGATCAGACTGGCCAAAAAAAAAAAAAAGATCACACTGGCTTCGAACTCACAGAGATCCACCTGCCTCTGCCTCCCAAGTGCTGGCATTAAAAGTGTATGCCACCACTGCCCTGCTGCCTTTATGATTTTTTAAAAGGTGTTTTCACATCTCTCTCTCTCTCTCTCTCTCTCTCTCTCTCTCTCTCTCTCTCTTTCTCTCTCTCTCTCTGTGTGTGTGTGTGTGTGTGTGTGTGTGTGTGTGTGTGTGTTTGGGACTCATGTCATTTTGTATGAATGTGGCACTTGGGGAAGCCAGAGGAAAATTCACAGGAGTGGGTTTTGCCCACAGTGTGAGTCTTGGGGATCAAACTCCAGTCATCACTGGTCCCCTTTCTGATTCTCGATCTTTTGTAACAAACTGTCTATTCTCCCCGAGCTTTGTTTGATCCTACTATTCGAAAACTCATGATTAATGGGATTTTAGAATATGGCCTTGGAATATCCATTAGTGTCTGTCCTTTCTTCTTTCCTTTTTTTTAACCCCACCCCCCACACACACTGGAGGTTAGAATCGAGGGTGTGTGTGTGTGTGTGTGTGTGTGTGTGTGTGTGTGTATGGATTAGAACCAAGGGTCTGTGCCTCTGTGTATGTATGTGTGTGTGTGTATTAGAAACAAGGGTGTGTGTGTGTGTGTGTGTGTGTGTGTGTAAGGATTTGAACCAAGGGTCTGTGACTCTGTGTGTGTGTGTGTGTGTGGATTAAAACCAAGGATTTGTGACTCAGTGTGTGTGTGTATTAGAAACAAGGGTGTGTTTGTGTGTGTGTGTGTATGGATTATAACCAAGGGTCTGTGCCTGTGTGTGTATTAGAAACAGGTGTGTGTATGTGTGTGTGTGTGTGTGTGTGTGTGGATTTGAACCAAGGGTCTGTGCCTGTGTGTGTGTATGTGTGTGTGTGTATGGATTAAAACCAAGGATTTGTGACTCTGTGTGTGTATGTATTAGAAACAGGGTATGTGTGTGTGTATGTGTGTGTGTATGGATTAAAACCAAGGATTTGTGACTCTGTGTGTGTGTGTGTGTATTAAAAACGGGTGTGTGTGTGTGTGTGTGTGTGTGTGTGTGTGTGTATGGATTTGAACCAAGGGTCTGTGCCTGTGTGTGTGTGTGTATGGATTAAAACCAAGGATTTGTGACTCTGTGTGTGTGTGTGCACACGTGCATGTGTGTAGGAGCCCTTTGGAGGTCAGAGGGTAGTCTTGGGTGTTGGTCCTCAACTTTCACCTTGCCTCAGTCAGTGTCTCTTGTTCCACACCGTGTAAACCAGGCTACTGGGTCTGTGAACGTCCAGAAATTTTTTCTCTGCCTCCTAGCTTGTTATGGGAACATTGGGATTACAGACACAGGCTACCACATTTGGCTTTATGTGAGTTCGGGGGATTTGAACTCAGGTCCTTATACAGCCATCTCCTCAACCTAAACCAAGGGTCTTCCCCAGAGACAAGCACTCTACCACTAGGCTGAGGGCTGGACCCTCTTCCTTTGGGCTACATGCTTTGTTGCTCTTTATTTTTCATTTAAAAAATTATGATAATCTAAGTAAGCACCAGACAGAGAATGATAGAATAAACCCACATGTTTCTATTGCTTACTTGTATTTTTCTGGTGAGTAAGCAGCATTTTATAGCAAACGTTGTACATTGGAGAGTTCTGACAGATGAGAACTTAAAAACACAAGCAGCCATTATTCTGCTGTCGCAGGTAAGGAACTGGCAGTGATTTTTACCCACGCTAGGTTTAGTTTCTCGAATGATCTCAAACATGGCTTTTTGTGCAGGATTACTTAAGTAGGCAGCCTGCCTCCTTTCCCCGTGTGGTTTACTGTCGAAGTAGAATCTGAATTTGACTGCTGGGCCTTCAGGTTCTCTATGTGTTTGAAAATATGACAGCACCCTTTGGATGTGTTCTAAATTGATAATTCTGTCTAGAGACTCAATTAGAGTCCAGTCCTGTTGGAGAGACTTTTACCGACCACGTGCTGTAGGTGGAACTGCAGACTTCCTGCTGTGCCAAATCAGCAGGTGAGCACCGTCCTGCTCCTCGGTGAGCTCGCCCAGTGAGAAGATCCATCCCTGGTACTCTGCCATTGCTGTGCGTGTGTGAAGTTGTATTTAGAAAATTTCTTTTCTTTGTTTCGCTAGTTTCTACATTTCCACTTCCGGGGCTTCAAATTCTTCTGTCATTTGGCCCTGTGGGATAGTATTCTAATTTCTAACTTTCCTTCCCTCCTGCGTTTCATCTTTTTGTCTACCGTCTGGATGTTCTTTTCCAACCTCTGCTAAGTTACGTTGTATTCAAGGATGGCCTCAGTAGTAGAAGCAGGAAGGGCGTGAACACGGGGAATTTGATCTCGTGAACTCTGGACAAGAGCAGTCTTGGGGAACTCTTGCTCCTGAGTCACCACAGCTGTGACTGAGAGGCCAGGGCTGCCGCCGCTTCTCCTGAGGCTGTCACCGTACTGTTAGGAGGTGATGGTGATGAGCAGACTGCCATTTTGCTTCGGAGAGAAGCTAAAACTGCAAGGGAGCCCATGACATGACAATTTACACGTGGTCTTTTATATCCATCCCCTCTGGTTCAGAGAAGTCCACAAGAGGAATCAGAAACAGAGTTTTGTAGCTCTCACCAATGCTAGAAGGCAAGAGGACGTGGTGCTGAAGAGACGAGCATTCTTCTAGATGGCCTGAAGTGAATCGGTCATGAAAACCAGGTCACTGGGAAGGTAGACATGACACATGTAAAATTAATTAATTAATTAAAAGATTCTGGGAGTTGAAGAGATGGGCTCAGTAGTTAAAAGCACCTGTTGTTCTTACAGAGGACCCGAGTTTGGTTCCCAGCACCCATGTTGGGTGGCTCACAACTGCTTGTAACTCCAGCTCCCAAGGATCTAACGCACTCTTCTGGTCTCCATATATCCCTACACTCTCATGTATATAATTAAAACTGCAATTTTTAAAAGCATTCTAATCCAGTCCATGTTTCAGTTTCATGATAGCTAGAGTAGAGGCAAGTTTCCCAGTGTGCCTAGGCTCCATAGATTCCTACCTGCAGAGAGACTGACAGACACTGTCATGTTCTGACACTTCCTCTTGCCCTAGAAGCTTCACAGAGTTCTCTGCCTCTAGACTCCATCTTCAGAGCACCAGATGGGCAGAAAGAACCATTAATTTATAGGGTGTTTATGTGTGTATTTTAAGAATGATATTTTTTAGCATTTCATTTTAAGGAAGAAAACACCTGTTATATTTCTTTTAAGTGAAGTATTTTTATTATATGGTGATGCATGAATATATTTTCAGCATAAGAAAATGAAAATAAATATAAAAGTCCCCCGTGATCATCACCCCCTATGTGCTCCCCCTGCTCCAGAAGTCACTGCAGATCAGTTATATAGAAGCACCAACTAACCATTGTAGGTGAGGCTGTGCTGCAGTAACAAGCATCCCTAAACCTCAGGGTATCAGTCATACAGATTTATATCTTTGTGTGTTGGGGGAGGGTGTGATGCATGTGAGGGGCATGTCCATGGGCCAGAGGTTGATGTCAATGTCTTCCTTGACTGCTTTCCATTTTGTTCTCTGGGGCAGAGTCTCTCACTTACAGCCAGAGCTAGTTGATTTGGCTACTCTAACTAGCTAACTATCCCCAGGGATCCCCCTGACACTTCCTCCAAAGGCCAAGAGTAACAGGCAGCTGCCCTTACCAACCCAGCATTTATGTGGATGCTGGAGATCGGGACTCCAGCCCTCATACTTGTGTAGGGAATGTGTTATCCATGGAGCAATCTCCCCAGCCTCATATTTACATTGTACTCTTCACATATTTTTATGAGTTAGCTTCAGATGGATTTCGGGACATGGGTTGAAGAAGCAGCTGGTGCCTGCTGGTTTCATGACAGAGGGAGAGGGAAGAATGCTGGGGCCTCTTGAAGCTTCTGCTTGGAAGCCTCCAATGTCACTGTCACTCACAGTCCCTTGGCCGAAGCAAATCTGATGGCCACACCTGCCTGCCTTCCTTGTGGGGAAGCAGAGAAAAGTTTCCCACATTGCTTGTGGAACACATGAAACTATAGAAACAATAGCACTCATGTAATTTATTATGGTTCTGGTCTTTCTTTATGTAATAATATGTTTTGAGTCTTTCTTGAGATCCATGCTGTGCTATATGAGTATAGTTATTTTATCAGTAACGTTTGTTTAGCTGCTTCTCTATTTGAAGGCATTTAAGCAATTTCTAACTTTTGACTCTTGTAAACAAGGGTGTTGCAAACGGCCTTCCACTTGCCCTTTGTGCAGATATCTGCCAGTGTGTGTCTGATGTGGGTACAGAGATGTGGAATTCCTCATGGACAGGCATCCATTGGCTCTGGGCCCACTGCTCTCCAAATCAAATGCAGTATTCTCACTAGGAGAATGTTGAAGGCAGTGTGAGAGGGAGCTGGTCAGAGTGGGTCCATTAGTAGTCCTCCAAAAGCTTTGGGAGCAAGGAGAGTGTAGAATCCAGTAGAAAAGAGTCATGTGGGGAGAGAGAGATGAAACCAGTGCAGTGTGGCCCCACAGGGAAGGAGCTATGGGAATAAGTGTCTTGGGTCATTCTTTCCCTCCGTCTCCTACTGGGCTGACCTCAACCGGATGGCAGCAGAACCTGTTGATGTAGTCCATGCAAGCACGCCTCCTGGGACACACAGGAACATGAGGGAGATAAAGAGCAAATATGGAGAGGCAGCCAGGAGGTGTTCACCCCACGCTCTCACCCACCCTCCAGAGAAAGAGTTCAGCCATTTGCTATTATCATAGGTGAAAAGTGGAGCTTCATTGAAAATTCAGTTTGCATTGTTCTATCCATTATAACATTGCATTTTCCTATTATTATGCAATTATGGTCCTCTCACATTTACTAGCAATTTCCTATTTTATTAGTAATTTACTTGCTCTGATTTCTGTACATACACTTTGCTGTCTTAGTTTAAAAATAATTTGTTTTCTGATCTTGAGATGGATGGAAACCTTTTACAGACCCGATCTCTCAGTGTCACTTGTATTTTACACTTGTTTTGTCATAGAAAGGCTTAAAACATTAAAACAGTAATTCATTTATTTAAATTTAAAATACAGTTTTTATTTGCTTTTTGAGAATTTCATACATTTTGATCATATTTACCTTCAGCTCCCCACTTCGGTCTCTTCTAAGATCCCCTTCCCAATTCCATGTTTTCTATTTTTTTTTTAAAGTAACCCACTGAGTTCAATCAATGCTTCCCGTTAGCATATAGATACAGGCCCACCCTAGGGCCTTACCAGGGGCCATACCCTGGAGAAAACTGGCTCTCCCTCCTGCAGCAGCCATCAAATGCCAATAGTTCCTCAGCTAGGAGTTGGGGCCTCATGAATCCCTTTCCCACGAATGCTGGAAAACGGACTGTCTTGTTCTTGTACAGATCTTGTATGGGCAACCACAGCTGCTGTGAAATAATAATTTAATCGACCTTTTCTTTTATAGTTTTTGTCTTGCATCATGTTTAAGGAGGGCCTTCCTATTCACAAAGAATCAATATATCTCCTTATTTTTTCTAACACTGTTAGGACTTTGATCCATTGTTTATAGTCCATTGTTTCACCATGCAGAAATAATAGGTAACACATACTAAACCCATGTGTGCATTCTGGTTTCTGATTTCATAGACACATTTATAAATGTCAGTACTGATTTAATCACTGAAAATATCTTGTGAGTTTTGATATCTGACAAGGTTTTGCTGTTCTACTTTTTTTTTCAAAGTTGCTTTTCCTCTGCCTGAACATTTATTGTTTGACACAGGTTTTGAATCATATTTCCAGGTAGTCTAAAAGATATTGGAGGATTTTCTTGGAATTGCATTACATGTATATATTCACTTTGAGAAAATCAATTTCCTTTTGGCATTATGTCTTTCATACTCAGGAAGGTAATGTATAGAGAACTTCTGGTGAGGTCTTAAAATGAAGACTTATAGTTTTCTTTTTAAAGGTCTGGCACATTTTTAAGTACCTAGGTATGTCACCATTTTTGTGGCTATTTAAAGTGGTATATTTTGCTCCTTTGATTTTAAAACATTTTTGCTTGTCTTGAGATGGTTTTGCTGTGTATTCTTGGCTGCACTGGTATTAGTTATATGGCCCAGGCTGGCCTCAAACTTGTGGCAATCCTCCTGCTTAGCATTTTGTAATAAGGTTGTAGGTGTTTACCACCACACCCATCCTAAAACTCCGTTGTTGTATATGTGATGGTTTATATCAATTGTCAACAGCATCCAGAGTCATCTTGGACACAAATCTCTGGGTACTTCTGAGAAGGAGTCTCCTGATTAGGTTAACTGAGGCAGGAAGATTGATCATAAATGTAGGTGGAATCATTCTATAGGGAGAGGTCCTGGACTGCACAAAGAAGAGAGAGCTAGCTGGGCCAGAATTTATTGCCCTCTGCTCCCTGACCGGATGCAGTTAATCAACTGTCCCAAGACCTTGTGGCTAGAACTTCCCTGCCATGATGGACTGTCCCCTGTAACTTGAGCCAAAGAAAACTTGTCCTTTCCTGAGTAGTTTTTGTCGGTCATTTTGTCCCAGCAATGTATAACATAACTAATACAGTATGTTTGGTCAAACTGCTAAAATCTCTTCGTTGCGTGGTGATGAGTTGATTGGTATGGGTTTAAATGTTTTCCTTGGATGCCTAATTTCCTCACACTCTCTCTTCCTGTCATGTGACGATGCAGTAAGAATGTGATTGTCTGGAAGCTGGGAGGCAAGCCCTCACTAGGACTTGGCCATGCCAGCACCTGACCTTTGACATCCAGCCTCCAGAACTGTGAGAACCTCTCTCGTTTAAGCCCTCAAATCTTCTAAATCGTTTAGTGATAGTTTTAACTTTTACTTTATATATTTGTGTTTTGCTTTTGTTAGAATTAAAAAAATAATTTCTCCGGACTCCCTTGCAGCTAAGGTATGCATACTCATCTGTTTTCTTCACTGAAAACATAGCTAAAGAAGTGAGCGATGTCAAGAAGCAGCAATGTGTGGAGAGTTAGATTCATCTGGCAATTGTAGTGGATGGAGAGTATTGGTCTGGGCAGAAGTTCCTTCACTCAGTTATAACATTATCTGATCCAGGAGTGGATGGTCGAAGCAATGTTTTCCTGAGGACTGTATTTTGGAGCTGGCACTGGCCAGCGTGCACTTTTTCTACTAATAGCAACAGCAGCAGAAGAGAGTCCTCTCCCATTCACATAATATAAGGACTGTGAAGTTCAAGTGCTGTGTTAGAGTTACATTCATCTGTACGGAAGACATGGTAGCTACTGGTAACATCCACAAGCCAGGAGTTAGAGGCAGGACATTCAGAGTTGATTTGGTGGCTTGTTCCTTGAAATCTTCTGTGATTTGGACCCCTTTAATCCATGCTGCTTCATTCTGTGTAAGCTGCCCTTCGTTTGCTCAACCCATGGTTGAAATGACTGCTTCAGCTCCTGTCATTATATCTGTACCCAAGATGGAAAAAAAGACAAAGAAACCAGGGTCAAAGGTGGAAATATGGGGTGCAGTCTTGATGTTTCTTTTGGAAGGTTCTAGAACTTGCTATGTGACTATTTGATTCACACCTTGTTGAGCAAAACTCAGTTTCACACCCCTCATGTGGCCTATAAGGGTTTGGAGGAATCTCCCATATATCCTCAAGAGGTGGACCACATTCCTAGATGAGAGATGACTTGGCAGTGCTAGTCAAAGCTCAGGATTATACAGACATACTTCTCTGGCAGTTAGTCTGGCTTTCCAGAAGGAATGGCCTCTGTTCCCCACGATGCCTGGGTCTACCCTCTGGGAGGCTGTTCTTTACCCAGCATCCTCCAGGAAAGAAGTAAAAAATAAAATTTCACAGATTTTATAGCCTCATCATTTAAAACATTTTCTTTTATATTTTAAACTTTAAAAAAAAAATCCACATGAATGTTTTGCCTGCATGTATGTATGTGCACTACATGTATGTCTGGTGCCACAGAGGTCAGGAGAGGGTTTCAGATCCTCTGGAACTAGAATTATGGTTTGTTTGAGCCATTGTGTGGGTGCTGGGAATCGAAGCTGGGTCCTCTGCAAGAACCACAAGTACTGTTAATGGCTGAGCCAAGTCTACAGCCCCCAGCCCCACTTCTCAATGGTCGTGGACTCTGGATTTCTCATTGCTTTGTAAATGAGAAAGGGGGAGCTTTCTTAGGGAATGCTTTGCAGTGTTTGCCACAGATGTAAGAAAAGTGCCTGGTCGTGTGCTCAGTCCTAAATGGGATGTCTGTATCCCAAGGCTCCAGCAACATGGTCTAAGAAGGGGTGGGAAGATCATGAGCGAATGACATGACAGGAATCTTGCGTTCATGGACCTGTGGTTACCTGCAGAAGATGGGGTCAGTCATTATTGTGGTGTGAATGGGGGGGAGGGGCACCTAAGGTTCTAGTCATAGCTGAGGAGCTACGGAGGAACTGACGTGACAGAGTCCTTTTTATTTAGGAGTGTGGCTGCTGATGGGTTCCCATGTTCTGGAGGCTGGTGCAATACCCATGCATACTCAGGCAGCACTAGACTCAATGGGTCATCAAAAACAAAAGCAGAGGGCGTGAAGTGGGGTGGTGAAGGGGCCGCGGGGGAGAGGGAGAGGGAGGTTGGAGGTGGCTGTGATTAAGATACATTGTACGCAGGTATGATATCATCAGAGAACAAATACAAATATTCTTAGTTTTAAGACAGGAAAGGAAGGTGCTTGGCCCACTTCTTTTGCTGTATGAAAGCGCGGGAGTCACAGCTAGAAGGAGCAGTTCTAAAGATAGCCTTTACCAAAAAGGGAAAGTCACTGTTATAGTTCCAATGCATCCTTGTGTTACCCTCTAAAATCTTATAAACGCATACCTGTCAGCCGCTGATGCATAACAGGCCACCTCAAAGTTCAGTGACAAGCACTAACAACCGTGTGTTCTCATTCATGCTTCAGCAAGTTGACTGATCCTCATGGGCTCAGCAGGCTTGGCTGGGCTTGGCCCTAAGCGGGAGGCTGGCAAGGAGGAGAATGGGCGGAGTGAACTGTTCTCAAGCAGTTTAGTGAGGCTGGTGGCACGCGCCTGTAATCCCAGCAGTTGGCAGGTGGATCCAGGAGGATTAGGAGTCTGAGGCTGTCCTCAGCTACATTAGGAGTCTCTGTTACAGGAGAGAGAGAGCGAGAGCGAGAGAGAGCGAGAGAGCGAGAGAGCGAGAGAGCGAGAGAGCGAGAGAGCGAGAGAGCGAGAGAGAGAGAGAGAGAGAGAGAGAGAGAGAGAGAATGAATTAAACAACACGATTATTTTAATCAGTTACTCTATTTATTTATGGGGTTCAGAATTTCTTTTACTGCTTGAAAATGTTGAACAATTCACCAGTCACTTGCATGGCCACTTTACTTTTTCTTCTCTATCCGTGTATTACTTTGCTAGAAACTGACCCAAATTCATTGGTTATTGTAACAGAATGGGTCTGGGTCACCAGTCCATTGGGTGCACGTGGGCAGGGCATTATCATTCTTTCTTTTTATATTATTTTATTTGTGTGTGTGTCCTCATGCACATGTGTGCATGTGTTTGTGTGCATGGTTCATGTATATGTGTGTGTATGTACACACACACACACACACAGGTGTGTGTGTATGAATCATGCTTGTGTGGTTATCAGAGGACAACCACAGGAGTCAGTTCCTCCTTCCTCAGAAGGCTCCAGGGGTTGAACTCAGATCCTCACACTTGCCTAGCAAGTGCTTTTAATAGCTGAGCATCTTTTTTTTTTTCTGTTACGTAAATTAACCCATTTATTAGAGCTCAGGCAGGTCTCAAACAGTGTGCTTCTACTGGTCTTTCAGTTCCTTCAGTCTTCTGATGGCGGACTTCACTGTGACGGCAGAAGTCGTGGGTCCACCAGCCACTGCTTTCTTGCAGGAACCACAGTGCCAGATGCCAACGGCTCGTCTCTTCATCTTGGTCTTGCCACAGAAGGAGCAGGTGTACTTGGCGTGCTGGCTGATTTCAATTTTCTTCACCATTTTCCGGAGGGAGGCACCATTAGCGGGTCCCGTATTTCCCGACGATCCCGACCTTCTTGGTGAGTTTAGCCATGTCGCCGGAACCGAAGCCCAAGCCGGAGAGCACAGCTGAGCACCTTACTGGCTCCATTATCATTCTTTAAAACCGTTATCCATAGCTGTCTTTGTTGGCTCAACAGCTAGCGACCCTCATGCACCCGCATTGCACTGAGCCACGCAGTGAATCACCAGACAATAGGACAGGGGCATGGGCTCCATAAAGGGCACCGTGGCACACTGCCCCATCTCCCACTCCAGGACTCGGGCTTATTCGCCCAGATGTCGAGGGCACTGGCTGATGACAGCTTTTAGCTGGGTCTGTCTAGGGAACTGACTCAGATGAGGAGAGCAGCTGGTCCAAATCCACACCCCTCTCCTGAGGGGTGATGGATGGATGTATGAGTCAGGGTCCCGCCTCCTTGCCGTCCCTGTTCCATCTACACGTGGTATCAGCTGGCACCTGCGGAGGGTACAGGCTTCCTGCTTGCAGGTCTCCATCTTGGAGTCTGACTTGTGGGAATCCCCTGGACCTCACACTCTGAAGTGAGGTAGACCTGACTTTCCGTCCTTTCCCAGCAGACTGCCTATGCGACCTTCAGTATGATAAAGCACTGTGAACCTCGAGGCTTTGGTATCTAAAGCGGCACTAATCATAGTGTCTGCCTTTTGCAGTTACTTTGAGGATGAACAATGGCACGTGCTTAACTCAGTATCTAGGATGTGTCAGGTGCTGCGAGCAAGCAATCACATGCTTATTTTGATTAAAAATGATGCTTGATAAAGATAATTGCTAATATGGGCAGAATGGTCGAGAGGTCCGGAGCAGAGGGCATGGGGCCATTTTGTTCTTTCCTCTTCACTCTGCCTTTTCAGAACTAGGTTCTTCCATCCCTGCAGCGGAAATGGACCTGCTATGCTAACATATGTCCAGCAGGTGGTGCCAGCGCATAGAGCCTCAGTCCTCGCCCTTCTACACGAGTGCATTACCGCCTCCCATCCATCAAATGCAGATTATCCCGTCACTTATTCTTCCATCTTTTCCCTCAACAAATGCTTTGCTGAGCATTGACTACAGCCAAAGAGCAGTTTTAAATCCTGTCTAAAGTATCATGGTGACTAGAAAACAAAAAGGAAAAAGTGAATTACAAAGCCCCTGACAGCCAGCTAGGCTGTTGAAAGATGGATAAGGCAAGTTCTAGCCGTGATTTTACTTCTGTCTCTGGGATGGTGCCAACTCATGCTCTGGGCTGCTTTAATAAAACTGAAGGAGTTTATTTGGTGAAACTGAGTCAGAGAGAGAACGATTTCTCTCCAAAACCACCAAGGGCATCCCAGAGACTATCTACAGCTTCCTCAAGGGCCATTGATCTGAGACTCATTAAAATTGCCAAGTAGGGGAAAGAAGAAGAACATCCATAAGGGGGAGAGGAGGGGGCGCTGAAGGTCTAAGTGGAAGGAGGGTGAGGGGACCTGGGTTCTAGAGCTCCAGCAGAGATGGCTTTGCCTGTCCTTGACCTGTGCAGACAGACCAGCAAGCCACCGGAATGCCAGGATGCCAGGCCTGGATGAGGACAGCGAGTGCCTGCCCTCACCTGTCTCACACTGACTCCCAAACTCCGGGAGATGAGCTTACCTGAAGGCCACCTAAGCAGAGTGGTTGGGGATATCAGGAGGGCACTGGGGATGGGGTTGTAGCTGGTTTGGTGGTGTTCTTGCTTAGCATGCATGCGGCCCAGGTTCAGTCTCTAGTGCCACACAAACCAGGCATGGTGGTGCATGGCAGAGATCCCAGCATTGGGAGGGAGGTAGAGGCAGAAGCATTAGAAGGTCTAAGCCTTGCTTTCTACATAATGAATTTGAAGCTACTTTGGCCAACCTGAAATCCTGTTAAGAAGAGAGTGGGGAGAGGCTCGCTGTATGGGCAAGAGTCCCTTCTCACAGACACACCCTCACACCCACTGTCAGTGTCCTTTCAAGTAGATAATGCAATAAGTTGGGCATGGGGGTACAACCTGCAACCCCAGCACTGGGGAGGCTGAAATAGGAAGATCATGAGTTCAAGTCCAGTCTGGGTAACAAAAGAATACAATGAAACAAGTATGGGTTGGTGAGACAGCTCAATGGGTAACGACACTTGGCACTAAGCCTGGCGACCCGAGTTCTAGCCCCAGAACCTAGAACCTATGTGGTAGAGGGAGAGAACTGCTTCTGAAGGCTGTCCTCCAATTTCCATAAGCATGCTTGGGTGCACACACACACACACACACACACACACACACACACACACACACACAAATTGAAATGAATAAAAAATATGAAAAATAAGCCGGGCGGTGGTGGCGCACGCCTTTAATTCCAGCACTTGGGAGGCAGAGCCAGGCGGATCTCTGTGAGTTCGAGGCCAGCCTGGGCTACCAAGTGAGTCCCAGGAAAGGCGCAAAGCTACACAGAGAAACCCTGTCTCGAAAAACCAAAAAAAAAAAAAAAAAATAAGATGAATGTTGAAGGAAATATGTTGTGGAATATTTGTTTAACTATGCAAAGATGTGTTGCATTTGTTTAACTATGCAAAGATGTGTTGCTGTTTCACCTTGCCTCCTAAGGCACCTGATTGGTCTAATAAAGAGCTGAATGGCCGGTAGTGAGGGAGGAGGTGTAGGTGGGACTTCTGGGCAGGGAGAGTAAGTAGGAGGAGGAATTTAGGCTTGAGGGAAGAAAGAAAAAGAGACACCAGGGGTCAGACAGACAGACACAGAGGAAGCAGGAAATCAGGACATACAGAATGAAAGAATGAAAGAAAGGTAAAAGGCCTCAAGGCAAAACATAGATGAAGAGAAACAGGTTAAATTAAGTTAAAAGAGCTGGTGGGACAAGCCTAAGCTAAGGCTGAGCATTCATAATTAATAATAAGTCTCTCTGTCTTTATTTGGGAGCTGGTTGGCAGCCCAAAGAAAATTCCAACCACAGAGTTCTGAGCAGAATTTATACATAGATGTGTGAGGTAAGCGGACACAAACCTCCACATATTCATATCGGTTGTCAACATCGAGTTATCTTGAGTCAGAAGTGGAGTACATTTGAGAGATGGGGCTGCAGAGATGGCTCAGCAGTTAAGAACACTGGCTACTCTTCCGGAGGATCCGGGTTCAATTCCCAGCGCCCACAAGATTGCTCACAACCATTGGTAAACTCCAGTCTCAGGGGATCCAATGCCCTTTTCTGGCCTCCATGGGGTCCAGGCATGCGCATGATACACAGATATATGTGCAGACAGAACAGATATACAAACTTTTTTAAAGTTTGAGAAATTAGGTTGAGCATCTAAGAATGGCACCCATATTTACACTGGCCCTGATATATAGGTGTCCCCCAGCTCCAAACATCATGCTATCCCTAATCTGATTGCCATTGAATCATAAGAACGTGGCCTCTCAAGCCAGGCGGTGGTGGCACACATCTTTAATCTCAGCACTCAGGTGGCAGAGCCAGGCGGATCTCTATGAGTTCGAGGCCAGCCTGGTCTACAGAGTGAGATCTAGGACAGGCACCAAAACTACACAGACAAACCCTGTCTCGGGAAAAACAAACAAAAAACATGACCTCTCTGCCTCCACCGTACCTGCCAAATAATATCCTCCTCTGTAGGTTTTCAATCCAAGTCCAAGGAGGATCCAGCTAGTTGGCAGAACCAGTTGCATGTGCATGTTCTGGCAGCCAGGGATGCTTGGCTGCTGGGAATGCAGTGTTTTCTGTCATGTGTGGTGGTTACTGGACTCTAGGTCTTAAGGAATCCAGTGAATCTCATTCTCTTCAGTAATGAGAGGGAGTAATGAGCATCAGTTTAGCTGGACCATCTCAGTAACATTGTTGCAATCCTCCCACTCAAGTTTTCCCATCTGCAAAATGGAATTGGTATTACTTCCTCCCAGAAAGCCTGGCCTGGAAGACTAAAGAAATGAACACCTGTACATCTCTTAGGGTTGTGTTGCGCTCCCTCCCTGAATTCTTAATTACATAAACCCGTACCCCTCAGCCATCGGGAAGCCCCCTGTTAGCCTGTTGGTTTTCCTACTTGGTACTGATAGCCATGACCACTGCTGGGGTGGGTGGTGCCTCCCAGGCTAGTTGTAAACCATGACTGAGAAATGAGATGCACAATTCCTGGCCCATAAGACATCAGTTCCTGCTAACCACCTACTGCCAGTGTTAACAACTGTGATGTTTAATCCTGATTGTCAAGTTGATGGGGGTTTAGAATCACTTAGGAGACAAATGTCCTGGCAGATCTGTGGGGGCATTCTTAGAGAGGCTTAACTGATGTGAGGCAACCCATCCTGAACAGGGGACAGTACCATTCCATGTGCTAGGGTCCTGACTGATTCTTCGTGATGTCCTCTAACAGAATTGCTAAGAGGTGGGTTTGTAAGAAGTGCCTGAAATAGCACGTAGGGAGAGGGTTTCGTTATTTGGGGGGCCATCAGAGAATCTGGGACACCAAGGTTAACGGAGCACTGTGCTCTGGAAGTAGGTCCATAGACAGCCTAGTGATTCTCCCTGCCCCCCTTTCAGTTTAGGGATGGAACACAGGGCCCCAGCACGCTAGGTAGGTTCTTGACCACTGAGACACCTGCCCAGTCCTGCAAGTGTCTGTTGAATGAGTAAGCATGTTGAAAGGGGGAGGAAAGACTCCCAAAAGAGCTTGTGGAATAGCAGCGAGTGCCTCCATCCTTCCGGCAGCCCACGGCAGGTGTTAGAGCTGCAGATGTGAACGAGGACCCGACCCTGTCTTCGAGGGCCAGCTTAGCCTTGGCCCAAGGGAGGGAAGCCCAGGCATCCACAGGACTGAGTGTGGTGATGTGAAATCTGAGAAGTGAGGGAGAAGCATGGGCAAAGGGAAACATCACCTTTCTTCTTTAATCCAGTGTAAGAGGAACCGCCGATGCCAGGGTGGTGACTGACACACAACCTTTGATGAGGCTCTCTTGCCAGGGAGACAGTAGGATGTGGTGGGACTGTGCACAAATGGAGAGGGCACGCTCTTTCCAAAGGGGGCACTGCTCTGAGGGCAGAGAAAGGAGCCCATGTCGCCTGGTTTCCAGTTTGCCAAGGAAAGCCAGAAATTGTTTTTGTTTTTTGTTTTTGTTTTTTTATGAGAAAGTTCCTGTTTTTACTTTTGGGGCAATGAATATAAAACATTTAAAAAACATCATCATCATGTAGAAAAAAAAGACCAAAAAAAAAAAAAGCGTAATTCTTTCTGAATTCCTGATCTGAGCCAGAGGCCCAGGATGTGACCTCCAGTCTTACTGGGACAGGCAGATGGCTGCAAAGGGCAGTGGACACAGTTCGTTAAACGCAATTCAGGAAGACGAGATGTGATGTGCCAGAGAACGAGAGGCATCCTGGAGGGGCCCCAAAGCTGGGTTCAGACGGGCTGGTCAGAGGTGGCAGCCCATGGGAGGGGGCTGTCAGAGCTTGGGTGAGAACGAAGGGGTGGCAGGACTGCTGGGGGCCGGGACGCACAGAGCGTGGCCCTGAGTGCCTGGCCCACCCACTCAACCGTCTCTCAGCACTCCCGATTGTAACTTCTGCTGGTTTAGATAGGAAAACAGAGCCTGTTTTTATGCCCCCCCCCACGACTATTTCCTGTAATTAGAAGGCCTTCCAGCTACCAGTCAACACTCCGCACTCTTCTCCCTCATAGTTCCTTCTCCTCCACCCCGCCCCTGTATTTGTCCCATTCCTTTCCCAGGAAGAACAAAGAAAACACATACTTTTGACCTTTATCTGAACACCTTGCACTTGCCAGTACAAAGAGAAGCAATTTGCACAGGAGGGGATGTCTTCCCCCACGGCTCGTTTTTCCCTGTGCTCCGAGCCAAACACAACCGATGACTCAGACATGGCAGGAGCAGCCAGCAGGACCTGGGCTGAAAGTCAGGAGTCCAGTCCAGGCCTAGCCCAGCAGTCCGATTCCTCCTGTGGTCAGGCATAAGCCTGGGCCACACAGGCTCAGCTGTCACATAAGCAGGAGGTTGGACAGGCTCCAAGTCCCTAAGGTCATTGCTTCTACATCGTGACTCAGGGCCCAGACCTCTCCCACACAGAGTAGGTCTGAAGTCAGTTTGGGCGTCATTCACCTAGCCAGCGCTTGCCATGTGCCAGTCATGGTGCCAGGCTCCCAACACATGTGGCTCTAGCTAGTAACTGGAATATCGGTTATTTTCTTGCTTCTGTGACAGAACACCCAAGAGCAGTGACTCAAGGAAGAATGGCTTTTTTTTTTTTTTTTTTTTTTTTGGACAGGGTTTCTCCGTGTAGTTTTGATACCTGTCCTGAATCTCACTCTGTAGACCAGGCTGGCCTCGAACTCACAGAGATCCACCTGGCTCTGCCTCCTGAGTGCTGGGATTAAAGGCGTGCACCACCGCCACCCGGCAGGAATGGCTTATTTTGCTTCACAGTTCAAGGTACAGCCGGTTCATCATGGTGGGGAAGAGTAGAGACCTGGTCCCATCGTATCCAGTCAGGAAGTAGAGATGAATTGCTGGTGCTCCGCCCACTTCCTCACCTTTATTCAGTCAGGACTCTAGCACATGGAATGGTACTGCCCCCTGTTCAGGGTGGGTCGTCTCACATCAGTTAAGCCTCTCTATGAATGCCCCCACAGATCTGCCAGGACATTTGTCTCCTAAGTGATTCTAAACCCCCATCAACTTGACAATTGGGATTAAACATCACAAGTTCACCCCTTGTTGATGCGAGAAATAAACACATCACTTAATCATAACATTCCAACCTTGGCTGTCCCGTTCATCTCATAAAGCAAAATGCATTTAGGACAGTTCTAAAAGTGTCCACAAACTTTAGCATCCCAATACTGTTCAGGGATCCAACATCTCTCTTGAGACTGAAGGTAATCTGAGAGCTTCAATAATATAAAAACAAGTTAAACGCTTCCAACATACAACAGTGTAGAGTAAACATTCCCATTCTAAGAATCAGAAATGGAAGTTAGCAAAGGAAATCAGATGAATCAAGACTGAAAAACAGCAGGGCCAGCACCAGATTCTCAGCTCTTGTGGGCTCTCAGTGGCACCCTTTGGGCTCAAATGGACTTGGACAGTGTGACGGTTTGAATGAGAACTAGATAGCATGGTGGCTTGAATGCTTGATCCCCAGTTGGTGGAACTATTTAGGAAGGGTTAGGAGGTGTGGCCTTGTTGGAGGAAGTGTGTACAACCACAAAATGGTCTTTGAGGTCTCAGAAGCCCATGTCATGCCCAGTTAGCTCTTCCTGATGTATGGCTGTATCTCAAGATGTAAGCTCTCAGCCACTGCTCCCACACCATACCCGCCTGTCTGCCTGCTGCCATGCTCCCCGCCATGATAGCCATGTACTGTAACTCTCTGAAACCATAATCCCCAGATAAACACTGTCTTTTATAAGTTGCCTTAGTCATGGTGTCTTATCACAGCCGTAGAGAATTAACTAAGACAGACAGCCCTCCCCTTAGCTCTGCTGTCTGTAGCACATGCAGCCTCTCTCTTGGGTTGGCTCCTCTCTGCCTACAGCTTTCCTCAGTGGACATCCTATGGTCCCTTCAGCTACAACCTCCTGGAACTGCCACTGCCACTTAGCCTTTACCCTCACAGCTCCATGCAGTGGCCTCCCAGGGGCTTCTTGCAGGGACTGTGACCCTGCTACACCCTGCCTGGCCTCAACAGCTTCCTGGAATCTTGGCGCAAGCCTGTGTGACTGCGTCACCACGGTATTCTACACGCCTACAAAGCTAGTGCCACACAGACAGTGCAAGTTCTGTCAGCTCCGAAGGGAATTTGGTCCCCTTGTACCGCCGCCGTAGTGACAGCTGGGCACTGTGCTGGTGGAACCTGGAAAACTGCTTCCCAGTGGCATTGTTTTCCAGTGGAGGAACGCTTTCCATGGTGCTCTCAACCCAGGATCTCACCTTGCAAATGAATTTGCATTTTCACACATTGCAACCTTTGACGGGTAGGGTCTTGCTCCTAGAACATTTTCCAATTCATAGTGCAGAGCTCAAGATTTCTCCTTAATGACATTTATGAACTTCTTTAACAGTTGCAGCTGGTTTCTGCATGTCTACTGTGTTAGCAACTTTAAATTCGCTTATGTTTTTTCTTGGCCAGATTACACATCTTTTACATGTTTCTACTCTTTCTCATTGTAGATCTGATTAGAAGCAGTAAGCAACAACCATTCCATGGACTGGGTGTTACTTGCTCCTGGAATTTCCTCTGTCCAATAAATCTGTACATTACTTTTGAATCCAGGTTCACTCAGATTTTCAGGACAGAGGCACAATGCAGCCAAATTCTTTGCTAGAAAAATAACACAAATGGCCTCTAGTTCAGGTCTGAGTCAGGCTCCTGTCCATCTCTGAAATCTCACAAGTTGGGCCTCCATTGTCCATGTTTCTCTCAGCATCCTGGTCTTCTAAACTCCCACCAAAATGATGCCTTAAGATCTACTTAGTGTAGCATGAATGTTAAAGAGTCTTATTAATAAAAACAAACCTGGAGCCAGGTATTGGGGAGAATGCTGGAAGATCAGAGAAGCAGAACAATCCACAGCTACCTCACCTCACCAGTTAGTTCCTCAGCTGATCCTGTTTCCTCAGACTGGAAGCTTCTGAGTCCTCATCCAAATGGGTCTCAGCCGAACTGCTGCTCAAAGCCTAAAAGCTTAACTGGCCTAGTTCCTTGTCCTCATGCCTTACATACCTATCTGCTTCCTGCCATCACTTCCTGGGATTAAAGGCTCTTGTTACCACGCCCGGCTGTTTCCAGTGTGGCTTTGAACTCACAGAGATCCACATGGATCTCTGCCTCTGGAATGCTAGGATTAAAGGTATGAGTGTCACCATTTTCTGGCCTCTATGTCTGTCTAGTGGCTGTTCTGTTCTCTGACCCCAGATAAATTTATTAGGGTGCACGATATATTGGGGAACACAGTATCACCACAGCTTAGGGCATTCAGATGCTTCTCTAGCTGGCATGTTCAAACTGTTACACATTCCTTCCAAAAATTAGTTCCCAAGGCCTGCAAACCTGACCAGGTCTATGAGCAACAACCCCACTCCTAGGACCAATTTTCTGTATTAGTTACTTTTCTTATCGCTGTGGTAATTACCTGAAAAATTAGCTCAAGGGTTTATTTTGGCTCACAGCTTGAAGGTACAGCAGTCATGGTGGGAAAGGTGTGGCAGCGGAAGTGTGAGGTGGCTGGTCACTTTGCACAAGTGTGAGGTGGCTGGCCACTTTGCACAAGTGTGAGGTGGCTGGCCACTTTGCACAAGTGTGAGGTGGCTGGTCACTTTGCACAAGTGTGAGGTGGCTGGCCACTTTGCATCCACAATCAGGAAGCAGAGGGATAATGCTGAAGCTCCCTTGATTCTCCCGCCTTATTTAGCTGAAGTTTGAAGCCCATAGAATTGCATTGTTGCCGGGCACTGGTGGCGCACGCCTTTAATCCCAGCACTCGGGAGGCAGAGCCAGGCGGATCTTTGTGAGTTCGAGGCCAGCCTGGTCTACAAAGCATGTTCCAGGAAAGGCACAAAGCTACACAGAGAAACCCTGTCTCGAAAAACAAAACAAAACAAAACAAAAAAAGAATGGCGTTGTTTGTGTCCATGTGAGCCTTCCCAGCTCACTTCAATCTCTCTGGAAGCATTCTCACAGGCAAGCCCAGAGCCCGTTTCATAAGTGATTCTAAACAGTGGAAAGGCAGCAAAGTTAACTATCACCTTGTAAGGGTCCAGGAGGTAAAGGGTTTGTACAGCAGGGAGATGAAACCAGGGAAGTAAAATGCTAACACTTGATGCTGTGGCAAGGCTTGCAGATGTGATCTCAGCGATGGTACTGTTAGAAACAAATGGATACAAACATCATCGGAAGCTGAGCCTGCAGTCACAGTTACTGGGGAGGCTGAGACAAGAGAACTCAGAGTTCAAGGCCAGTTGGACAACTTAATGGGAACTTGTCTCAAGATTTTAAAAACGTAAAGAGTTGGCTGAGGATACAGCCCAGTGGCAGAGTATTGCTTAGCATGCACACGGCTCTAGGTTCAATCCCTATCACCCCCTACCCCTAAACACACACAATAACATATTAAATAGCACAGGAGAATTTCGTGTGAAAAGCACTCAGCCTTTTCCCAGCTCCAACACCACTCTTCAGGGATACCTTGGTAATCATTTTGACTTTTTCCTCTGCTACAAACCATAGTGTTGTGGTCTGAGTCTTGGGAACCCCCGTCCTGTCAATTCCTCTGTTGAAATCCTAGTGCCAAGGTGTGGTATTGGGAATAGGGAGATTTGGGAGGTGATGAGCTCATGAAGGTGGGGATCTTGTAAATGGAATTGGTCTTTTATTGAAAAGGACCACTAGACATTATGTAGTCTCCACCATGTAGCACTATCTGTGACCCGAAGGTAAGCCACAAGACACTGGATTTGCTGCTTGATTTTGGATTCCTGGTCTATAGATCTGTGAAAATACAAGTCTGTTGTTTATAAGGCAGGCAGTTTATGATAATTATGGCAGCCCGAAGGGACCAGGACAAACTGCTGGGGAGTCTGCTCTGACTACACCCTGAAGTTCACTTGACCTCACAGCTTTCTCTTCTCCAACTGATTGATATGTATGCGCTTATTTATAGTTGTTTCTTCTCATAAATTTGGTAAATGCAAGCCTTAGTTTCTTGTCTCTCCCTTTCTCTTTGCACTGAATCTGTTCTGCTGAGAGTTTATGCCAGGCTTTGTTTATTCACTCCTCCCGGGTGGACACTTGGGCCATTTCTATGCCTGGTCATTGTGAGCAATGCTGTTGGGACGTGGAAGTAAAAACTTCCTCCAAAAACTCTGTTTTTGTTTATTTCTCTTTTTTTTTTCTGAGCTGAGGACCGAACCCAGGGCCTTGTGCTTGCTAGGCAAGCACTCTACCACTGAGCTAAACCCCCAGCCCCTGTTCTTGTTTCTTTTTGTAATTACATTTCATTGCTGGGGACCAAACACTAGACAAGTGCTTGCTCTGCCGCTGAGCTAATTCTCCAGCCGCTGAGCTCAGCCCTGTCGATTTCAGAACTGGAATGGATGGACTATATGGTAAATCCTTAATATGTGCATGTGTTGGTGCCTGTGGAGCTGGAGTTCTAGGCAATTGGGAGCCACCCTCTGAGGGTGGGAACTGAACTGGAGTCCTCTGTAAGAGCAGCA